>NW_028227276.1:2887422-2914922 GCF_978045245.1 Mus caroli
AGCCTCCGACTTATGTTCCTTCTAGTCCTATTGACTAAAGAACTTTGATCATGAAGGCACGTTGGATTTAATGACAGAGTTTGTGTGTGTTTCTGTGTGTGTATGTGTGCAATACTTCTGCTGGGATTGCAGTTACTTGCCATCTAGTGGGCTTGTGTGTAATTTCTTTAATTTTTTTCTAATTTTTTTTCTGAAAGTATCTTTCTTTCCATCTCTCTTTCTCTTTCTCTCTCTGTCTCTCTCTCTGTGTGTCTCTGTCTGTCTCTGTGTCTCTCTCCTTTTCTTTTCTTCTTTCTTTCTTTCTCTCTTTCTCTCTTTCTTTCTTTCTTTCTTTCTTTCTTTCTTTCTTTCTTTCTTTCTTTCTTTCTTTCTTTCAAGATTTATGTATTTTATGTATATGAGTACACACTTTAGTTGTACAGATAGTTGTGATCCTTCATGTGATTGTTGGGAATTGAGCTTAGGACCTCTGTTTGCTCTAGCCAAGCCCACTTGCTCAGGCAAAAGATTTATTTATTAGTGTAAGTTCACTGTAGCTGTCTTCAAACGCACCAGGATAGGGTATCAGATCTCATTATGGGTGGTTGTGAGGGACCATGTGGTTGCTGGGATTTGAACTCAGTACATTTGGAAGAGCAGTCAGTGCTCTTCCCCACTGAACCATCTCACCAGCCCTGGACACATGTTCCTTCTAGTACTATTGACTAAAGAACTTTGATCATGAAGGCATGTTGGATTTAATGACAGTGTGTGTTTCTGTGTGTGTGTCTGTGTATGTGTGTGTGCAATATTTCTGCTGTGATTACTGTTACTTGACATCAAGTGGGCTTCTGTATAATTTCTTTAAATTTTTCTAATTCTTTTTTCTTTTTTTGTAAAGTAAAATTCCTGTCATACCTCCTTATCTTTCTCTCTCACTCCATGTTTGTGTGCATGTGTGTGTGTGTGTAAGTCTTGGGTACACAGATTAAAGAAATCATATTTCCAAGGATTCTTAGAAATAAACAAGGAAGCCAGGTGTGGTGGAGCACCCCTTTTCTTTCCCTCTCTCTTTCACTCTCCTCTCTCTCTCTCTCTCTCTCTCTCTCTCTCTCTCTCTCTTTGTTTGTTTGTCTGTTTGTTTGTCTGTTTGTTTGTTTCTTTCTTTCTTTCTTTCTTTCTTTCTTTCTTTCTTTCTTTCTTTCTTTCTTTCTTTCAATTATTATTTTTTTCTCAGGTAGGTTTTCTTTGTGTAGCCCTGGCTGACTTGGATGTCACTCTGTAAGCCAGGGTGACCTTGAATGCAGAAATCCTCCTGAGGCTAAAGGTGTGGTCCACAATTGCCTCAGGTCTACTGTAATTCTCTCTTTAAGAAAACAAGGGGGGGGGGGAGGGTATGGAGGACATTTGGGATAGCATTGGAAATGTAATTGAGGAAAATACGTAATAAAAAAATATTTAAAAAAACGTGTGTATGAGCCGGGTGTGGTGGCACACGCCTTTAATCCCAGCACTTGGGAGGCAGAGGCAGGCAGATTTCTAAGTTCAAGGCCAGCCTGGTCCACAAAGTGAGTTCCAGGACAGCCAAGGCTACACAGAGAAACCCTGTCTCAAAAAAAAAAAAAATGAAATCAAACAAACAAACAAAGAAATAAACAAGAAATCCTAACCCTGACCACCAATAAAAAGGCTGTGGAAACTCTTTCATGTCTCTCTCCCTCACAGGTAATGATGTAGCTGCTTGTAAATTAATACTCCATGTGTGTGTATAGGATTCCATGGCCAGCTAGTACCAGCCCCAGATTTGTGTTTCAGAGATCTTTATTAATTTATTTTCCGTGCCTGAGCTTGTGTAGGTGGTAGGCCACCAAACCTCCAGGGAGGTTTTTTTTGCTGCCACAAAAAGGTCGCCTTTCATCTTAATGAGGTCAAAGTGTCAATGTGCAAGCCAGTGACCGAACAAGGAAGTAGACATGCAGACAACAAACATGCAGGGGTACCACCTCCATTCCCTTCTGTTTTTTGGTAAAGGACACACAATTTTTATTATTTACAGTAAGCCTTATAAAGCACTCTGACAGCCCCACAGATATCTGTGATTAGAATTTCCTTTTTTTTTAAAAAAAAAGTAATTCTCAGGGGGTGCATGGTGACTTGTCCTAGGTTCTGGTGCCCTCTTCTGGCATGTAGTCATATAGGCAGCACACACACACTTACATTGAAAACTAAAAGTAATAACAGCAAACAAGCAAGCAAGCAAACAAACAAACTAAGAAATATATAAATAGGAGGGAAAAAGAGATTCTGGCTTCTGCCAGGCTGTGTGGGTGGCAGAGGCTGGCAGGCAAGCAGGCAGAGAGGACCTCTGTGAGTTTGAGGCTACCCAAGCCTACACTGATAGTTCCAGAAAGGACTGCCAGGGCTACACCAAGAGAAACCCTATCTCTAGGATCAAGAAAGCAAAAGCAGAAAAGGTTCTGGCTTTTATTTTACCAACATATGTTTCTTTCATTCTTCTCTTCCTTCCTTCCTTCCTTCCTTCCTTCCTTCCTTCCTTCCTTCCTTCCTTCCTTCCTTCCGAGATTTATTTATTTTATGTATATGAGTACACCAAGAGAAACCCTATCTCTAGGATCAAGAAAAGAAAAGCAGAAAAGGTTCTGGCTTTTATTTTACCAACATATGTTTCTTTCATTCTTCTCTTCCTTCCTTCCTTCCTTCCTTCCTTCCTTCCTTCCTTCCTTCCTTCCTTCCTTCCTTCCTTCCTTCCTTCCTTCCTTCCTTCCTTCCTTCCGAGATTTATTTATTTTATGTATATGAGTACACACTTTAGTTGTAAAGATGGTTGTGATCGTTAATGTGATTGTTGGGAAATGAAATTAGGACCTCTGCTTGCTCTAGCCAAGCCCATTTGCTCAGGCCAAAGATTTATTTATTAGTATAAGTTCACAGTAGATGTCTTCAAACCCACCAGGATAGGGTATCAGATCTCATTGTGGGTTGTTGTGAGCCACCATGTGGTTGCTGGGATTTGACTCAGTACCTTTGGAAGAGCAGTCCGTGCTCTTACCCACTGAACCTTCTCACCAGCCCCCGACTTATGTTCCTTCTAGTACTATTGACTAAAGAACTTTGATCATGAAGGCACGTTGGATTTAATGACAGAGTTTGTGTGTGTTTCTCTGTGTGTATGTGTGCAATACTTCTGCTGGGATTGCAGTTACTTGCCATCTAGTGGGCTTGTGTGTAATTTCTTTAATTTTTTTCTAATTTTTTTTCTGAAAGTATCTTTCTTTCCATCTCTCTTTCTCTTTCTCTCTCTGTCTCTCTCTCTGTGTGTCTCTGTCTGTCTCGGTGTCTCTCTCCTTTTATTTTCTTCTTTCTTTCTTTCTTTCTTTCTTTCTTTCTTTCTTTCTTTCTTTCTTTCTTTCCTTCCTTCCTTCCTTCTGACTTTCTTTCTTTCTTTCTTTCTTTCTTTCTTTCTTTCTTTCTTTCTTTCTTTCTTTCTTTCAAGATTTATGTATTTTATGTATATGAGTACACACTTTAGTTGTACAGATAGTTGTGATCCTTCATGTGATTGTTGGGAATTGAGCTTAGGACCTCTGTTTGCTCTAGACAAGCCCACTTGCTCAGGCAAAAGATTTATTTATTAGTATAAGTTCACTGTAGCTATCTTCAAACGCACCAGGATAGGGTATCAGATCTCATTATGGGTGGTTGTGAGGGTCCATGTGGTTGCTGGGATTTGAACTCAGTACATTTGGAAGAGCAGTCAGTGCTCTTCCCCACTGAACCATCTCACCAGCCCTGGACACATGTTCCTTCTAGTACTATTGACTAAAGAACTTTGATCATGAAGGCATGTTGGATTTAATGACAGTGTGTGTGTTTCTGTGTGTGTGTCTGTGTGTGTGTGTGTGCAATATTTCTGCTGTGATTACTGTTACTTGTCATCAAGTGGGCTTCTGTATAATTTCTTTAAATTTTTCTAATTCTTTTTTCTTTTTTTGTAAAGTAAAATTCCTGTCATTCCTCCTTATCTTTCTCTCTCACTCCATGTTTGTGTGCATGTGTGTGTGTGTGTTAGTCTTGGGTACACAGATTAAAGAAATCATATTTCCAAGGATTCTTAGAAATAAACAAGGAAGCCAGGTGTGGTGGAGCACCCCTTTTCTTTCCCTCTCTCTTTCTCTCTCCTCTCTCTCTCTCTCTCTCTCAATCTCTCTCTCTCTCTTTGTTTCTTTCTTTGTTTTTTTCTTTCTATCTTTCTTTCTTTCTTTCTTTCTTTCTTTCTTTCTTTCTTTCTTTCTTTCTTTTTTTTCTTTCTTTCTTTCTTTCTTTCTTTCAATTATTATTTTTTTCTCAGGTAGGGTTTCTTTGTGTAGCCCTGGCTGACTTGGATGTCACTCTGTAAGCCAGGGTGACCTTGAATGCAGAAATCCTCCTGAGGCTAAAGGTGTGGTCCACAATTGCCTCAGGTCTACTGTAATACTCTCTTTAAGAAAACAAGGGGGGGGGAGGGTATGGAGGACATTTGGGATAGCATTGGAAATGTAATTGAGGAAAATACGTAATAAAAAAATATTTAAAAAACCGTGTGTATGAGCCTGGCGTGGTGGCACATGCCTTTAATCCCAGCACTTGGGAGGCAGAGGCAGGCAGATTTCTAAGTTCAAGGTCAGCCTGGTCCACAAAGTGAGTTCCAGGACAGCCAAGGCTACACAGAGAAACCCTGTCTCAAAAAAAAAAAATGAAATCAATCAAACAAACAAACAAAAAAAACAAAGATATAAACAAGAAATCCTAACCCTGACCACCAATAAAAAGGCTGTGGAAACTCTTTCATGTCTCTCTCCCCCACAGGTAATGATGTAGCTGCTTGTAAATTAATACTCCATGTGTGTGTATAGGATTCCATGGCCAGCTAGTACCAGCCCCAGATTTGTGTTTCAGAGATCTTTATTAATTTATTTTCCGTGCCTGAGCTTGTGTAGGTGGTAGGCCACCAAACCTCCAGGGAGGTTTTTTTTTGCTGCCACAAAAAGGTCGCCTTTCATCTTAATGAGGTCAAAGTGTCAATGTGCAAGCCAGTGACCGAACAAGGAAGTAGACATGCAGACAACAAACATGCAGGGGTACCACCTCCATTCCCTTCTGTTTTTTGGTAAAGGACACATAATTTTTATTATTTACAGTAAGCCTTATGAAGCACTCTGACAGCCCCACAGATATCTGTGATTAGAATTTCCTTTTTTTTTTTTTTTTAATAGTAATTCTCAGGGGGTGCATGGTGACTTGTCCTAGGTTCTGGTGCCCTCTTCTGGCATGTAGTCATATAGGCAGCACACACACACACACACTTACATTGAAAACTAAAAGTAATAACAGCAAACAAGCAAGCAAGCAAACAAACAAACTAAGAAATATATAAATAGGAGGGAAAAAGAGATTCTGGCTTCTGCCAGGCTGTGTGGGTGGCAGAGGCTGGCAGGCAAGCAGGCAGAGAGGACCTCTGTGAGTTTGAGGCTACCCAAGCCTACACTGATAGTTCCAGAAAGGACTGCCAGGGCTACACCAAGAGAAACCCTATCTCTAGGATCAAGAAAACAAAAGCAGAAAAGGTTCTGGCTTTTATTTTACCAACATATGTTTCTTTCATTCTTCCCTTCCTTCCTTCCTTCCTTCCTTCCTTCCTTCCTTCCTTCCTTCCTTCCTTCCTTCCTTCCTTCCTCCCTTCCGAGATTTATTTATTTTATGTATATGAGTACACAGTTTAGTTGTAAAGATGGTTGTGATCGTTAATGTGATTGTTGGGAAATGAAATTAGGACCTCTGCTTGCTCTAGCCAAGCCCATTTGCTCAGGCCAAAGATTTATTTATTAGTATAAGTTCACAGTAGATGTCTTCAAACCCACCAGGATAGGGTATCAGATCTCATTGTGGGTTGTTGTGAGCCACCATGTGGTTGCTGGGATTTGACTCAGTACCTTTGGAAGAGCAGTCAGTGCTCTTACCCACTGAACCATCTCACCAGCCCCCGACTTATGTTCCTTCTAGTACTATTGACTAAAGAACTTTGATCATGAAGGCACGTTGGATTTAATGACAGAGTTTGTGTGTGTTTCTGTGTGTGTATGTGTGCAATACTTCTGCTGGGATTGCAGTTACTTGCCATCTAGTGGGCTTGTGTGTAATTTTTTTAATTTTTTTCTAATTTTTTTTCTGAAAGTATCTTTCTTTCCATCTCTCTTTCTCTTTCTCTCTCTGTCTCTCTCTCTGTGTGTCTCTGTCTGTCTCTGTGTCTCTCTCCTTTTCTTTTCTTCTCTCTCTCTTTCTTTCTTTCTTTCTTTCTTTCTTTCTTTCTTTCTTTCTTTCTTTCTTTCTTTCCTTCCTTCCTTCCTTCCTTCCTTCCTTCCTTCCTTCCTTCCTTCCTTCCTTCCTTCTTTCTTTCTTTCTTTCTTTCTTTTTTTCTTTCTTTCAAGATTTATGTATTTTATGTATATGAGTACACACTTTAGTTGTACAGATAGTTGTGATCCTTCATGTGATTGTTGGGAATTGAGCTTAGGACCTCTGTTTGCTCTAGCCAAGCCCACTTGCTCAGGCAAAGGATTTATTTATTAGTATAAGTTCACTGTAGCTGTCTTCAAACGCACCAGGATAGGGTATCAGATCTCATTATGGGTGGTTGTGAGGGTCCATGTGATTGCTGGGATTTGAACTCAGTACATTTGGAAGAGCAGTCAGTGCTCTTCCTCACTGAACCATCTCACCAGCCCTGGACACATGTTCCTTCTAGTACTATTGACTAAAGAACTTTGATCATGAAGGCATGTTGGATTTAATGACAGTGTGTGTGTTTCTGTGTGTGTGTCTGTGTGTGTGTGCGTGCAATATTTCTGCTGTGATTACTGTTACTTGACATCAAGTGGGCTTCTGTATAATTTCTTTAAATTTTTCTTATTCATTTTTCTTTTTTTGTAAAGTAAAATTCCTGTCATTCCTCCTTATCTTTCTCTCTCACTCCATGTTTGTGTGCATGTGTGTGTGTGTGTTAGTCTTGGGTACACAGATTAAAGAAATCATATTTCCAAGGATTCTTAGAAATAAACAAGGAAGCCAGGTGTGGTGGAGCACCCCTTTTCTTTCCCTCTCTCTTTCTCTCTCCTCTCTCTCTCTCTCTCAATCTCTCTCTCTCTCTTTGTTTCTTTCTTTGTTTCTTTCTTTGTTTCTTTCTTTGTTTGTTTGTTTGTTTGTTTCTTTCTTTCTTTCTTTCTTTCAATTATTATTTTTTTCTCAGGTAGGGTTTCTTTGTGTAGCCCTGGCTGACTTGGATGTCACTCTGTAAGCCAGGGTGACCTTGAATGCAGAAATCCTCCTGAGGCTAAAGGTGTGGTCCACAATTGCCTCAGGTCTACTGTAATACTCTCTTTAAGAAAACAAGGGGGGGGGAGGGTATGGAGGACATTTGGGATAGCATTGGAAATGTAATTGAGGAAAATACGTAATAAAAAAATATTTAAAAAACCGTGTGTATGAGCCTGGCGTGGTGGCACATGCCTTTAATCCCAGCACTTGGGAGGCAGAGGCAGGCAGATTTCTAAGTTCAAGGTCAGCCTGGTCCACAAAGTGAGTTCCAGGACAGCCAAGGCTACACAGAGAAACCCTGTCTCAAAAAAAAAAAAAATGAAATCAATCAAACAAACAAACAAACAAACAAACAAAGAAATAAACAAGAAATCCTAACCCTGACCACCAATAAAAAGGCTGTGGAAAGTCTTTCATGTCTCTCTCCCCCACAGGTAATGATGTAGCTGCTTGTAAATTAATACTCCATGTGTGTGTATAGGATTCCATGGCCAGCTTGTACCAGCCCCAGATTTGTGTTTCAGAGATCTTTATTAATTTATTTTCCGTGCCTGAGCTTGTGTAGGTGGTAGGCCACCAAACCTCCAGGGAGGTTTTTTTTGCTGCCACAAAAAGGTCGCCTTTCATCTTAATGAGGTCAAAGTGTCAATGTGCAAGCCAGTGACCGAACAAGGAAGTAGACATGCAGACAACAAACATGCAGGGGTACCACCTCCATTCCCTTCTGTTTTTTGGTAAAGGACACACAATTTTTATTATTTACAGTAAGCCTTATAAAGCACTCTGACAGCCCCACAGATATCTGTGATTAGAATTTCCTTTTTTTTTTTTTTTTAAAGTAATTCTCAGGGGGTGCATGGTGACTTGTCCTAGGTTCTGGTCCCCTCTTCTGGCATGCAGTCATATAGGCAGCACACACACACACACAGTTATATTGAAAACTAAAAGTAATAACAGCAAACAAGCAAGCAAGCAAACAAACAAACTAAGAAATATATAAATAGGAGGGAAAAAGAGATTCTGGCTTCTGCCAGGCTGTGTGGGTGGCAGAGGCTGGCAGGCAAGCAGGCAGAGAGGACCTCTGTGAGTTTGAGGCTACCCAAGCCTACACTGATAGTTCCAGAAAGGACTGCCAGGGCTACACCAAGAGAAACCCTATCTCTAGGATCAAGAAAACAAAAGCAGAAAAGGTTCTGGCTTTTATTTTACCAACATATGTTTCTTTCATTCTTCTCTTCCTTCCTTCCTTCCTTCCTTCCTTCCTTCCTTCCTTCCTTCCTTCCTTCCTTCCTTCCTTCCGAGATTTATTTATTTTATGTATATGAGTACACAGTTTAGTTGTAAAGATGGTTGTGATCGTTAATGTGATTGTTGGGAAATGAAATTAGGACCTCTGCTTGCTCTAGCCAAGCCCATTTGCTCAGGCCAAAGATTTATTTATTAGTATAAGTTCACAGTAGATGTCTTCAAACCCACCAGGATAGGGTATCAGATCTCATTGTGGGTTGTTGTGAGCCACCATGTGGTTGCTGGGATTTGACTCAGTACTTTTGGAAGAGCAGTCGGTGCTCTTACCCACTGAACCATCTCACCAGCCGCCGACTTATGTTCCTTCTAGTACTATTGACTAAAGAACTTTGATCATGAAGGCACGTTGGATTTAATGACAGAGTTTGTGTGTGTTTCTGTGTGTGTATGTGTGCAATACTTCTGCTGGGATTGCAGTTACTTGCCATCTAGTGGGCTTGTGTGTAATTTCTTTAATTTTTTTCTAATTTTTTTTCTGAAAGTATCTTTCTTTCCATCTCTCTTTCTCTTTCTCTCTCTGTCTCTCTCTCTGTGTGTCTCTGTCTGTCTCTGTGTCTCTCTCCTTTTCTTTTCTTCTCTCTTTCTTTCTTTCTTTCTTTCTTTCTTTCTTTCTTTCTTTCTTTCTTTCTTTCTTTCTTTCTTTCTTTCTTTCCTTCCTTCCTTCCTTCCTTCCTTCCTTCCTTCCTTCCTTCCTTCCTTCCTTCCTTCTTTCTTTCTTTCTTTCTTTCTTTCTTTCTTTCTTTCTTTCTTTCTTTCTTTCTTTCTTTCTTTCAAGATTTATGTATTTTATGTATATGAGTACACACTTTAGTTGTACAGATAGTTGTGATCCTTCATGTGATTGTTGGGAATTGAGCTTAGGACCTCTGTTTGCTCTAGCCAAGCCCACTTGCTCAGGCAAAAGATTTATTTATTAGTATAAGTTCACTGTAGCTGTCTTCAAACGCACCAGGATAGGGTATCAGATCTCATTATGGGTGGTTGTGAGGGTCCATGTGGTTGCTGGGATTTGAACTCAGTACATTTGGAAGAGCAGTCAGTGCTCTTCCCCACTGAACCATCTCACCAGCCCTGGACACATGTTCCTTCTAGTACTATTGACTAAAGAACTTTGATCATGAAGGCATGTTGGATTTAATGACAGTGTGTGTGTTTCTGTGTGTGTGTCTGTGTGTGTGTGTGTGCAATATTTCTGCTGTGATTACTGTTACTTGACATCAAGTGGGCTTCTGTATAATTTCTTTAAATTTTTCTAATTCTTTTTCCTTTTTTTGTAAAGTAAAATTCCTGTCATTCCTCCTTATCTTTCTCTCTCACTCCATGTTTGTGTGCATGTGTGTGTGTGTGTTAGTCTTGGGTACACAGATTAAAGAAATCATATTTCCAAGGATTCTTAGAAATAAACAAGGAAGCCAGGTGTGGTGGAGCACCCCTTTTCTTTCCCTCTCTCTTTCTCTCTCCTCTCTCTCTCTCTCTCTCTCTCAATCTCTCTCTCTCTCTTTGTTTCTTTCTTTGTTTCTTTCTTTGTTTCTTTCTTTGTTTCTTTGTTTCTTTCTTTCTTTCTTTCTTTCTTTCTTTCTTTCTTTCTTTCAATTATTATTTTTTTCTCAGGTAGGGTTTCTTTGTGTAGCCCTGGCTGACTTGGATGTCACTCTGTAAGCCAGGGTGACCTTGAATGCAGAAATCCTCCTGAGGCTAAAGGTGTGGTCCACAATTGCCTCAGGTCTACTGTAATACTCTCTTTAAGAAAACAAGGGGGGGGGAGGGTATGGAGGACATTTGGGATAGCATTGGAAATGTAATTGAGGAAAATACGTAATAAAAAAATATTTAAAAAACCGTGTGTATGAGCCGGGCGTGGTGGCGCATGCCTTTAATCCCAGCACTTGGGAGGCAGAGGCAGGCAGATTTCTAAGTTCAAGGTCAGCCTGGTCCACAAAGTGAGTTCCAGGACAGCCAAGGCTACACAGAGAAACCCTGTCTCAAAAAAAAAAAAATGAAATCAATCAAACAAACAAACAAACAAACAAACAAACAATGAAATAAACAAGAAATCCTAACCTGACCACCAATAAAAAGGCTGTGGAAACTCTTTCATGTCTCTCTCCCCCACAGGTAATGATGTAGCTGCTTGTAAATTAATACTCCATGTGTGTGTATAGGATTCCATGGCCAGCTAGTACCAGCCCCAGATTTGTGTTTCAGAGATCTTTATTAATTTATTTTCCGTGCCTGAGCTTGTGTAGGTGGTAGGCCACCAAACCTCCAGGGAGGTTTTTTTTGCTGCCACAAAAAGGTCGCCTTTCATCTTAATGAGGTCAAAGTGTCAATGTGCAAGCCAGTGACCGAACAAGGAAGTAGACATGCAGACAACAAACATGCAGGGGTACCACCTCCATTCCCTTCTGTTTTTTGGTAAAGGACACACAATTTTTATTATTTACAGTAAGCCTTATAAAGCACTCTGACAGCCCCACAGATATCTGTGATTAGAATTTCCTTTTTTTTTTTTTTTTTTAAAAGTAATTCTCAGGGGGTGCATGGTGACTTGTCCTAGGTTCTGGTGCCCTCTTCTGGCATGTAGTCATATAGGCAGCACACACACACACACACTTACATTGAAAACTAAAAGTAATAACAGCAAACAAGCAAGCAAGCAAACAAACAAACTAAGAAATATATAAATAGGAGGGAAAAAGAGATTCTGGCTTCTGCCAGGCTGTGTGGGTGGCAGAGGCTGGCAGGCAAGCAGGCAGAGAGGACCTCTGTGAGTTTGAGGCTACCCAAGCCTACACTGATAGTTCCAGAAAGGACTGCCAGGGCTACACCAAGAGAAACCCTATCTCTAGGATCAAGAAAACAAAAGCAGAAAAGGTTCTGGCTTTTATTTTACCAACATATGTTTCTTTCATTCTTCCCTTCCTTCCTTCCTTCCTTCCTTCCTTCCTTCCTTCCTTCCTTCCTTCCTTCCTTCCTTCCTCCCTTCCGAGATTTATTTATTTTATGTATATGAGTACACACTTTAGTTGTAAAGATGGTTGTGATCGTTAATGTGATTGTTGGGAAATGAAATTAGGACCTCTGCTTGCTCTAGCCAAGCCCATTTGCTCAGGCCAAAGATTTATTTATTAGTATAAGTTCACAGTAGATGTCTTCAAACCCACCAGGATAGGGTATCAGATCTCATTGTGGGTTGTTGTGAGCCACCATGTGGTTGCTGGGATTTGACTCAGTACCTTTGGAAGAGCAGTCAGTGCTCTTACCCACTGAACCATCTCACCAGCCCCCGACTTATGTTCCTTCTAGTACTATTGACTAAAGAACTTTGATCATGAAGGCACGTTGGATTTAATGACAGAGTTTGTGTGTGTTTCTGTGTGTGTATGTGTGCAATACTTCTGCTGGGATTGCAGTTACTTGCCATCTAGTGGGCTTGTGTGTAATTTCTTTAATTTTTTTCTAATTTTTTTTCTGAAAGTATCTTTCTTTCCATCTCTCTTTCTCTTTCTCTCTCTGTCTCTCTCTCTGTGTGTCTCTGTCTGTCTCTGTGTCTCTCTCCTTTTCTTTTCTTCTCTCTTTCTTTCTTTCTTTCTTCTTTCTTTCTTTCTTTCTTTCTTTCTTTCTTTCTTTCTTTCTTTCCTTCCTTCCTTCCTTCCTTCCTTCCTTCCTTCCTTCCTTCCTTCCTTCTTTCTTTCTTTCTTTCTTTCTTTCTTTCTTTCTTTCAAGATTTATGTATTTTATGTATATGAGTACACACTTTAGTTGTACAGATAGTTGTGATCCTTCATGTGATTGTTGGGAATTGAGCTTAGGACCTCTGTTTGCTCTAGCCAAGCCCACTTGCTCAGGCAAAGGATTTATTTATTAGTATAAGTTCACTGTAGCTGTCTTCAAACGCACCAGGATAGGGTATCAGATCTCATTATGGGTGGTTGTGAGGGTCCATGTGGTTGCTGGGATTTGAACTCAGTACATTTGGAAGAGCAGTCAGTGCTCTTCCCCACTGAACCATCTCACCAGCCCTGGACACATGTTCCTTCTAGTACAATTGACTAAAGAACTTTGATCATGAAGGCATGTTGGATTTAATGACAGTGTGTGTGTTTCTGTGTGTGTGTCTGTGTGTGTGTGCGTGCAATATTTCTGCTGTGATTACTGTTACTTGTCATCAAGTGGGCTTCTGTATAATTTCTTTAAATTTTTCTTATTCATTTTTCTTTTTTTGTAAAGTAAAATTCCTGTCATTCCTCCTTATCTTTCTCTCTCACTCCATGTTTGTGTGCATGTGTGTGTGTGTGTTATTCTTGGGTACACAGATTAAAGAAATCATATTTCCAAGGATTCTTAGAAATAAACAAGGAAGCCAGGTGTGGTGGAGCACCCCTTTTCTTTCCCTCTCTCTTTCTCTCTCCTCTCTCTCTCTCTCTCTCTCTCTCTCTCAATCTCTCTCTCTCTCTTTGTTTCTTTCTTTGTTTCTTTCTTTGTTTCTTTCTTTGTTTGTTTGTTTGTTTGTTTCTTTCTTTCTTTCTTTCTTTCAATTATTATTTTTTTCTCAGGTAGGGTTTCTTTGTGTAGCCCTGGCTGACTTGGATGTCACTCTGTAAGCCAGGGTGACCTTGAATGCAGAAATCCTCCTGAGGCTAAAGGTGTGGTCCACAATTGCCTCAGGTCTACTGTAATACTCTCTTTAAGAAAACAAGGGGGGGGAGGGTATGGAGGACATTTGGGATAGCATTGGAAATGTAATTGAGGAAAATACGTAATAAAAAAATATTTAAAAAACCGTGTGTATGAGCCTGGCGTGGTGGCACATGCCTTTAATCCCAGCACTTGGGAGGCAGAGGCAGGCAGATTTCTAAGTTCAAGGTCAGCCTGGTCCACAAAGTGAGTTCCAGGACAGCCAAGGCTACACAGAGAAACCCTGTCTCAAAAAAAAAAAAAAAAATGAAATCAATCAAACAAACAAACAAACAAACAAAGAAATAAACAAGAAATCCTAACCCTGACCACCAATAAAAAGGCTGTGGAAAGTCTTTCATGTCTCTCTCCCCCACAGGTAATGATGTAGCTGCTTGTAAATTAATACTCCATGTGTGTGTATAGGATTCCATGGCCAGCTAGTACCAGCCCCAGATTTGTGTTTCAGAGATCTTTATTAATTTATTTTCCGTGCCTGAGCTTGTGTAGGTGGTAGGCCACCAAACCTCCAGGGAGGTTTTTTTTGCTGCCACAAAAAGGTCGCCTTTCATCTTAATGAGGTCAAAGTGTCAATGTGCAAGCCAGTGACCGAACAAGGAAGTAGACATGCAGACAACAAACATGCAGGGGTACCACCTCCATTCCCTTCTGTTTTTTGGTAAAGGACACACAATTTTTATTATTTACAGTAAGCCTTATAAAGCACTCTGACAGCCCCACAGATATCTGTGATTAGAATTTCCTTTTTTTTTTTTTTTTAAAGTAATTCTCAGGGGGTGCATGGTGACTTGTCCTAGGTTCTGGTCCCCTCTTCTGGCATGCAGTCATATAGGCAGCACACACACACACACAGTTATATTGAAAACTAAAAGTAATAACAGCAAACAAGCAAGCAAGCAAACAAACAAACTAAGAAATATATAAATAGGAGGGAAAAAGAGATTCTGGCTTCTGCCAGGCTGTGTGGGTGGCAGAGGCTGGCAGGCAAGCAGGCAGAGAGGACCTCTGTGAGTTTGAGGCTACCCAAGCCTACACTGATAGTTCCAGAAAGGACTGCCAGGGCTACACCAAGAGAAACCCTATCTCTAGGATCAAGAAAACAAAAGCAGAAAAGGTTCTGGCTTTTATTTTACCAACATATGTTTCTTTCATTCTTCTCTTCCTTCCTTCCTTCCTTCCTTCCTTCCTTCCTTCCTTCCTTCCTTCCTTCCTTCCTTCCTTCCTTCCTTCCTTCCGAGATTTATTTATTTTATGTATATGAGTACACAGTTTAGTTGTAAAGATGGTTGTGATCGTTAATGTGATTGTTGGGAAATGAAATTAGGACCTCTGCTTGCTCTAGCCAAGCCCATTTGCTCAGGCCAAAGATTTATTTATTAGTATAAGTTCACAGTAGATGTCTTCAAACCCACCAGGATAGGGTATCAGATCTCATTGTGGGTTGTTGTGAGCCACCATGTGGTTGCTGGGATTTGACTCAGTACTTTTGGAAGAGCAGTCGGTGCTCTTACCCACTGAACCATCTCACCAGCCGCCGACTTATGTTCCTTCTAGTACTATTGACTAAAGAACTTTGATCATGAAGGCACGTTGGATTTAATGACAGAGTTTGTGTGTGTTTCTGTGTGTGTATGTGTGCAATACTTCTGCTGGGATTGCAGTTACTTGCCATCTAGTGGGCTTGTGTGTAATTTCTTTAATTTTTTTCTAATTTTTTTTCTGAAAGTATCTTTCTTTTCATCTCTCTTTCTCTTTCTCTCTCTGTCTCTCTCTCTGTGTGTCTCTGTCTGTCTCTGTGTCTCTCTCCTTTTCTTTTCTTCTCTCTTTCTTTCTTTCTTTCTTTCTTTCTTTCTTTCTTTCTTTCTTTCTTTCCTTCCTTCCTTCCTTCCTTCCTTCCTTCCTTCCTTCCTTCCTTCCTTCCTTCCTTCTTCTTTCTTTCTTTCTTTCTTTCTTTCTTTCTTTCTTTCAAGATTTATGTATTTTATGTATATGAGTACACACTTTAGTTGTACAGATAGTTGTGATCCTTCATGTGATTGTTGGGAATTGAGCTTAGGACCTCTGTTTGCTCTAGCCAAGCCCACTTGCTCAGGCAAAAGATTTATTTATTAGTATAAGTTCACTGTAGCTGTCTTCAAACGCACCAGGATAGGGTATCAGATCTCATTATGGGTGGTTGTGAGGGTCCATGTGGTTGCTGGGATTTGAACTCAGTACATTTGGAAGAGCAGTCAGTGCTCTTCCTCACTGAACCATCTCACCAGCCCTGGACACATGTTCCTTCTAGTACTATTGACTAAAGAACTTTGATCATGAAGGCATGTTGGATTTAATGACAGTGTGTGTGTTTCTGTGTGTGTGTCTGTGTGTGTGTGTGTGCAATGTTTCTGCTGTGATTACTGTTACTTGACATCAAGTGGGCTTCTGTATAATTTCTTTAAATTTTTCTAATTCTTTTTTCTTTTTTTGTAAAGTAAAATTCCTGTCATTCCTCCTTATCTTTCTCTCTCACTCCATGTTTGTGTGCATGTGTGTGTGTGTGTTATTCTTGGGTACACAGATTAAAGAAATCATATTTCCAAGGATTCTTAGAAATAAACAAGGAAGCCAGGTGTGGTGGAGCACCCCTTTTCTTTCCCTCTCTCTCTCTCCTCTCTCTCTCAATCTCTCTCTCTCTCTTTGTTTCTTTCTTTGTTTGTTTCTTTGTTTGTTTCTTTGTTTGTTTCTTTGTTTGTTTCTTTGTTTCTTTCTTTCTTTCTTTCTTTCTTTCTTTCTTTCTTTCTTTCTTTCTTTCTTTCTTTCTCCATTATTATTTTTTTCTCAGGTAGGGTTTCTTTGTGTAGCCCTGGCTGACTTGGATGTCACTCTGTAAGCCAGGGTGACCTTGAATGCAGAAATCCTCCTGAGGCTAAAGGTGTGGTCCACAATTGCCTCAGGTCTACTGTAATACTCTCTTTAAGAAAACAAGGGGGGGGAGGGTATGGAGGACATTTGGGATAGCATTGGAAATGTAATTGAGGAAAATACGTAATAAAAAAATATTTAAAAAACCGTGTGTATGAGCCTGGCGTGGTGGCGCATGCCTTTAATCCCAGCACTTGGGAGGCAGAGGCAGGCAGATTTCTAAGTTCAAGGTCAGCCTGGTCCACAAAGTGAGTTCCAGGACAGCCAAGGCTACACAGAGAAACCCTGTCTCAAAAAAAAAAATGAAATCAATCAAACAAACAAACAAACAAACAAACAAAGAAATAAACAAGAAATCCTAACCCTGACCACCAATAAAAAGGCTGTGGAAAGTCTTTCATGTCTCTCTCCCCCACAGGTAATGATGTAGCTGCTTGTAAATTAATACTCCATGTGTGTGTATAGGATTCCATGGCCAGCTAGTACCAGCCCCAGATTTGTGTTTCAGAGATCTTTATTAATTTATTTTCCGTGCCTGAGCTTGTGTAGGTGGTAGGCCACCAAACCTCCAGGGAGGTTTTTTTTGCTGCCACAAAAAGGTCGCCTTTCATCTTAATGAGGTCAAAGTGTCAATGTGCAAGCCAGTGACCGAACAAGGAAGTAGACATGCAGACAACAAACATGCAGGGGTACCACCTCCATTCCCTTCTGTTTTTTGGTAAAGGACACACAATTTTTATTATTTACAGTAAGCCTTATAAAGCACTCTGACAGCCCCACAGATATCTGTGATTAGAATTTCCTTTTTTTTTTTTTTAAAAGTAATTCTCAGGGGGTGCATGGTGACTTGTCCTAGGTTCTGGTGCCCTCTTCTGGCATGCAGTCATATAGGCAGCACACACACACACACAGTTATATTGAAAACTAAAAGTAATAACAGCAAACAAGCAAGCAAGCAAACAAACAAACTAAGAAATATATAAATAGGAGGGAAAAAGAGATTCTGGCTTCTGCCAGGCTGTGTGGGTGGCAGAGGCTGGCAGGCAAGCAGGCAGAGAGGACCTCTGTGAGTTTGAGGCTACCCAAGCCTACACTGATAGTTCCAGAAAGGACTGCCAGGGCTACACCAAGAGAAACCCTATCTCTAGGATCAAGAAAACAAAAGCAGAAAAGGTTCTGGCTTTTATTTTACCAACATATGTTTCTTTCATTCTTCTCTTCCTTCCTTCCTTCCTTCCTTCCTTCCTTCCTTCCTTCCTTCCTTCCTTCCTTCCTTCCTTCCGAGATTTATTTATTTTATGTATATGAGTACACAGTTTAGTTGTAAAGATGGTTGTGATCGTTAATGTGATTGTTGGGAAATGAAATTAGGACCTCTGCTTGCTCTAGCCAAGCCCATTTGCTCAGGCCAAAGATTTATTTATTAGTATAAGTTCACAGTAGATGTCTTCAAACCCACCAGGATAGGGTATCAGATCTCATTGTGGGTTGTTGTGAGCCACCATGTGGTTGCTGGGATTTGACTCAGTACTTTTGGAAGAGCAGTCGGTGCTCTTACCCACTGAACCATCTCACCAGCCGCCGACTTATGTTCCTTCTAGTACTATTGACTAAAGAACTTTGATCATGAAGGCACGTTGGATTTAATGACAGAGTTTGTGTGTGTTTCTGTGTGTGTATGTGTGCAATACTTCTGCTGGGATTGCAGTTACTTGCCATCTAGTGGGCTTGTGTGTAATTTCTTTAATTTTTTTCTAATTTTTTTTCTGAAAGTATCTTTCTTTCCATCTCTCTTTCTCTTTCTCTCTCTGTCTCTCTCTCTGTGTGTCTCTGTCTGTCTCTGTGTCTCTCTCCTTTTCTTTTCTTCTCTCTTTCTTTCTTTCTTTCTTTCTTTCTTTCTTTCTTTCTTTCTTTCTTTCTTTCTTTCCTTCCTTCCTTCCTTCCTTCCTTCCTTCCTTCCTTCCTTCCTTCCTTCCTTCTTTCTTTCTTTCTTTCTTTCTTTCTTTCTTTCTTTCTTTCTTTCTTTCAAGATTTATGTATTTTATGTATATGAGTACACACTTTAGTTGTACAGATAGTTGTGATCCTTCATGTGATTGTTGGGAATTGAGCTTAGGACCTCTGTTTGCTCTAGCCAAGCCCACTTGCTCAGGCAAAAGATTTATTTATTAGTATAAGTTCACTGTAGCTGTCTTCAAACGCACCAGGATAGGGTATCAGATCTCATTATGGGTGGTTGTGAGGGTCCATGTGGTTGCTGGGATTTGAACTCAGTACATTTGGAAGAGCAGTCAGTGCTCTTCCCCACTGAACCATCTCACCAGCCCTGGACACATGTTCCTTCTAGTACTATTGACTAAAGAACTTTGATCATGAAGGCATGTTGGATTTAATGACAGTGTGTGTGTTTCTGTGTGTGTGTCTGTGTGTGTGTGTGTGCAATATTTCTGCTGTGATTACTGTTACTTGACATCAAGTGGGCTTCTGTATAATTTCTTTAAATTTTTCTAATTCTTTTTCCTTTTTTTGTAAAGTAAAATTCCTGTCATTCCTCCTTATCTTTCTCTCTCACTCCATGTTTGTGTGCATGTGTGTGTGTGTGTTAGTCTTGGGTACACAGATTAAAGAAATCATATTTCCAAGGATTCTTAGAAATAAACAAGGAAGCCAGGTGTGGTGGAGCACCCCTTTTCTTTCCCTCTCTCTTTCTCTCTCCTCTCTCTCTCTCTCTCTCTCTCAATCTCTCTCTCTCTCTTTGTTTCTTTCTTTGTTTCTTTCTTTGTTTCTTTCTTTGTTTCTTTCTTTGTTTCTTTCTTTCTTTCTTTCTTTCTTTCTTTCTTTCTTTCTTTCTTTCTTTCAATTATTATTTTTTTCTCAGGTAGGGTTTCTTTGTGTAGCCCTGGCTGACTTGGATGTCACTCTGTAAGCCAGGGTGACCTTGAATGCAGAAATCCTCCTGAGGCTAAAGGTGTGGTCCACAATTGCCTCAGGTCTACTGTAATACTCTCTTTAAGAAAACAAGGGGGGGGGAGGGTATGGAGGACATTTGGGATAGCATTGGAAATGTAATTGAGGAAAATACGTAATAAAAAAATATTTAAAAAACCGTGTGTATGAGCCGGGCGTGGTGGCGCATGCCTTTAATCCCAGCACTTGGGAGGCAGAGGCAGGCAGATTTCTAAGTTCAAGGTCAGCCTGGTCCACAAAGTGAGTTCCAGGACAGCCAAGGCTACACAGAGAAACCCTGTCTCAAAAAAAAAAAAAAATGAAATCAATCAAACAAACAAACAAACAAACAAACAAACAATGAAATAAACAAGAAATCCTAACCCTGACCACCAATAAAAAGGCTGTGGAAACTCTTTCATGTCTCTCTCCCCCACAGGTAATGATGTAGCTGCTTGTAAATTAATACTCCATGTGTGTGTATAGGATTCCATGGCCAGCTAGTACCAGCCCCAGATTTGTGTTTCAGAGATCTTTATTAATTTATTTTCCGTGCCTGAGCTTGTGTAGGTGGTAGGCCACCAAACCTCCAGGGAGGTTTTTTTTGCTGCCACAAAAAGGTCGCCTTTCATCTTAATGAGGTCAAAGTGTCAATGTGCAAGCCAGTGACCGAACAAGGAAGTAGACATGCAGACAACAAACATGCAGGGGTACCACCTCCATTCCCTTCTGTTTTTTGGTAAAGGACACACAATTTTTATTATTTACAGTAAGCCTTATAAAGCACTCTGACAGCCCCACAGATATCTGTGATTAGAATTTCCTTTTTTTTTTTTTTTTTAAAAGTAATTCTCAGGGGGTGCATGGTGACTTGTCCTAGGTTCTGGTGCCCTCTTCTGGCATGTAGTCATATAGGCAGCACACACACACACACACTTACATTGAAAACTAAAAGTAATAACAGCAAACAAGCAAGCAAGCAAACAAACAAACTAAGAAATATATAAATAGGAGGGAAAAAGAGATTCTGGCTTCTGCCAGGCTGTGTGGGTGGCAGAGGCTGGCAGGCAAGCAGGCAGAGAGGACCTCTGTGAGTTTGAGGCTACCCAAGCCTACACTGATAGTTCCAGAAAGGACTGCCAGGGCTACACCAAGAGAAACCCTATCTCTAGGATCAAGAAAACAAAAGCAGAAAAGGTTCTGGCTTTTATTTTACTGACATATGTTCCTTTCATTCTTCCCTTCCTTCCTTCCTTCCTTCCTTCCTTCCTTCCTTCCTTCCTTCCTTCCTTCCTTCCTTCCGAGATTTATTTATTTTATGTATATGAGTACACACTTTAGTTGTAAAGATGGTTGTGATCGTTAATGTGATTGTTGGGAAATGAAATTAGGACCTCTGCTTGCTCTAGCCAAGCCCATTTGCTCAGGCCAAAGATTTATTTATTAGTATAAGTTCACAGTAGATGTCTTCAAACCCACCAGGATAGGGTATCAGATCTCATTGTGGGTTGTTGTGAGCCACCATGTGGTTGCTGGGATTTGACTCAGTACTTTTGGAAGAGCAGTCGGTGCTCTTACCCACTGAACCATCTCACCAGCCGCCGACTTATGTTCCTTCTAGTACTATTGACTAAAGAACTTTGATCATGAAGGCACGTTGGATTTAATGACAGAGTTTGTGTGTGTTTCTGTGTGTGTATGTGTGCAATACTTCTGCTGGGATTGCAGTTACTTGCCATCTAGTGGGCTTGTGTGTAATTTCTTTAATTTTTTTCTAATTTTTTTTCTGAAAGTATCTTTCTTTCCATCTCTCTTTCTCTTTCTCTCTCTGTCTCTCTCTCTGTGTGTCTCTGTCTGTCTCTGTGTCTCTCTCCTTTTCTTTTCTTCTCTCTTTCTTTCTTTCTTTCTTTCTTTCTTTCTTTCTTTCTTTCTTTCTTTCTTTCTTTCTTTCTTTCCTTCCTTCCTTCCTTCCTTCCTTCCTTCCTTCCTTCCTTCCTTCCTTCCTTCCTTCCTTCCTTCCTTCTTTCTTTCTTTCTTTCTTTCTTTCTTTCTTTCTTTCTTTCTTTCAAGATTTATGTATTTTATGTATATGAGTACACACTTTAGTTGTACAGATAGTTGTGATCCTTCATGTGATTGTTGGGAATTGAGCTTAGGACCTCTGTTTGCTCTAGCCAAGCCCACTTGCTCAGGCAAAAGATTTATTTATTAGTATAAGTTCACTGTAGCTGTCTTCAAACGCACCAGGATAGGGTATCAGATCTCATTATGGGTGGTTGTGAGGGTCCATGTGGTTGCTGGGATTTGAACTCAGTACATTTGGAAGAGCAGTCAGTGCTCTTCCCCACTGAACCATCTCACCAGCCCTGGACACATGTTCCTTCTAGTACTATTGACTAAAGAACTTTGATCATGAAGGCATGTTGGATTTAATGACAGTGTGTGTGTTTCTGTGTGTGTGTCTGTGTGTGTGTGTGTGCAATATTTCTGCTGTGATTACTGTTACTTGACATCAAGTGGGCTTCTGTATAATTTCTTTAAATTTTTCTAATTCTTTTTCCTTTTTTTGTAAAGTAAAATTCCTGTCATTCCTCCTTATCTTTCTCTCTCACTCCATGTTTGTGTGCATGTGTGTGTGTGTGTTAGTCTTGGGTACACAGATTAAAGAAATCATATTTCCAAGGATTCTTAGAAATAAACAAGGAAGCCAGGTGTGGTGGAGCACCCCTTTTCTTTCCCTCTCTCTTTCTCTCTCCTCTCTCTCTCTCTCTCTCTCTCAATCTCTCTCTCTCTCTTTGTTTCTTTCTTTGTTTCTTTCTTTGTTTCTTTCTTTGTTTCTTTCTTTGTTTCTTTCTTTCTTTCTTTCTTTCTTTCTTTCTTTCTTTCTTTCTTTCTTTCAATTATTATTTTTTTCTCAGGTAGGGTTTCTTTGTGTAGCCCTGGCTGACTTGGATGTCACTCTGTAAGCCAGGGTGACCTTGAATGCAGAAATCCTCCTGAGGCTAAAGGTGTGGTCCACAATTGCCTCAGGTCTACTGTAATACTCTCTTTAAGAAAACAAGGGGGGGGGAGGGTATGGAGGACATTTGGGATAGCATTGGAAATGTAATTGAGGAAAATACGTAATAAAAAAATATTTAAAAAACCGTGTGTATGAGCCGGGCGTGGTGGCGCATGCCTTTAATCCCAGCACTTGGGAGGCAGAGGCAGGCAGATTTCTAAGTTCAAGGTCAGCCTGGTCCACAAAGTGAGTTCCAGGACAGCCAAGGCTACACAGAGAAACCCTGTCTCAAAAAAAAAAAAAAATGAAATCAATCAAACAAACAAACAAACAAACAAACAAACAATGAAATAAACAAGAAATCCTAACCCTGACCACCAATAAAAAGGCTGTGGAAACTCTTTCATGTCTCTCTCCCCCACAGGTAATGATGTAGCTGCTTGTAAATTAATACTCCATGTGTGTGTATAGGATTCCATGGCCAGCTAGTACCAGCCCCAGATTTGTGTTTCAGAGATCTTTATTAATTTATTTTCCGTGCCTGAGCTTGTGTAGGTGGTAGGCCACCAAACCTCCAGGGAGGTTTTTTTTGCTGCCACAAAAAGGTCGCCTTTCATCTTAATGAGGTCAAAGTGTCAATGTGCAAGCCAGTGACCGAACAAGGAAGTAGACATGCAGACAACAAACATGCAGGGGTACCACCTCCATTCCCTTCTGTTTTTTGGTAAAGGACACACAATTTTTATTATTTACAGTAAGCCTTATAAAGCACTCTGACAGCCCCACAGATATCTGTGATTAGAATTTCCTTTTTTTTTTTTTTTTTAAAAGTAATTCTCAGGGGGTGCATGGTGACTTGTCCTAGGTTCTGGTGCCCTCTTCTGGCATGTAGTCATATAGGCAGCACACACACACACACACTTACATTGAAAACTAAAAGTAATAACAGCAAACAAGCAAGCAAGCAAACAAACAAACTAAGAAATATATAAATAGGAGGGAAAAAGAGATTCTGGCTTCTGCCAGGCTGTGTGGGTGGCAGAGGCTGGCAGGCAAGCAGGCAGAGAGGACCTCTGTGAGTTTGAGGCTACCCAAGCCTACACTGATAGTTCCAGAAAGGACTGCCAGGGCTACACCAAGAGAAACCCTATCTCTAGGATCAAGAAAACAAAAGCAGAAAAGGTTCTGGCTTTTATTTTACTGACATATGTTCCTTTCATTCTTCCCTTCCTTCCTTCCTTCCTTCCTTCCTTCCTTCCTTCCTTCCTTCCTTCCTTCCTTCCTTCCTTCCGAGATTTATTTATTTTATGTATATGAGTACACACTTTAGTTGTAAAGATGGTTGTGATCGTTAATGTGATTGTTGGGAAATGAAATTAGGACCTCTGCTTGCTCTACCCAAGCCCATTTGCTCAGGCCAAAGATTTATTTATTAGTATAAGTTCACAGTAGATGTCTTCAAACCCACCAGGATAGGGTATCAGATCTCATTGTGGGTTGTTGTGAGCCACCATGTGGTTGCTGGGATTTGACTCAGTACTTTTGGAAGAGCAGTCGGTGCTCTTACCCACTGAACCATCTCACCAGCCGCCGACTTATGTTCCTTCTAGTACTATTGACTAAAGAACTTTGATCATGAAGGCACGTTGGATTTAATGACAGAGTTTGTGTGTGTTTCTGTGTGTGTATGTGTGCAATACTTCTGCTGGGATTGCAGTTACTTGCCATCTAGTGGGCTTGTGTGTAATTTCTTTAATTTTTTTCTAATTTTTTTTCTGAAAGTATCTTTCTTTCCATCTCTCTTTCTCTTTCTCTCTCTGTCTCTCTCTCTGTGTGTCTCTGTCTGTCTCTGTGTCTCTCTCCTTTTCTTTTCTTCTCTCTTTCTTTCTTTCTTTCTTTCTTTCTTTCTTTCTTTCTTTCTTTCTTTCTTTCTTTCTTTCCTTCCTTCCTTCCTTCCTTCCTTCCTTCCTTCCTTCCTTCCTTCCTTCCTTCCTTCCTTCCTTCTTTCTTTCTTTCTTTCTTTCTTTCTTTCTTTCTTTCTTTCAAGATTTATGTATTTTATGTATATGAGTACACACTTTAGTTGTACAGATAGTTGTGATCCTTCATGTGATTGTTGGGAATTGAGCTTAGGACCTCTGTTTGCTCTAGCCAAGCCCACTTGCTCAGGCAAAAGATTTATTTATTAGTATAAGTTCACTGTAGCTGTCTTCAAACGCACCAGGATAGGGTATCAGATCTCATTATGGGTGGTTGTGAGGGTCCATGTGGTTGCTGGGATTTGAACTCAGTACATTTGGAAGAGCAGTCAGTGCTCTTCCCCACTGAACCATCTCACCAGCCCTGGACACATGTTCCTTCTAGTACTATTGACTAAAGAACTTTGATCATGAAGGCATGTTGGATTTAATGACAGTGTGTGTGTTTCTGTGTGTGTGTCTGTGTGTGTGTGTGTGCAATATTTCTGCTGTGATTACTGTTACTTGACATCAAGTGGGCTTCTGTATAATTTCTTTAAATTTTTCTAATTCTTTTTTCTTTTTTTGTAAAGTAAAATTCCTGTCATTCCTCCTTATCTTTCTCTCTCACTCCATGTTTGTGTGCATGTGTGTGTGTGTGTTAGTCTTGGGTACACAGATTAAAGAAATCATATTTCCAAGGATTCTTAGAAATAAACAAGGAAGCCAGGTGTGGTGGAGCACCCCTTTTCTTTCCCTCTCTCTCTCTCCTCCCTCTCTCAATCTCTCTCTCTCTCTTTGTTTGTTTCTTTGTTTGTTTCTTTGTTTGTTTCTTTGTTTGTTTCTTTGTTTGTTTCTTTGTTTGTTTCTTTGTTTCTTTCTTTCTTTCAATTATTATTTTTTTCTCAGGTAGGGTTTCTTTGTGTAGCCCTGGCTGACTTGGATGTCACTCTGTAAGCCAGGGTGACCTTGAATGCAGATATCCTCCTGAGGCTAAAGGTGTGGTCCACAATTGCCTCAGGTCTACTCTAATTCTCTCTTTAAGAAAACAAGGAGGGGGGGAGGGTATGGAGGACATTTGGGATAGCATTGGATATGTAATTGAGGAAAATACGTAATAAAAAAATATTTAAAAAACCGTGTGTATGAGCCGGGCGTGGTGGCACATGCCTTTAATCCCAGCACTTGGGAGGCAGAGGCAGGCAGATTTCTAAGTTCAAGGTCAGCCTGGTCCACAAAGTGAGTTCCAGGACAGTCAAGGCTACACAGAGAAACCCTGTCTCAAAAAAAAAAAAATGAAATCAATCAAACAAACAAACAAACAAACAAACAAACAAAGAAATAAACAAGAAATCATAACCCTGACCACCAATAAAAAGGCTGTGGAAACTCTTTCATGTCTCTCTCCCCCACAGGTAATGATGTAGCTGCTTGTAAATTAATACTCCATGTTTGTGTATAGGATTCCATGGCCAGCTAGTACCAGCCCCAGATTTGTGTTTCAGAGATCTTTATTAATTTATTTTCCGTGCCTGAGCTTGTGTAGGTGGTAGGCCACCAAACCTCCAGGGAGGTTTTTTTTGCTGCCACAAAAAGGTCGCCTTTCATCTTAATGAGGTCAAAGTGTCAATGTGCAAGCCAGTGACCGAACAAGGAAGTAGACATGTAGACAACAAACATGCAGGGGTACCACCTCCATTCCCTTCTGTTTTTTGGTAAAGGACACACAATTTTTATTATTTACAGTAAGCCTTATAAAGCACTCTGACAGCCCCACAGATATCTGTGATTAGAATTTCCTTTTTTTTTTTTTTTTTTAAAGTAATTCTCAGGGGGTGCATGGTGACTTGTCCTAGGTTCTGGTGCCCTCTTCTGGCATGTAGTCATATAGGCAGCACACACACACATACACTTACATTGAAAACTAAAAGTAATAACAGCAAACAAGCAAGCAAGCAAACAAATAAACTAAGAAATATATAAATAGGAGGGAAAAAGAGATTCTGGCTTCTGCCAGGCTGTGTGGGTGGCAGAGGCTGGCAGGCAAGCAGGCAGAGAGGACCTCTGTGAGTTTGAGGCTACCCAAGCCTACACTGATAGTTCCAGAAAGGACTGCCAGGGCTACACCAAGAGAAACCCTATCTCTAGGATCAAGAAAACAAAAGCAGAAAAGGTTCTGGCTTTTATTTTACCAACATATGTTTCTTTCATTCTTCTCTTCCTTCCTTCCTTCCTTCCTTCCTTCCTTCCTTCCTTCCTTCCTTCCTTCCTTCCTTCCTTCCTTCCTTCCGAGATTTATTTATTTTATGTATATGAGTACACAGTTTAGTTGTAAAGATGGTTGTGATCGTTAATGTGATTGTTGGGAAATGAAATTAGGACCTCTGCTTGCTCTAGCCAAGCCCATTTGCTCAGGCCAAAGATTTATTTATTAGTATAAGTTCACAGTAGATGTCTTCAAACCCACCAGGATAGGGTATCAGATCTCATTGTGGGTTGTTGTGAGCCACCATGTGGTTGCTGGGATTTGACTCAGTACCTTTGGAAGAGCAGTCGGTGCTCTTACCCACTGATCCATCTCACCAGCCCCCGACTTATGTTCCTTCTAGTACTATTGACTAAAGAACTTTGATCATGAAGGCACGTTGGATTTAATGACAGAGTTTGTGTGTGTTTTTGTGTGTGTATGTGTGCAATACTTCTGCTGGGATTGCAGTTACTTGCCATCTAGTGGGCTTGTGTGTAATTTCTTTAATTTTTTTCTAATTTTTTTTCTGAAAGTATTTTTCTTTCCATCTCTCTTTCTCTTTCTCTCTCTGTCTCTCTCTCTGTGTGTCTCTGTCTGTCTCTGTGTCTCTCTCCTTTTCTTTTCTTCTTTCTTTCTTTCTTTCTTTCTTACTTTCTTTCTTTCTTTCTTTCCTTCTTTCTTTCTTTCCTTCTTTCTTCTTTCTTTCTTTCTTTCTTTCTTTCTTTCTTTCTTTCTTTCTTTCAAGATTTATGTATTTTATGTATATGAGTACACACTTTAGTTGTACAGATAGTTGTGATCCTTCATGTGATTGTTGGGAATTGAGCTTAGGACCTCTGTTTGCTCTAGCCAAGCCCACTTGCTCAGGCAAAAGATTTATTTATTAGTATAAGTTCACTGTAGCTGTCTTCAAACGCACCAGGATAGGGTATCAGATCTCATTATGGGTGGTTGTGAGGGACCATGTGGTTGCTGGGATTTGAACTCAGTACATTTGGAAGAGCAGTCAGTGCTCTTCCCCACTGAACCATCTCACCAGCCCTGGACACATGTTCCCTCTAGTACTATTGACTAAAGAACTTTGATC
>NW_028227276.1:2919922-2932422 GCF_978045245.1 Mus caroli
GTTAGGAGACTCCAGTGTTTTGAAAGATAATGAACAATTTTACCCCTGGTTGATGCTTGGGGAAAAAAACTAAAGTTAAGTGGACACCAGTCTCCTGATGAATTGCTTCAAGTTTGTTTGTTTGTTTGTTTGCTTGTTTTTTCAATTTAGAGTAGGTTTGGCTGTAAGACTCAGTCTCTGTCTCCTGCTGTGGGGATGGCAGAGGCAGGCAGAACAGATCTCCTGGTGGTCTTGGACACAGTTTGTAGACCCGGCTGTCCTCAAACCTGTAAAAGCCTGACTCTGCTTTTCCTTTTCTCTTCTTATCTTTTTTTTCTTTTTCTGTCCTTTCTTTTTTCTTTTTTGGTTATTTGAGACTCTGTAGAGTGAGGAAGGCCTCTAACTAAGAAATCTTCCTGCCTCTGACTCCAGGCACTGGATTAAAGGCCTGCACCACCACTGCCCAGCCAATTTTTTTTTTTTTTTTTTTTTGAATTGTGAGAAACATGATCTATTTAGTCCTGTTGTCTGTAAGTGTTTGACAAGGAAGGCCATTTGGATTTTATTAAAGAGTTTTGATCCTTCATGTGATTGTTGGGAATTGAACTTAGGACCTCTGCTTGCTCTAGCCAAACCCACTTGCTCAGGCCAGAGATTAATTTATTAGTATAAGTTCACTGTAGCTGTCTTCAAATGCACCAGAAGAGGGTACCAAATCACATTATGGGTGGTTGTGAGCCACCATGTGGGTGCTGGGATTTGAACTCAGTACATTTGGAAGAGCAGTCAATGCTCTTCCCCACTGAACCATCTCACCAGCCCCCGACATAATTTTCTTCTAGTACTATTGACTAAAGAACTTTGATCATGAAGGCACATTGGATTTAATGACAGAGTTTGTGTGTGTGTGTGTGTGTGTGCAATATTTCTGCTGTGATTGTGGTTACTTTCCATCTAGTGGGCTTGTGTGTAATTTCTTTAATTTTTTCTAATCCTTTTTTTTTTTTTGTAAAGTTGAATTCATGTCATTCCTCCATATCTTTCTCTCTCACTCCATGTTTGTGTGCATGTGTGTGTGTGTGTTAGTCTTGGGTACACAGATTAAAGAAATCATATTTCCAAGGAATATTTTTTCCTGGAAATATGATTTCTTCAAGTAATATATTTTACAAACAATATTTTTAAAAATATTTTCTTCCTTTCTTTCTTTCTTTCTTTCTTTCTTTCTTTCTTTCTTTCTTTCTTTCTTTCTTTCTTTCTTCCTTCCTTCCTTCCTTCCTTCCTTCCTTCCTTCCTTCCTTCCTTCCTTCCTTCCTTTCTTTCTTTCTTTCTTTCTTTCTTTCTTTCTTTCTTTCTTTCAATTATTATTATTTTTCTCAGATAGGGTTTCTTTGTGTAGACCTGCCTGACTTGGAAGTCACTCTGTAAGGCAGGGTGACCTTGAATGCAGAAATCCTCCTGAGGCTAAAGGTGTGGTCCACAATTGACTTAGCTCTCCACTAATTCTCTCTTTAATAAACAAGGGGCGGGAGGGTACAGGGGACTTTTGGGATAGCATTGGAAATGTAATTGAGGAAAATACGTAATAAAAATATTTTTAAAAAACGTGTGTATGTATGTATAGAAATAATATTTATCCATTAATATCTCTTTTTCCTAAAATTAATGTCATTCCTCCTTATCTTTCTCTCTCACTCCATGTTTGTGTGCATGTGTGTATGTGTGTTAGTCTTGGCTGCCACCCACATGTCGCCTTTCAGCATGGTGAGGTCAATGTGTCAATGTGCAACCAAGTGACAAAACAAGGAAGTAGACATGTAGACAACAGATATGGAGGTGCACCATCTCCCTTCCCTTCTGTTGTTTGGTAAAAGACACACAATTTTTATTATTTACCATAAGCCTTAAAAAGCACTCTGACTGCCTCTCAGATATCTACCTTCTATGTGATTAGAATTTCCTTTTTTTTTTTTTTTAATTAATTATCAGGATCTGCATGGTGACTTGTCCTAGGTTCTGGTGCCCCCTTCTGGCATCTAATCATATAGGCAGCAGATAGAGCAAACACACAAATTTACATTGAAAACTAATAGTAATAATAACAAACACGCAAGCAAGCAAGTAAGCAAACAAATAAATAAATATATAAATAAGAGGGAGAAAGATATTCTGTCTTCTGCCCGGCTGTGTGGGTGGTAGAAGCAGGCAGGCCGGCAGGCAAGCAGAGAGGACCTCTGTGAGTTTGAGGCTACCCAAGCCTACAGAGCAAGTACAGAGCAGCGTGTGTGTGTGTGTGTGTGTGTGTGTGAGTTTGTGTGAGTTTGTGTGTGTGTGTATAATATTTCTGCTGTGATTGCGGTTACTTGCCATGTAGTGGGCTTATGATTGATTCTGTAATCTTTTTTCTAATTCTTTTAGTTTTATTTTATTTTATTTTTGTTTTATATTTTATTTTATTTTATTTTTGGTTTTTTGGACAGGGTTTCTCTGTATAGCCCTGTATGTTTTGGAATTCAGTTTGCAGACCAGGCTGGCCCCGAACTCAGAAATCCTCCCATCTCTGCCTCCCTAGTGCTGGGATTAAAGGCGTGTGCCACCACTCCTGGCTATTTTTTTAATTTTTAAATTTTATTTATTTAGTTTATTTTTTTATTTTTTTATTTTTTCACAATGCGGTTTCTCTGTGTACCCCTGGCTGTCCTGGAACTTACTCTGTAGACCAGGATGGCCTTGAACACATTAATCTGTCTGCCTCTGCTTCCCAAATGCTGGGATTAAAAGCATGTGCCACCACTGCCCAGACTAATGTTTTTTTTTGGAAAATACCTACCTTTCTTTCTTTCTTTCTTTCTTTCTTTCTTTCTTTCTTTCTTTCTGTCTGTCTGTCTGTCTGTCTGTCTGTCTTTCTTTCTTTCTTTCTTTCTTTCTTTCTTTCTTTCTTTCTTTCTTTTCCTACTTAAATTCATTCTTTTCATACATAGTTTCTTAGTGTAAGCAGCCCTGGCTGTCTTGAAGACACTTTGTAGGCCTCAATCCTTTAAGAGCCTGCCTCTGTTTTTCAAATGCTGGCATGAAAGTTGTACACCACTATGACCTGCTACGATTCTTATCTTCTTATTTTTGTCCCCCCCCCTTCCTTTTTGTGATTTTTGCTTTTGCCAGGCAGTGGTGGTGGTGGTGCTGGCAGAGGGAGGTGGATCACTGTAACTTTGCAGCTAGCTTATTCTACAGTCTGAGTTACACAAAAGGGGTTCCAGAATGACTGGTTATATTTTTCGTTTTTTATGCATTTTAATTAAAATTTGATTAAACCAAAAGAAATTAGACTGACCACTTCAGAGTCTGGCGTTTAAAAGTATAACCAAAAAGTATGAGGCTGTCTGTGGATGGTCAAGGGTTCAGGCTGCTTTAGGGAGCCTCCTCACCTTTCTGCATATGCAAACTAGGCCACCTAGAGGCTGGAAACAAAAGCTACCTTGAGCAGTAGGTCACGTGACAGCCAGCCACCTCCATCTTTATGAGGACAGATGTCAGTCAGAGGACAAGATGGCTGCCACCCACTTGTCGCCTTCCATCTTCTTGAGGTCAATATGCAAATTAGTGACAGAACAAGGAAGTAGAAAGGAACAGATATGCAGGTACACCACCTCCCTTCTGTTTTTGGATAAAAGACACATAACAATTTTTATTATTTACAGTAAGCCTTAAACAGCACTCTGACAGCTGCGCAGATATCTACCTACTATGTGATTTGAATTTCCTTTTTTTTTTTTTTTTAAATTAATTTTCAGGAAGTGCATGGTGGCTTCACCTATTTTCTGGTGCCTTCTTCTGATATGCAGTCATCTAGGCAGCAGACAACAAACATGCAGGCTTACCACCTCCCTTCCCTTCTGTTTTTTGGTAAAGGACACATAATTTTTATTATTTACAGTAAGCCTTAAAGAGCACTGTGACAGCCGCACAGATATGTACCTTCTATGTGATTAGAATTTCCTTTTTTTTTTTTTTTTTTTTTTGGTTTTTAAAATTAATTCTCAGGGGGTGCATGGTGACACACACACTTACATTGAAAACTAAAAGTAATAATAACAGCAAACAAGCAAGCAAGTAAACAAACAAACTAAGAAATATATAAATAAGAGGGAAAAAGAGATTCTGGCTTCTGCCAGGCTGTGTGGGTGTCAGAGGCAGGCAGACACGAAGGCAGAGAGGACCTGTGTGAGTTTGAGGCTACCCAATCCTACACTGATAGTTAAAGAAAGGACTGCCTGGGCTACACCAAGAGAAACCCTACCTCTAGAAACAAGAAAACAAAAGCAGAGAAGGTTCAGGCTTTTATTTTACTGACATATGTTCCTTTCATTCTTCCCTTCCTTCCTTCCTTCCTTCCTTCCCTCCCTCCTTCCTTCCTTCCTTCCTTCCTTCCTTCCTTCCTTCCTTCCTTCCTTCTTTCTTTCTTTCTTTCTTTCTTTCTTTCTTTCTTTCTTTCTTTCTAGATTTATGTATTTTATGTATATGAGTACACACTTTAGTTGTACAGATGGTTGTGATCCTTCATGTGTTTGTTGGGAATTGAACTTAGGACCTCTGCTTGCTCTAGCCAAGCCCACTTGTTCTGGACAAAGATTTATTTATTAGTATAAGTTCACTGTAGCTGTCTTCAAATGCACCAGAAGAGGGTATCAGATCACATTATGTGTGGTTGTGAGCCACCATGTGGTTGCTGGGATTTGAACTCAGTACATTTGGAAGAGCAGTCAGTGCTCTTCCCCACTGAACCATCTCACTAGCCCCCGACATACCTTTCTTCTAGTAATATTGACTAAAGTACTTTGATCATGAAGGCACGTTGGATTTAATGACAGAGATTGTGTGTGTTTCTCTGTGTGTGTGTGCAATATTTCTGCTGTGATTGTGGTTACTTGCCATCTGGAGGGCTTGGTTGCAATTTTTTTAATTTTTCTAATTTTTTTTTCGTAAGTTAAATTCATGTCATTCCTCCTTATTTTTCTCTCTTACTCCATGTTTGTGTGCATGTAGGTGTCTGTGTTAGTCTTGGGTACACAGATTAAAGAAATCATATTTACAAGGAATATTTTTTCCTGGAAATATGATTATTTTCATGTAATATTTTTTCCAAATAATATTTTTAAAAATATTTTCTTCCTTCCTTTCTTGCTTTTCTCTTTCTTTCTTCTTTCTTTCTTTCTTTCTTTCTTTCTTTCTTTCTTTCTTTCTTATTTTCTTTCTTTCTTTCTTTCTTTCTTTCTTTCTTTCTTTCTTTCTTTCTTCTTCTTTCTTTCTTTCTTTCTTTCTTATTTTCTTTCTTTCTTTCTTTCTTTCTTTCTTTCTTTCTTTCTTTCAATTATTATTATTGTTTTCAGAAAGGGTTTCTATGTGTAGACCTGGCTGACTTGGAAGTCACTCTGTAAGGCAGGGTGACTTTGAATGCAGAAATCTGCCTGAGGCTAAAGGTGTGGTCCACAATTGCCTCAGCTCTACTCTAATTCTCTCTTTAAGAAGAGAGTGACAGAGAGAGAGAGAGACAGAGGGAGAGAGCCTGAGAGAGACAGAGTGAGAGAGAGACATAGAGAGACAGAGAGAGACACAGAGAGAGACAGAGAAAAACACAAAGACAGAGAGAGACAGACAGAGACAAAGGGAGAGACAGAGAACGAGACAGATAGTGAGACAGAGAGAGAGACAAAGAGAGAGAGCCAGAGAGAAAAAGTGAGAAAGACAGAGACACAGAGAGATAGAGAGAGAGAGACAGAGTTAGACAGAGAGAGAGAGACAGAGAGAGACAGAGAGAGACACAGATATAGACACAGATAGAGAGAAAGAGAGAAACAGAGAGAGACAGAGAGAGAGAAACACAGAGAGACACAGAGAGAGAGAGAAAGAGAGAGACAAAGAGAGAGACATAGAGAGACAGAGAGAGAGGCAGGGAGAGACAGAGAGAGACAAAAAGAGAGACAGAGAGAGACAGAGAAAGAGACAAAGAGAGAGACAGAGAAAGAGACAGACACACAGAGAGAGACAGAGAGAGACAGAGAGAGACACAGTGAGAGACAGAAAGGGAGACAGAGAGAGACAGAAAGAGAGAGAGATACAGAGAGAGACAGAGAGAAACACAGAGAGAGACAGAAAAGATACAAAGAGAGAGAGACAGAGAAAGAAAGAAAGAGACAGAGAGAGAGATAGAGAGAGACAGAGAGAGGCACAGAGAGCGACAGAGAGAGACACAGAGACAAAGAGAGACAGAAAGAGACAGAGACAGATGAGAGAGACTGAGAGAGATAGAGAGAAAGAGACAGAGAGAGACAGAGACATACAGAGAGAGAGACATATAGAGACAGAGAGAGACACAGAGAGAGACAGAGAGAGGGAGAAACAGAGAGAGACAGAGACAGAGTGAGAGAGACTGAGAGAGACAGAGAGAGTCAGAGACATACAGAGAGAGAGACATAGAGAGACAGAGAGAGAGGGAGACAGAGAGAGTCAAAGAGAGAGATAGAGAAATAATGAGAGAGAGATAGAGAGAAACAGAGAGAAACAGAGAGAGAGACAGAGAGAGACAGAGAGAGAGACAGAGAGAGTCAGAGACATACAGAGATAGAGACATAGAGAGACAGAGAGAGACACAGAGAGAGACAGAGAGAGAGAGACACAGAGAGAGACAGAGAGATACAGAGAGAGACAGAGAGAGACAGAGAAAGAGACAGATAGAGACAGAGAGAGAGACAGAGAGAGACAGTGAGAGAGACAGAAAGAGACAGAGAGTGACAGAGAGAGACAGAGAGAGACAAAGAGAGAGACAGAGAAAGAGACAGATAGAGAGACACAGAGACAAAGAGAGAGAGCCAGAGAGAGACAGAGAGAAAGACAGAGACAGAGAGAATAGAGAGAGAGAAAGAGAGAAACAGAGAGACAGAGAGAGAGACAGAGAGAAACACAGAGAGAGACACACAGAGAGAGAGAAGGAGAGAGAGAAAGAGAGAGACATATAGAGACAGACAGAGAGACAGAGAGAGAAAGAGAGAGACAAAGAGAGGGACAGAGAGAGACAGAGAGAGATAGAGAGAGACAGAGAGAGACACAGAGAGAGACAAAGACAGAGACAAAGAGAGACAGAGAGAGACACAGAGAGAAACAGAGAGAGAGAGACAGAGACACAGAGAGAGACAGAGAGAGACAGAGATGAAGAGAGAGACAGAGAGACAGAGACAGAGAGAAAGAGAATGAGAGAGACACGGAGAGAGACAGAGACAGAGACATACAGAGAGAGAGACATAGAGAGACCAAGAGAGACACAGAGACAGAGAGAGAGGGAGACAGAGAGAAACAATAAGAGAGACAGAGAGATACAGAGAGAGAGACAGAGAGAGACAGAGATAGAGAGAAAGAGAGACAGAGAGAGACACAGAGAGAGACAGAGAGAGAGACAGAGAGAGAAAGAGAGAGAGAAAGAGAGAGAGAAAAAGAGAGACAGAGAGATATACAGAGAGAGACAGAGAGAGACTGAGAGAGAGACAGAGAGAGACAGAGATAGTGACAGAGAGAGACATAGAGATACACAGAGAGAGACAGAGAAAGAGACAGAGAGAGACAGAGACAAAGAGAGAGACAGAGAGAGACAGAGACAGATCAGAGAGACTGAGAGAGACAGAGAGAGAGACAGAGACATACAGAGAGAGAGACAGAGAGAGACAGACAGAGACAGAGAGACAGAGAGAGACAGAGAGAGACAGAGAGAGAGAGAGACAAAGACAGAGACAAAGAGAGACAGAGAGATACAGTGAGAGACAGAGAGAGACAGAGAAAGGGATAGAGACATACAGAGAGAGAGACAGAGAGAGACAGAGAGAGACAGAGATGAAGAGAGAGACAGAGACAGAGTGAGAGAGAATGAGAGAGACAGAGAGAGACAGAGACATACAGAGAGAGAGACATAGAGAGAACGAGAGAGACACAGAGACAGAGAGAGATGGAGACAGAGAGAAACAATAAGAGAGACAGAGAGATACAGAGAGAGACAGAGAGAGACAGAGATAGAGAGAAAGAGAGACAGAGAAAAAGGGAGACAGAGAGAGACAGAGAGAGATACAGAGAGAGACAGAGAGAGACTGAGAGAGAGAGAAAAAGGGAGACAGACAGAGAGAGATACAGATAGAGACAGAGAGAGACTGAGAGAGAGACAGAGAGAGACAGAGATAGTGACAGAGAGATATAGAGATACACAGAGAGAGACAGAGGGAGAGACAGAGAGAGACAGAGACAAAGAGAGAGACAGAGGGAGACAGAGACAGATCAGAGAGACTGAGAGAGACAGAGAGAGAGACAGAGACATACAGAGAGAGAGACAGAGAGAGACAGACAGAGACAGAGAGACAGAGAGAGACAGAGAGAGACAGAGAGAGAGACATAGAGAGACAAAGACAGAGACAAAGAGAGACAGAGAGAGACACAGAGAGAAACAGTGAGAGAGACAGAGAGAGACACAGAGATACACAGAGAGAGACAGAGAGAGACAGAGAGACAGAAAGAGAGAGAGACAGAGAGAGACAGAGAGAGACACAGATAGAGACAGAGAGAGACTGAGAGAGAGACAGAGAGAGACAGAGTGAGAGACAGAGAGAGAAAGAGAGAGACAGGGAGAGAGACAGAGAGAGACATAGCGAAACAGAGAGAGAGAAAGGGAGAGACAGGGGGAGAGATAGAGAGAGACAGAGAGAGGCACAGAGAGCGACAGAGAGAGACACAGAGACAAAGAGAGACAGAAAGAGACAGAGACAGATGAGAGAGACTGAGAGAGAGATAGAGAGAAAGAGACAGAGAGAGACAGAGACATACAGAGAGAGAGACATATAGAGACAGAGAGAGACACAGAGAGAGACAGAGAGAGGGAGAAACAGAGAGAGACAGAGACAGAGTGAGAGAGACTGAGAGAGACAGAGAGAGTCAGAGACATACAGAGAGAGAGACATACAGAGACAGAGAGAGACAGAGAGAGAGGGAGACAGAGAGAGTTAAAGAGAGAGATAGAGAAATAATGAGAGAGAGATATGGGAAACAGAGAGAAACAGAGAGAGAGACAGAGAGAGACAGAGAGAGAGACAGAGAGAGTCAGAGACCTACAGAGATAGAGACATAGAGAGACAGAGAGAGACACAGAGAGAGACAGAGAGAGAGAGACACAGAGAGAGACAGAGAGATACAGAGAGAGACAGAGAAAGAGACAGATAGAGACAGAGAGAGAGACAGAGAGAGACAGAGAGAGAGACAGAAAGAGACAGAGAGTGACAGAGAGAGACAGAGAGAGACAAAGAGAGAGACAGAGAAAGAGACAGATAGAGAGACACAGAGACAAAGAGAGAGAGCCAGAGAGAGACAGAGAGAAAGACAGAGACAGAGAGAATAGAGAGAGAGTAAGAGAGAAACAGAGAGAGACAGAGAGAGAGAGACAGAGAAAAACACAGAGAGAGACACAGAGAGAGACAGAGAAAGACAAAGACAGAGACAAAGAGAGAGAGAGAGACACAGAGAGAAACAGAGAGAGAGAGACAGAGACACAGAGAGAGACAGAGATGAAGAAAGAGACAGAGAGACAGAGACAGAGAGAAAGAGAATGAGAGAGACACGGAGAGAGACAGAGAGAGACAGAGACATACAGAGAGAGAGACATAGAGAGACCGAGAGAGACACAGAGACAGAGAGAGGGAGACAGAGAGAAACAATAAGAGAGACAGAGAGATACAGAGAGAGAGACAGAGAGAGACAGAGATAGAGAGAAAGAGAGACAGAGAGAGACACAGAGAGAGACGGAGAGAGAGACAGAGAGAGAAAGAAAGAGAGAAAGAGAGAGAGAGAAAAAGAGAGACAGAGAGAGACAGAGAGAGATACAGAGAGAGACAGAGAGAGACTGAGAGAGAGACATAGAGAGACATAGAGAGACAGAGAGAGACAGAGAGAGACAGAGAGAGACACAGAGAGAGACAGAAAGAGGGAGAAACAGAGAGAGACAGAGAGATACAGACAGAGACAGTCAGAGACAGAGAGAGACAAAGAGAGAGACAGAGAGAGACAGAGATAGAGACAGAGAGAGACACAGAGAGAGACAGAGGGAGAGACATAGAGAGACAGAGAGAGAGACACAGAGAGAGAGACATAGAGAGACAGACACAAAGAGAGAGAAAGAGAGAGAGACAGAGACAGAGTGAGAGAGACTGAGGGAGACAGAGAGAGAGACAGAGAGAGACAGAGACATACAGAGAGAGAGACATAGAGAGAAAAATAGAGAGATATACAGAGAGGGAGACAGAGAGAGACAAAGAGAGAGAAAGAGAGATACAGAGAGAGACAGAGAGAGACAGAGATAGATTGAGAGAAAGAGAGAGACAGAGACAGAGAGAGAGACAGAGAGAGACAGAGATAGAGACAAAGAGAGACAGAGAGACACAGAGAGAGACAGAGAGAGAGACAGAGAGAGACAGAGAGAGACACAGGGAGAGACAGAGAGAAACACAGAGAATGACAGAGAGAGACAGAGAGAGAGACAGAGAGAGACAGAGACATACAGAGAGAAAAACATAGGGAGACAGAGAGAGACACAGAGAGAGACAGAGAGGGAAACAAAGAGAGACAAAGAGAGAGACTGAGAGATACAGAGAGAGACAGAGAGAGACAGAGATAGATTGAGAGACAGAGAGAGACAGAGACAGAGAGAGAGACAGAGACAGAGATAGAGACAAAGAGAGACGAAGAGAGACACAGAGAGAGACAGAGAGAGAGACAGAGAGAGACAGAGAGAGACAGAGAGACACAGTAAGAGACAGAGAGAGACAGAGAGAGAGACAGGGAGAGAGAAAAAGAGAGACAAAGAGAAACAGAGAGAGACAGAGTGAGAGAGACGGAGAGAGAAAGAGAGAGAGACAGAGATAGACAGACAGAGACAGAGATAGACAGAGAGGGACAGAGAGAGACACTGAGAGAGACAGAGGGAGAGACAGAGAGAGACAGAGAGAGAGACAGAGAGAGACAGAGAGAGACAGAGAGAGACAGAGACAAAGAGAGAGACAGAGAGAGAATACAGAGACAGAGTGAGAGAGACTGAGAGAGACAGAGAGAGAGATAGAGAAAGACAGAGACATACAGAGAGAGACATAGAGAGACAAATAGAGAGACATACAGAGAGGGAGACAGAGAGAGACAAAGAGAGAGAAAGAGAGATACAAAGAGAGAGACAGAGACAGAGAGAGACAGAGATAGAGACCAGAGAGACAGAGAGAGACACAGAGAGAGACAGAGGGAGAGAAAGAGAGAGACAGAGAGAGACACAGAGAGAGAAAGAGGAAGAGAGAAACAGAGAGAGATAGAGAGTTACAGAGAGAGACAGAGAGAGACAGAGAGAGACAGAGTCAGAGATAGAGACAGAGAGAGACAGAGAGAGACACAGAGAGAGACAGAGGGAGAGACAGAGAGAGACAGAGAGAGACACAGAGAGAGACAGAGAGAGAGACAGAGACAAAGAGAGAGAGACAGAGACAAAGAGAGAGAGACAGAGAGAGACAGAGACAGAGGGAGAGAGACTGAGAGAGACAGGGAGATATATAGCGAGAGACAGAGAGAGACAGAGACATACAGAGAGACATAGAGAGACACACAGAGAGAGACAGAGAGATACAGAGAGAGAAGGGAGAGAAAGGGAGAGACAGATAGAGACAGGGAGAGACAGAGAGAGACAGAGAGAGAGACAGAAAGAGACAGAGAGAGACAGAGAGAGAGTGACAGAGAGAGACAAAGAGAGAGACAGAGAAAGAGACAGATCGAGAGACAGAGAGAGAGCAAAGAGAGAGAGCCAGAGAAAGTCAAAGAGAAAGACAGAGACAGAGAGAAACAGAGAGTGACAAAGAGAGAGAGAGAAAGAGAGAGATAATGAGAGAGACAGAGAGAGAGAAAGAGAGAGAGACAGAGAGAGACAAAGAGAGAGACCGAGAGAGACAGAGAGAGACAAAGAGAGAGACAGAGAGACAGAGAAAGAGACAAAGAAGGAGACAGAGAGTGAGACAGAGAGCGACAGAGAGAGACACAGAGAGAGACAGAGAGAGATAGACAGACAAAGAGAGAGAGAAATAGAGAGAGACAAAGAGAGACAGAGATAGAGACAGAGAGAGACAGAGAGAGACAAAGAGAGAGACAGAGAGGGAGACACAGAGACAGACAGAGACAGAGAGAGACTGAGAGAGAGACAGAGATAGAGACAGAGAGAGAATGAGAGAGACACAGAGAGAGACAGAGAGTGAGAGAGAGACAGAGAGAGACAGAGAGAGACAAAGAGAGAGACAGAGAGGGAGACACAGAGACAGACAGAGACAGAGAGAGACTGAGAGAGAGACAGAGATAGAGACAGAGAGAGATTGAGAGAGACACAGAGAGAGACAGAGAGAGAAAGAGAGAGAGACAGAGAGAGACAGAGAGAGACAGAGAGAGACAGAGAGAGAGAGACAGAAAAGAGACAA
>NW_028227276.1:2937422-2939922 GCF_978045245.1 Mus caroli
AGACAGAGAGAGAAAGAGAGAGAGAGACAGAGAGTGACAGAGAGAGACAGAGAGAGACAGAGAGAGAGAGAGACAGAAAAGAGACAAAGAGAGAGAGACAGAGAAAGACAGAGAGAAAGATAATGAGAGACAGAGAGAGACAGAGAGAGAGACAGAGAGAGAGACAGAGACAGATAGAGACAGAGACAGAGTGAGAGAGTCTGAGAGAGACAGAGAGAGAGACAGAGAAAGATAGAGAGAGAGAGAGGGAAAGAGTGAGACAGAGAGAGACAAAGATAGAGACAGAGTGAGAAGGAAGAGACACAGAAAGGGAAAGAGATAGACAGAGAGAGAGACAGAGAGAGGGAAAGAGAGAGACAGAGAGAGACAGAGAGAGACAGAGAGAGAGACAGAGTGTGACAGAGAGAGACAAAGATAGAGACAGAGAGAGACAGAGAGAAACAGAGTGAGACAGAAAGAGACAGAGATAGAGACAGAGAGAGACAGAGAGAGACAAATATTGAGAAAGAGAGAGAGACAAAGAGAGAGACAGAGAGACAGACCGAGACAGAGAGAGACAGAAAGAGACAGAGCAAGAGACAAAGAGAGACAGAGAGAGAGAGAGGGAGAGAGGGAGACAGAGAGAGACAAAGATAGTGACAGAGAGTGACAGAGAGAGAGACAGAGACAGAAAGAGAGTCAAACAGAGAGAGAGAGAGACAGAGAGAGACAGAGACAGACAGAGAGACAGACAGAGACAGAGAGAGACAGAGAGAGACAGAGATAGAGACAGAGAGAGACAGAGAGAGACACAGAGAGAGACAGAAAGAGAAAGAGAGAGAGACAGAGAGAGACAGAGAGAGACAGAGAGAGAGAGACAGAAAAGAGACAAAGAGAGAGAGACAGAGAAAGACAGAGAGATAGAGAGAGACAGAGAAAGACACAGAGAGAGACAGAGAGAGACAGAGATGAAGAGAGACAGAGAGAGACAGAGACAGAGTGACAGAGACTGAGAGAGACATAGAGAGAGAGAGAGAGTGAGACAGAGAGAGACAAAGATAGAGACAGAGAGAGACAGAGAGAGAGACAGAAAGGGAAAGAGAGAGACAGAGAGAGACAGAGAGACAGAGAAAGGGAAAGAGAGAGACAGAGAGAGACAGAGAGAGACAGAGAGAGAGACAGAGCGTGACAGAGAGACAGAGATAGAGACAGAGAGAGACAGAAAGAAACAGAGGGAAACAGAAATTGACAGAGATAGAGACAGAAAGATACAGAGAGAGACAAAGAGTGAGACAGAGAGAGAGAGACAAAGAGAGAGACAGAGAGACAGACAGAGACAGAGAGAGACAGAGAGACAGAGCAAGAGACAGAGAGAGACAGAGAGAGAGAGGGAGAGAATGAGACAAAGAGAGACAAAGATAGAGACAGAGTGTGACATAGAGAGACAGAGATAGAGACAGAGAGAGACAGAGAGAAACAGAGGGAGACAGAAAGAGACATTGATAGAGACAGAGAGAGAGAGAGAGACAAAGAGTGAGACAGAGAGAGAGAGAAAAAGAGGGAGACAGAGAGACAGACAGAGACAGAGAGAGACAGAGAGAGAGACAGAGCGTGACAGAGAGAGACAGAGATAGAGACAGAGAGAGACAGAGAGAGACAAAGAGTGAGACAGAGAGAGAGACAAAGAGAGAGACAGAGAGACAGACAGAGACAGAGAGAGACAGAGAGACAGAGCAAGAGACAGAGAGAGACAGAGAGAGAGACAGAGAGAGACACAGAGAGAGACACAGAGAGATAGACAGAGAAAGAGTCAGAGAAATAGAGAGAGACAGAGAGAGACAGAGATAGAGACTGAGAGAGACAGAGAGAGACAAAGAGAGAGACTGAGAGAGAGACAGAGAGACAGACATAGACAGAGAGAGACAGAGACAGAAAGAGAGTCAAAAAGAGAGACAGAGAGAGAGAATGAAAGATAGAGACAAAGGGAAAGACAGAGAGAGACAGAGAGAGACAGAGAGTGAGACAGAGAGAGAGACAAAGAGAGAGACAGAGAGACAGACAGAGACAGAGAGAGACAGAGCAAGAGACAGAGAGAGACAGAGAGAGAGACAGAGAGAGACACAGAGAGAGACACAGAGAGATAGACAGAGAAAGAGTCAGAGAAATAGAGAGAGAGACAGAGAGAGACAGAGATAGAGACTGAGAGAGACAGAGAGAGACAAAGAGAGAGACTGAGAGAGAGACAGAGAGACAGACAGAGACAGAGAGAGACAGAGACAGAAAGAGAGTCAAAAAGAGAGACAGAGAGAGAGAATGAAAGATAGAGACAAAGGGAGAGACAGAGAGAGACAGAGAGAGAAAGAGAGGGACAGAGAGAGACACAGAGACAAAGAGAGAGACAGAGAGAGACAGAGACAGAGGGAGAGAGACTGAGAGAGACAGAGATAGAGAGAGACAGAGAGAGACAGAGACATACAGAGAGAGAGACATAGAGAGACAGAGAGAGACAGAGAGAGAGACA
>NW_028227276.1:2954922-2957422 GCF_978045245.1 Mus caroli
ACAGAGAGAGAGACAAAGGGAGAGAAAGAGAGAGACAGAGAGAGACAGAGAGCGACAGAGAGAGACACAGAGACAAAGAGAGAGACAGAGAGAGATAGAAACAGAGAGAGACAGAGAAATTGAGAGAGACAGAGAGACAGAGAGAGACAGAGATAGAGACAGAGAGAGACAGAGAGAGACAAAGAGAGAGACAGAGAGAGAGACAAAGAGAGAGAAAGAGAGACAGAGACAGAGAGAGACAGAGAGAAAGACAGAGAGAGACAGAGAGACACACAGAGAGAGACAGAGAGAGAAAGAGAGAGAGACAGAGAGAGAGACAGAAAAGAGACAAAAGAGAGAGACAGAGAGAGACAGAGAGAGTGATAGAGAGAGACAGAGAGAAACAGCGACATACAGAGAGAGAAACATAGACAGACAGCGAGAGACTCAGAGAGAGACACAGAGAGAGAGACACAGAGAAAGACAAAGAGATACAGAGAGAGACAGAGAGAGACAGGAGAGACAGAGAGAGACAGAGAGAGAAAGAGAGAGACAGAAAGAGACAGAGAGAGATAGATAGAGACAACGAAAGACCCAGAGAGAGACGAGAGAGAGACAGCGACAAAGAGAGAGACAGAGAGAGACAGAGACAGAGTGAGACAGAGTGATACACAGAGAGAGACAGAAAGAGAGACAGAGAGACAGAAAACAGACAAAGGGAGAGATGCAGAGAGAGACAGAAAGAGACAGAGATAGAGATAGAGAGAGACAGAAAGAGACACAGAGAGAGACAAAGAGAGAGACAGAGACAAAGAGAAAGACAGAGAGAGACAGAGACAGAGTGAAAGAGATTGAGAGAGACAGAGAGAGAGACAGAGAGAGACAGAGACAAAGAGAAAGACAGAGAGAGACAGAGAGATACAGAGAGAGACAGAGAGAGACACAGAGAGAGACAGAGCGAGACAGAGAGAGACAGAGAGATACAGAGAGAGACAGAGAGAGACACAGAGAGAGACAGAGAGAGACAGAGAGAGACAGAGAGAGACAAAGATAGAGACAGAGAGAGAGATACAGAGAGAGACAGAGAGAAAGAGAGAGATAGAGAAAGACAGAGACAGAGTGAGAGAGACTGAGAGAGACAGAGAGAGACACAGATAGAGACAGATAGAGACAGAGAGAGACAGAGATAGAGACAGAGGGAGACAAAGAGAGAGACAGATAGAGACAGAGAGAGACAGAGAGAAACAGAGGGAGACAGAAAGAGACAGAGATAGAGACAGAGAGAGAGAGAGAGACAAAGAGTGAGACAGAGAGAGAGACAAAGAGAGAGACAGAGAGACAGACAGAGACAGAGAGAGACAGAGAGAGAGACAGAGCGTGACAGAGAGAGACAGAGATAGAGACAGAGAGAGACAGAGAGAGACAAAGAGTGAGACAGAGAGAGAGACAGAGAGACAGACAGAGAGAGACAGAGAAAGAGACAGAGCAAGAGATAGAGAGAGACAGAGAGAGAGAGAGGGAGAGAGTGAGACAGAAACAAAGATAGAGACAGAGAGAGACAGAGAGAGAGAGACAGAGACAGAGAGTCAAACACAGAGAGTTAGAGACAGAAAGAGAGTCAAACAGAGAGACAGAGAGAAGGACAGAGAGAGAGACAAAGGGAGAGACAGAGAGAGACAGAGAGAGACAGAGAGTGACAGAGAGAGACACAGAGACAAAGAGAGAGACAGAGAGAGAAAGAGACAGAGGGAGAGAGACTGTGAAAGATAGAGAGAGAGACAGAGAGAGACAGAGACATACAGAGAGAGAGACATAGAGAGACAGAGAGAGACACAGAGAGAGACAGAGAGAGATAGACAGAGAAATAGAGAGAGACAGAGAGAGACAGAGAGAGACAGAGGTAGAGACAGAGAGAGACAGAGAGAGACAAAGAGAGAGACAGAGAGAGACAGAGAGACAGACAGAGACAGAGAGAGACAGAGAGACAGATATAGAGACAGAGAGAGACAGAGAGAGACACAGAGAGAGACAGAGAGAGAAAGAGAGAGAGACAGAGAGGGACAGAGAGAGTCAGAGAGGGACAGAGAGAGAGAGAGAGACAGAAAACAGACAAAGAGAAGTAGACAAAGAGAGACAGAGAGAGAGATAGAGAGAGACAGAGAGAGACACAGAGATAGACAGAGACAAAGACAGAGACAGAGAGAGACAGAGACAGAGTGAGAAAGATGCAGAGAGACAGAGAGAGAGAGACAGAGAGAGAGAGAGGGAGAGAGTGAGACAGAGAGAGACAAAGATAGAGACAGAGAGAGACAGAGAGAGAGACAGAAAGGGAAAGAGAGAGACAGAGAGAGACAGAGAAAGGGAAAGAGAGAGACAGAGAGAGACAGAGAGAGAGACAGAGCGTGACAGAGAGACAGAGATAGAGAGAGAGAGAGATAGAAAGAAACAGAGGGAAACAGAAATTGACAGAGATAGAGACAGAAAGATACAGAGAGAGACAAAGAGTGAGACAGAGAGAGAG
>NW_028227276.1:2969922-2972422 GCF_978045245.1 Mus caroli
AGAGAGAGACAGAGAGAGACAGAGAGCGACAGAGAGAGACACAGAGACAAAGAGAGAGACAGAGAGAGACAGAGACAGAGGGAGAGAGACTGAGAGAGACAGAGAGAGATAGAGAGAGACAGAGAGAGACAGAGACATACAGAGAGAGAGACATAGAGAGACAGAGAGAGACAGAGAGAGAGACAAAGTGAGATAGACAGAGAAAGAGAGAGATAAATAGAGAGAGACAGAGAGAGACATAGATAGAGACTGAGAGAGACAGAGAGAGACAAAGAGAGAGACAGAGAGAGACACAGAGAGACAGACAGAGACAGAGAGAGACAGAGAGAGAGAGACAGAGATAGAGACAGATAGAGACAGAAAGAGACACAGAGAGAGACAGAGAGAGACAGAGAGAGAGAAAGAGAGAGACAGAGAGAGACAGAGAGAGAGACAGAAAAGAGTAAGAGAGAGAGACAGAGAAAGACAAAGAGATAGAGAGAGACAGAGAAAGACACAGAGAGAGACAGAGAGAGAGACAGAGATGAAGAGAGACAGAGAGAGACAGAGACAGATTGACAGAGACTGAGAGAGAGACATAGAGAGAGAGAGAGAGAGAGGGAGAGAGGGAGACAGAGAGAGACAAAGATAGAGACAGAGAGAGACAGAGAGAAAGACAGAAAGGGAAAGAGAGAGACAGAGAGAGACAGAGAGACAGAGAAAGGGAAAGAGAGAGACAGAGAGAGACAGAGAGAGACAGAGAGAGAGACAGAGCGTGACAGAGAGACAGAGATAGAGACAGAGAGAGACAGAAAGAAACAGAGGGAAACAGAAATTGACAGAGATAGAGACAGAGAGATACAGAGAGAGACAAAGAGTGAGACACAGAGAGAGAGACAAAGAGAGAGACAGACAGAGACAGAGAGAGACAGATAGAGAGACAGAGCAAGAGACAGAGAGAGACAGAGAGAGAGAGAGGGAGAGAATGAGACAGAGAGAGAGAAAGATAGAGACAGAGCGTGACATAGAGAGATAGAGATAGAGACAGAGAGAGACTGAGAGAAACAGAGGGAGACAGAAAGAGACATAGATAGAGACAGAGAGTGAGAGAGAGAGAGAGAGAGACAAAGAGAGAGACAGAGAGACAGACAGAGACAGAGTGAGACAGAGAGAGACAGAGCGTGACAGAGAGAGACAGAGATAGAGACAGAGAGAGACAGAGAGAGACAAAGAGTGAGACAGAGAGAGAGACAAAGAGAGAGACAGAGAGACAGACAGAGACAGAGAGAGACAGAGAGACAGAGCAAGAGACAGAGAGAGACAGAGAGAGAGAGGGAGAGATAGAGAGAGACAAAGATAGAGACAGAGAGAGACTTAGAGAGAGACAGAGACAGAGAGTCAAATAGAGAGAGATAGAGACAGAAAGAAAGTCAAACAGAGAGACAGAGAGAGAGACAAAGGGAGAGACAGAGAGAGACAGAGAGAGACAGAGGGCGACAGAGAGAGACACAGAGAAGAGAGAGACAGAGAGAGATAGAAACAGAGAGAGACAGAGAAATTGAGAGAGACAGAGAGACAGAGAGAGACAGAGATAGAGACAGAGAGAGACAGAGAGAGAGTAAGAGAGAGACAGAGAGAGAGACAAAGAGAGAGAAAGAGAGACAGAGACAGAGATAGACAGAGAGAGAGACAGAGAGAGACAGAGAGACACACAGAGAGAGAAAGAAAGAAAGAGAGAGAGACAGAGAGAGAGAGACAGAAAAGAGTCAAAAGAGAGAGACAGAGAGAGACAGAGAGAGTGATAGAGAGAGACAGAGAGAAACAGCGACATACGGAGAGAGAAACATAGAGACACAGCGAGAGACTCAGAGAGAGACACAGAGAGAGAGACACAGAGAAAGACAAAGAGATACAGAGAGAGACAGAGAGAGACAGGAAAGACAGAGAGAGACAGAGAGACACAAAGAGTGAGACAGAGAGAGACAGAGAGAGAGAGACAGAGCAAGAGACAGAGAGAGAGAGAGACAGAGACAGAGAGAGTCAAACAGAGAAAGATAGAGACAGAAAGAGAGTCAAACAGAGAGACACAGAGAGAGACAGAGAGAGAGACAAAGGGAGAGACAGAGAGAGACAGAGAAAGACGGAGAGCGACAGAGAGAGACACAGAGACAAAGAGAGAGACAGAGAGAGACAGAGGTAGAGACAGAGAGAGACAGAGAGAGACAAAGAGAGAGACAGAGAAAGAGACAGAGAGACAGACAGAGACAGAGAGAGACTGAGAGAGAGACAGAGAGAGAGACAGAGAGAGAAAGAGAGAGACACAGAGAGAGACAGAGAGAGAAAGAGAGAGAGACAGAGAGGGACAGAGAGAGTCAGAGAGAGACACAGAGAAAGAGAGAGAGACAGAAAACAGACAAAGAGAAGTAGACAGAGAGAGACAGAGAGAGAGATAGAGAGAGACAGAGAGAGACACAGAGAGAGAAAGAGACAAAGACAGAGACAGAGAGAGACAGAGAGTGAG
>NW_028227276.1:2994922-3004922 GCF_978045245.1 Mus caroli
TAGAGATAGAGAGAGACAGAGAGAGACAAGAGTGAGACAGAGAGAGAGACAAAGTGAGAGACAGAGAGACAGACAGAGACAGAGAGAGACAGAGAGAGAGACAGAGCAAGAGACACAGAGAGAGAGAGAGACAGAGAGAGAGAGACAGAGACAGAAAGAGAGTCAAACAGAGAAAGATAGAGACAGAAAGAGAGTCAAACAGAGAGACAGAGAGAGAGACAGAGAGAGAGACAAACGGAGAGACAGAGAGAGACAGAGAGAGACGGAGAGCGACAGAGAGAGACACAGAGACAAAGAGAGAGACAGAGATAGACAGAGACAGAGGAAGAAAGACAGAGACAGAGAGAGATAAAGAGAGAGACAGAGAGAGACAGAGACATAAAGAGAGAGAGACATAGAGAGACAGAGAGAGACACAGAGAGAGACAGAGAGAGAAAGAGATAGAGACAGAGAGAGACAGAGAGACACAAAGAAGAGACAGAGAGAGAGACAGAGAGACAGACAGAGACAGAGAGAGACACAGAGAGACAGAGATAGAAGCAGAGAGAGACAGAGAGAGAGAGACAGAAAAGAGACAAAGAGAGAGAGACAGAGAAAGACAGAGAGAAAGATAATGAGAGACAGAGAGAGACACAGAGAGAGACAGAGAGAGAGACAGAGACAGATAGAGACAGAGACAGAGTGAGAGAGTCTGAGAGAGACAGAGAGAGAGACAGAGAAAGATAGAGAGAGAGAGAGGGAAAGAGTGAGACAGAGAGAGACAAAGATAGAGACAGAGTGAGAAGGAAGAGACACAGAAAGGGAAAGAGAGAGACAGAGAGAGAGACAGAGAGAGGGAAAGAGAGAGACAGAGAGAGACAGAGAGAGAGACAGAGCGTGACAGAGAGAGTCAAAGATAGAGACAGAGAGAGACAGAGAGAAACAGAGTGAGACAGAAAGAGACAGAGATAGAGACAGAGAGAGACAAATATTGAGACAGAGAGAGAGACAAAGAGAGAGAGAGAGAGACAGACCGAGACAGAGAGAGACAGAAAGAGACAGAGTAAGAGACAGAGAGAGACAGAGAGAGAGAGAGGGAGAGAGTGAGACAGAGAGAGACAAAGATAGTGATAGAGAGTGACAGAGAGAGAGACAGAGACAGAAAGAGAGTCAAACAGAGAGAGAGACAGAGAGAGTCAGAGACAGACAGAGAGACAGACAGAGACAGAGAGAGACAGAGAAAGAGACAGAGATAGAGACAGAGAGAGACAGAGAGAGACACAGAGAGAGACAGAAAGAGAAAGAGAGAGAGACAGAGAGAGACAGAGAGAGACAGAGAGAGAGAGACAGAAAAGAGACAAAGAGAGAGAGACAGAGAAAGACAGAGAGATAGAGAGAGACAGAGAAAGACACAGAGAGAGACAGAGAGAGAGACAGAGATGAAGAGAGACAGAGAGAGACAGAGACAGAGTGACAGAGACTAAGAGAGACATAGAGAGAGAGAGAGAGAGAGAGGGAGAGAGTGAGACAGAGAGAGACAAAGATAGAGACAGAGAGAGACAGAGAGAGACAGAGAGAGAGACAGAAAGGGAAAGAGAGAGACAGAGAGAGACAGAGAATGGGAAAGAGAGAGACAGAGAGAGACAGAGAGAGACAGAGAGAGAGACAGAGCGTGACAGAGAGACAGAGATAGAGACAGAGAGAGACAGAAAGAAACAGAGGGAAACAGAAATTGACAGAGATAGAGACAGAAAGATACAGAGAGAGACAAAGAGTGAGACAGAGAACAGACAGAGACAGAGAGAGACAGATAGAGAGACAGAGCAAGAGACAGAGAGAGACAGAGAGAGAGAGGGAGAGAATGAGACAGAGAGAGACAAAGATAGAGACAGAGTGTGACATAGAGAGACAGAGAGAGAGAGAGAGAGACAAAGAGTGAGAGAGAGAGACAAAGAGAGAGACAGAGAGACAGACAGAGACAGAGAGAGACAGAGAGAGAGACAGAGCGTGACAGAGAGAGACAGAGATAGAGACAGAGAGAGACAGAGAGAGACAAAGAGTGAGACAGAGAGAGAGACAAAGAGAGAGACAGAGAGACAGACAGAGACAGAGAGAGACAGAGAGACAGAGCAAGAGACAGAGAGAGACAGAGAGAGAGACAGAGAGAGACACAGAGAGAGACACAGAGAGATAGACAGAGAAAGAGTCAGAGAAATAGAGAGAGACAGAGAGAGACAGAGATAGAGACTGAGAGAGACAGAGAGAGACAAAGATAGAGACAGAGAGAGACAGAGAGAAACAGAGTGAGACAGAAAGAGACAGAGATAGAGACAGAGAGAGACAAATATTGAGACAGAGAGAGAGACAAAGAGAGAGAGAGAGAGACAGACCGAGACAGAGAGAGACAGAAAGAGACAGAGTAAGAGACAGAGAGAGACAGAGAGAGAGAGAGGGAGAGAGTGAGACAGAGAGAGACAAAGATAGTGACAGAGAGTGACAGAGAGAGAGACAGAGACAGAAAGAGAGTCAAACAGAGAGAGAGACAGAGAGAGTCAGAGACAGACAGAGAGACAGACAGAGACAGAGAGAGACAGAGAAAGAGACAGAGATAGAGACAGAGAGAGACAGAGAGAGACACAGAGAGAGACAGAAAGAGAAAGAGAGAGAGACAGAGAGAGACAGAGAGAGACAGAGAGAGAGAGACAGAAAAGAGACAAAGAGAGAGAGACAGAGAAAGACAGAGAGATAGAGAGAGACAGAGAAAGACACAGAGAGAGACAGAGAGAGAGACAGAGATGAAGAGAGACAGAGAGAGACAGAGACAGAGTGACAGAGACTAAGAGAGACATAGAGAGAGAGAGAGAGAGAGAGAGAGAGAGGGAGAGAGTGAGACAGAGAGAGACAAAGATAGAGACAGAGAGAGACAGAGAGAGACAGAGAGAGAGACAGAAAGGGAAAGAGAGAGACAGAGAGAGACAGAGAATGGGAAAGAGAGAGACAGAGAGAGACAGAGAGAGACAGAGAGAGAGACAGAGCGTGACAGAGAGACAGAGATAGAGACAGAGAGAGACAGAAAGAAACAGAGGGAAACAGAAATTGACAGAGATAGAGACAGAAAGATACAGAGAGAGACAAAGAGTGAGACAGAGAACAGACAGAGACAGAGAGAGACAGATAGAGAGACAGAGCAAGAGACAGAGAGAGACAGAGAGAGAGAGGGAGAGAATGAGACAGAGAGAGACAAAGATAGAGACAGAGTGTGACATAGAGAGACAGAGAGAGAGAGAGAGAGACAAAGAGTGAGAGAGAGAGACAAAGAGAGAGACAGAGAGACAGACAGAGACAGAGAGAGACAGAGAGAGAGACAGAGCGTGACAGAGAGAGACAGAGATAGAGACAGAGAGAGACAGAGAGAGACAAAGAGTGAGACAGAGAGAGAGACAAAGAGAGAGACAGAGAGACAGACAGAGACAGAGAGAGACAGAGAGACAGAGCAAGAGACAGAGAGAGACAGAGAGAGAGACAGAGAGAGACACAGAGAGAGACACAGAGAGATAGACAGAGAAAGAGTCAGAGAAATAGAGAGAGACAGAGAGAGACAGAGATAGAGACTGAGAGAGACAGAGAGAGACAAAGAGAGAGACTGAGAGAGAGACAGAGAGACAGACAGAGACAGAGAGAGACAGAGACAGAAAGAGAGTCAAAAAGAGAGACCGAGAGACAGAATGAAAGATAGAGACAAAGGGAGAGACAGAGAGAGACAGAGAGAGAAAGAGAGGGACAGTGAGAGAAATAGAGACAAAGAGAGAGACAGAGAGAGACAGAGACAGAGGGAGAGAGACTGAGAGAGACAGAGAGAGATAGAGAGAGACAGAGAGAGACAGAGACATACACAGAGAGAGACATAGAGAGACAGAGAGAGACAGAGAGAGAGACAAAGAGAGATAGTCAGAGAAAGAGAGAGATAAATAGAGAGAGATAGAGAGAGACACAGAGAGAGACAGAGTGAGAAAGAGAGAGAGACAGAGAGAGACAGAGAGAGAGAGACAGAAAAGAGACAAAGAGAGAGAGACAGAGAAAGACAGAGAGATAGAGAGAGACAGAGAAAGACACAGAGAGAGACAGAGAGAGAGACAGAGATGAAGAGAGACAGAGAGAGACAGAGACAGAGTGACAGAGACTGAGAGAGAGACATAGAGAGAGAGAGAGAGAGAGGGAGAGAGGGAGACAGAGAGAGACTAAGATAGAGACAGAGAGAGACAGAGAATGAGACAGAAAGGGAAAGAGAGAGACAGAGAGAGACAGAGAGACAGAGAAAGAAAAAGAGAGAGACAGAGAGAGACAGAGAGAGACAGAGAGAGACAGAGCGTGACAGAGAGACAGAGATAGAGACAGAGAGAGACAGAAAGAAACAGAGGGAAACAGAAATTGACAGAGATAGAGACAGAGAGATACAGAGAGAGACAAAGAGTGAGACAGAGAGAGAGAGACAAAGAGAGAGACAGACAGAGACAGAGAGAGACAGATAGAGTGACAGAGCAAGAGACAGAGAGAGACAGAGAGAGAGAGGGAGAGAATGAGACAGAGAGAGACAAAGATAGAGACAGAGGGTGACATAGAGAGACAGAGATAGAGACAGAGAGAGACAGAGAGAAACAGAGGGAGACAGAAAGAGACAGAGATAGAGACAGAGAGTGAGAGAGAGGGAGACAAAGAGAGAGACAGAGAGACAGACAGAGACAGAGTGAGACAGAGAGTGAGACAGAGCGTGACAGAGAGAGACAGAGATAGAGACAGAGAGAGACAGAGAGAGACAAAGAGTGAGACAGAGAGAGAGACAAAGAGAGAGACAGAGAGACAGAGACAGAGAGAGACAGAGAGACAGAGCAAGAGACAGAGAAAGACAGAGAGAGAGAGGGAGAGAATGAGACAGAGAGAGACAAAGATAGAGACAGAGTGTGACATAGAGAGACAGAGAGAGAGACAGAGAGAGACAGAGAGAAACAGAGGGAGACAGAAAGAGACAGAGATAGAGACAGAGAGAGAGAGAGACAAAGAGTGAGAGAGAGAGAGACAAAGAGAGAGACAGAGAGACAGACAGAGACAGAGAGAGACAGAGAGTGAGACAGAGCGTGACAGAGAGAGACAGAGATAGAGACAGAGAGAGACAGAGAGAGACAAAGAGTGAGACAGAGAGAGAGACAAAGAGAGAGACAGAGAGACAGAGACAGAGAGAGACAGAGAGACAGAGCAAGAGACAGAGAGAGACAGAGAGAGAGACAGAGAGAGACACAAAGACAGACACAGAGAGATAGACAGAGAAAGAGTCAGAGAAATAGAGAGAGACAGAGATAGAGTCTGAGAGAGACAGAGAGAGACAAAGAGAGAGACTGAGAGAGAGACAGAGAGACAGACAGAGACAGAGAGAGACAGAGACAGAAAGAGAGTCAAAAAGAGACAGAGAGAGAGAATGAAAGATAGAGACAAAGGGAGAGACAGAGAGAGACAGAGAGAGACAGAGAGTGAGACAGAGAGAGAGACAAAGAGAGAGACAGAGAGACAGACAGAGACAGAGAGAGACAGAGCAAGAGACAGAGAGAGACAGAGAGAGAGAGAGACACAGAGAGAGACACTGAGAGATAGACAGAGAAAGAGTCAGAGAAATAGAGAGAGAGACAGAGAGAGACAGAGATAGAGACTGAGAGAGACAGAGAGAGACAAAGAGAGAGACTGAGAGAGAGACAGAGAGACAGACAGAGACAGAGAGAGACAGAGACAGAAAGAGAGTCAAAAAGAGAGACAGAGAGAGAGAAAGAAAGATAGAGACAAAGGGAGAGACAGAGAGAGACAGAGAGAAAAAGAGAGGGACAGAGAGAGACACAGAGACAAAGAGAGAGACAGAGAGAGACAGAGACAGAGGGAGAGAGACTGAGAGAGACAGAGAGATATAGAGAGAGACAGAGAGAGACAGAGACATACAGAGAGAGAGACATAGAGAGACAGAGATAGACAGAGAGATAGACAAAGAGAGATAGACAGAGAAAGAGAGAGATAAATAGAGAGAGACAGAGAGAGACAGAGATAGAGACAGAGAGAGACAGAGAGAGACACAGAGAGAGACAGAGAGAGAAAGAGAGAGAGACAGAGAGAGACAGAGAGAGACAGAGAGAGTGAGACAGAAAAGAGACAAAGAGAGAGACAGAGAAAGACAGAGAGATACAGAGAGACAGAGAAAGACACAGAGAGAGACAGAGAGAGAGACAGAGATGAAGAGAGACAGAGAGAGACAGAGACAGAGTGACAGAGACTGAGAGAGAGACATAGAGAGAGAGAGTGAGACAGAGAGAGACAAAGATAGAGACAGGGAGAGACAGAGAGAGAGACAGAAAGGGAAAGAGAGAGACAGAGAGAGACAGAGAGACAGAGAAAGGGAAAGAGAGAGACCGAGAGAGACAGAGAGAGAAAGAGAGAGACAGAGTGTGACAGAGAGACAGAGATAGAGACAGAGAGAGACAGAAAGAAACAGAGGGAAACAGAAATTGACAGAGATAGAGACAGAGAGATACAGAGAGAGACAAAGAGTGAGACAGAGAGAGAGAGACAAAGAGAGAGACAGACAGAGACAGAGAGAGACAGATAGAGTGACAGAGCAAGAGACAGAGAGAGACAGAGAGAGAGAGGGAGAGAATGAGACAGAGAGAGACAAAGATAGAGACAGAGGGTGACATAGTGAGACAGAGATAGAGACAGAGAGAGACAGAGAGAAACAGAGGGAGACAAAAAGAGACAGAGATAGAGACAGAGAGTGAGAGAGAGAGGGAGACAAAGAGAGAGACAGAGAGACAGACACAGAGCGAGACAGAGAGAGAAAGACAGAGCGTGACAGAGAGAGACAGAGATAGAGACAGAGAGAGACAGAGAGAGAGACAGAGCGTGACAGAGAGAGACAGAGAGAGAGATAGAGAGAGACAGAGAGAGACAAGAGTGAGACAGAGAGAGAGACAAAGTGAGAGACAGAGAGACAGACAGAGACAGAGAGAGACAGAGAGAGAGACAGAGCAAGAGATACAGAGAGAGAGAGACAGAGAGAGAGAGACAGAGACAGAAAGAGAGTCAAACAAAGAAAGATAGAGACAGAAAGAGAGTCAAACAGAGAGACAGAGAGAGAGACAAGGAGAGAGACAAACGGAGAGACAGAGAGAGACAGAGAGAGACGGAGAGCGACAGAGAGAGACACAGAGACAAAGAGAGAGACAGAGATAGACAGAGACAGAGGAAGAAAGACAGAGACAGAGAGAGATAAATAGAGAGACAGAGAGAGACAGAGACATAAAGAGAGAGAGATATAGAGAGACAGAGAGAGACACAGAGAGAGACAGAGAGAGAAAGAGATAGAGACAGAGAGAGACAGAGAGAGACAAAGAAGAGACAGAGAGAGAGACAGAGAGAAAGACAGAGACAGAGAGAGACACAGAGAGACAGAGATAGAGACAGAGAGAGACAGAGAGAGAGAGACAGAAAAGAGACAAAGAGAGAGAGACAGAGAAAGACAGAGAGAAAGATAATGAGAGACAGAGAGAGACACAGAGAGAGACAGAGAGAGAGACAGAGACAGATAGAGACAGAGACAGAGTGAGAGAGTCTGAGAGAGACAGAGAGAGAGACAGAGAAAGATAGAGAGAGAGAGGGAAAGAGTGAGACAGAGAGAGACAAAGATAGAGACAGAGTGAGAAGGAAGAGACACAGAAAGGGAAAGAGAGAGACAGAGAGAGAGACAGAGAGAAGGAAAGAGAGAGACAGAGAGAGACAGAGAGAGACAGAGAGAGAGACAGAGCGTGACAGAGAGAGTCAAAGATAGAGACAGAGAGAGACAGAGAGAAACAGAGTGAGACAGAAAGAGACAGAGATAGAGACAGAGAGAGACAAATATTGAGACAGAGAGAGAGACAAAGAGAGAGACAGAGAGACAGACCGAGACAGAGAGAGACAGAAAGAGACAGAGCAAGAGACAGAGAGAGACAGAGAGAGAGAGGGAGAGAGGGAGACAGAGAGAGACAAAGATAGTGACAGAGAGTGACAGAGAGAGAGACAGAGACAGAAAGAGAGTCAAACAGAGAGAGAGACAGAGAGAGACAGAGACAGACAGAGAGACAGACAGAGACAGAGAGAGACAGAGAGAGACAGAGATAGAGACAGAGAGAGACAGAGAGAGACACAGAGAGAGACAGAAAGAGAAAGAGAGAGAGACAGAGAGAGACAGAGAGAGACAGAGAGAGAGAGACAGAAAAGAGACAAAGAGAGAGAGACAGAGAAAGACAGAGAGATAGAGAGAGACAGAGAAAGACACAGAGAGAGACAGAGAGAGTGACAGAGATGAAGAGAGACAGAGAGAGACAGAGACAGAGTGACAGAGACTGAGAGAGACATAGAGAGAGAGAGAGAGAGAGAGGGAGAGAGTGAGACAGAGAGAGACAAAGATAGAGACAGAGAGAGACAGTGAGAGAGACAGAAAGGGAAAGAGAGAGACAGAGAGAGACAGAGAAAGGGAAAGAGAGAGACAGAGAGAGACAGAGAGAGACAGAGAGAGAGACAGAGCGTGACAGAGAGACAGAGATAGAGACAGAGAGAGACAGAAAGAAACAGAGGGAAACAGAAATTGACAGAGATAGAGACAGAAAGATACAGAGAGAGACAAAGAGTGAGACAGAGAGAGAGAGACAAAGAGAGAGACAGAGAGACAGACAGAGACAGAGAGAGATAGATAGAGAGACAGAGCAAGAGACAGAGAGAGACAGAGAGAGAGAGGGAGAGAATGAGACAGAGAGAGACAAAGATAGAGACAGAGTGTGACATAGAGAGACAGAGAGAGAGAGAGAGAGACAAAGAGTGAGAGAGAGAGAGACAAAGAGAGAGACAGAGAGAGAGACAGAGAGAGACACAGAGAGAGACACAGAGAGATAGACAGAGAAAGAGTCAGAGAAATAGAGAGAGACAGAGAGAGACAGAGATAGAGACTGAGAGAGACAGAGAGAGACAAAGAGAGGGACTGAGAGAGAGACAGAGAGACAGACAGAGACAGAGAGAGACAGAGACAGAAAGAGAGTCAAAAAGAGACACAGAGAGAGAATGAAAGATAGAGACAAAGGGAGAGACAGAGAGAGACAGAGAGAGACAGAGAGTGAGACAGAGAGAGAGACAAAGAGAGAGACTGAGAGAGAGACAGAGGGACAGACAGAGACAGAGAGAGACAGAGACAGAAATAGAGTCAAAAAGAGACAGAGAGAGAGAATGAAAGATAGAGACAAAGGGAGAGACAGAGAGAGACAGAGAGAGACAGAGAGTGAGACAGAGAGAGAGACAAAGAGAGAGACAGAGAGACAGACAGAGACAGAGAGAGACAGAGCAAGAGACAGAGAGAGACAGAGAGAGAGAGAGACACAGAGAGAGACACAGAGAGATAGACCGAGAAAGAGTAAGAGAAATAGAGAGAGAGACAGCGAGAGACAGAGATAGAGACTGAGAGAGACAGAGAGAGACAAAGAGAGAGACTGAGAGAGAGACAGAGAGACAGACAGAGACAGAGAGAGACAGAGACAGAAAGAGAGTCAAAAAGAGAGACAGAGAGAAAGAAAGATAGAGACAAAGCGAGAGACAGAGAGAGACAGAGAGAGAAAGAGAGGGACAGAGAGAGACACAGACACAAAGAGAGAGACAGAGAGAGACAGAGACAGAGGGAGAGAGACTGAGAGAGACAGAGAGAGATAGAGAGAGACAGAGAGAGACAGAGACATACAGAGAGAGAGACATAGAGAGACAGAGAGAGACAGAGAGAGAGACAAAGAGAGATAGACAGAGAAAGAGAGAGATAAATAGAGAGAGACAGAGAGAGACAGAGATAGAGACAGAGAGAGACAGAGAGAGACACAGAGAGAGACAGAGAGAGAAAGAGAGAGAGACAGAGAGAGACAGAGAGAGAGACAGAAAAGAGAAAAAGAGAGAGAGACAGAGAAAGAAAGAGAGA
>NW_028227276.1:3012422-3024922 GCF_978045245.1 Mus caroli
AGGGACTGAGAGAGACAGAGAGCGAGACCGAGAGAGACATACAGAGAGAGACATAGAGAGACAGAGAGAGAAAGAGAGACAGATAGAGAAAAAGAGAGAAACAGAGAGAGAGACAGAGAGAGACAGGGTGAGACAGAGAGAGACAGATAGAGAGAGAGAGACAGAGAGAGAGAGACAGAGAGAGAGACAGAGAGAGACAAAGAGAGAGAGAGAGACAGAGAGAGAGACAGAGAGAGACAGAAAAGAGACAGAGAGAGAGAGACAGAGAGAGACAGAGAGATTCACAGAGAGTGACAGAGAGAGAGAGAGACAAAGAGAGATGAGAGAGACAGAGAGAGACAGAGAGAGACAGGGAGAGACAAAGAAAGAAACAGAGATAGATGATAGATGGAGAGAGACAGAGAGAGAAACAGAGAGAGACACAGAGAGAGACATAGAGAGACAGAGCGAGACAGAGATAGAGACAGAGAGAGACAGAGAGAGACAGAGAGAGACAGAGAGAGACAGAGAGATACAGAGAGGGAGGGAGACAGAGAGAGACAAAGAGAGACAGAGAGAGAGACACATGAAACAGAGAGAGACATAGAGAGACACAGAGAGAGACAGAGAGAGACAGGAGATAAACAGGGAGAGACAGAGTTAGAGACAGAGAGAGACAAAGAAAGAGACAGAGACATAGAGAGACAGAGATAGAGAGACAGGGACACAAAGAGACTCATAGAGATACACAGAGAGACACACAGAGAGAGACAGAGACATAGTGAAAGAGACTGAGACATACAGAGAGAGAAACAGAGAGAGACAGAGACATACAGAGAGAGAGACATAGAGAGACAGAGAGAGACACAGAGAGAGACAAACAAAGACACAGAGAGAGACAGACAGAGAGACAGAGATACAGAGACAGAGACACAGAGAAACACATAGAGAGACACAGAGAGAGACAGAGACAAAGAGAGAGACAGAGACAGAGTGAGAGAGACTGAGAGAGACAGAGAGACAAACAGAGAGCAACAGAGACTAAGAGAGAGACAGAGAGAGACAGAGATAGAAACAGAGAGAGACAGAAAGAGAGACAGAGAGAGTGATAGACACAGAGAGAGACACAGAGAGAGATAGAGGGAGAGTTAGACAGAGAGGGACAAAGAGAGAGACAGAGAGAGACAAAGAGAGAGACAGAGAGAGACAGAGACAAAGAGAGAGACAGAGAGAGACAGAGACAAAGTGAGAGAGACTGAGAGACAGAGCGAGACAGAGAAACAGAGAGAGACAAGGAGAGACAGAGAGAGACACAGAGGGAGACAGAGAGAGACAGAGAGAGACAGAGAAAGAGAGATAGAAAGACAGAGACACAGAGATACACAAGAGAGACACATTGAGAGACAGAGACAAAGAGAGAGACAGAGACAGAGTGAGAGTGACTGAGAGAGACAGAGAGACAGACAGAGAGAAACAGAGACAAATACAGAAACAGAGAGAGATAGAGATAGAGACAGAGAGAGACAGAGAAAGTGATAGAGAGACACAGAGAGAGATAGAGAGAGGTAGACAAAGAGAGACAAAGAGAGAGACAGAGAGAGAGACAGAGAGAGAGACAGAGAAGACAAAGAGATACACAGAGAGAGACAGAGAGAATCTGAGAGAGACAGAGATAGAGACTGAGAAAGACAGAGAGAGAGACAGAGAGACAGAGTGAGACAGAGAGAGACACAGAGAGAGACAGAGATAGTCAGAGAGAGACAGAGATAGACAGAGAGAGAGACATAGATACAGAAAAGAGACAAAGAGGGAGAGACAAAGAGAGACAGAGAAAGACAGAGTGAGACAGAGAGAGAGACGGAGAGAGACAGAGAGAGACACAGAGAGAGACAGATATAGAGACAGAGAGAGACAGAGAAAGACACAGAGAGAAACACAGAGAGACAGAGAGAGAGAGACAAAGAGACAGAGAGAGACAGAGAGAGACACAGAGATGACAGAGACATACAGAGAGAGACAAAGAGAGCAGAGAGAGACAGAGAGAGACAGAGAGAGACAGAGAGAGACAGAGAGAGAGACAGAGAGAAAGACAGAAAGAGACAGATAGAGACAGAGTGAGACAAAGAAAGGCACAGAGAGAGACATAGAGATATATATAGAGAGACAGAAAGAAACAGAAACAGACAGAGAGACAGAGAGAATCAGAGAGAGACAGAGAGAGAACACAGAGAGAGACACAGAGAAACACAGAGAGAGACAGAGAGAGACACAGAGAGAGACATGGAGAGACACAGAAAGACACAGAGAGAGACAGAGAGAGACAGTGAGAGACAGAGTGAGACACAAAGAGAGATAGAGAGAGACACAGAGAGAGACAGAGAGAGAGACAGAGAGAGACAGACAGAGACAGAGAGAGACACACACAGAGAGAGACAGAGATAGAGACAGAGAGAGACAGAGAGAGAGAAAGAGAGACACTGAGAGAGACAGAGATAGAGACAGAGAGAGACGGGGAGAGACACTGGGAGAAACAGAGAGAGACAGAAATAGAGACAGAGAGAGACAGAGAGAGAGACAGAGAGAGAGAGACAGAGACAAAGAGAATGACTGAGAAATACAGAGAGAGACACTGAGTGAGAGACAGAGAGAGACAAAGAGACAAAGAGAGAAACAGAGAGAAAGACAGAGACAGAGAGAGACAGAGAGAGATACAGAGAGAGACACAGAGAGAGACAGAGGGAGATACAGAGAAAGAGAAAGAGGGAGACACAGAGAGAGAGACAGAGAGACAGAAAAGAGTCAGAGAGAGAAACAGTGACAGACAGAGAGAGACAGAGAGAGACAGATAGAGAGACAGAGAGAGACACAGAGAGAGACAGAGAGAGAGACAGAGAGAGACAGAAAAGAGACAGAGAGAGAGAGACAGAGAGAGACAGAGAGACAGAGAGATTCACAGAGAGTGACAGAGAGAGAGAGAGACAGAGAGAGACGAGAGAGACAGAGAGAGACAGAGAGAGACAGGGAGAGACAAAGAAAGAAACAGAGATAGATGGAGAGAGACAGAGAGAGAAACAGAGAGAGACACAGAGAGAGACATAGAGAGACAGAGAGAGACAGAGATAGAGACAGAGAGAGACAGAGAGAGACAGAGAGAGACAGAGAGAGACAGAGAGATACAGAGAGGGAGGGAGACAGAGAGAGACAAAGAGAGACAGAGAGAGAGACACATGAAACAGAGAGAGACATAGAGAGACACAGAGAGAGACAGAGAGAGACAGGAGATAAACAGGGAGAGACAGAGTTAGAGACAGAGAGAGACAAAGAAAGAGACAGAGACATAGAGAGACAGATATAGAGAGACAGGGACACAAAGAGACTCATAGAGATACACAGAGAGACACAGAGAGAGAGACAGAGACATAGTGAAAGAGACTGAGACATACAGAGAGAGAAACAGAGAGAGACAGAGACATACAGAGAGAGAGACATAGAGAGACAGAGAGAGACACAGAGAGAGACAAACAAAGACAGAGAGAGAGACAGAGAGACAGAGATACAGAGACAGAGACACAGAGAAACACATAGAGAGACACAGAGAGAGACAGAGACAAAGAGAAAGACAGAGACAGAGTGAGAGAGACTGAGAGAGACAGAGAGACAAACAGAGAGCGACAGAGACTAAGAGAGAGACAGAGAGAGACAGAGATAGAAACAGAGAGAGACAGAAAGAGAGACAGAGAGAGTGATAGACACAGAGAGAGACACAGAGAGAGATAGAGAGAGAGTTAGACAGAGAGGGACAAAGAGAGAGACAGAGAGAGACAAAGAGAGAGACAGAGAGAGACAGAGACAATGAGAGAGACAGAGAGAGACAGAGACAAAGTGAGAGAGACTGAGAGACAGAGCGAGACAGAGAGACAGAGAGAGACAATGAGAGACAGAGAGAGACACAGAGGGAGACAGAGAGAGACAGAGAGAGACAGAGAAAGAGAGATAGAAAGACAGAGACACAGAGATACACAAGAGAGACACATTGAGAGACAGAGACAAAGAGAGAGACAGAGACAGAGTGAGAGTGACTGAGAGAGACAGAGAGACCGACAGAGAGAAACAGAGACAAATACAGAAACAGAGAGAGATAGAGATAGAGACAGAGAGAGAAAGAGAAAGTGATAGAGAGACACAGAGAGAGACACAGAGAGAGATAGAGAGAGGTAGACAAAGAGAGACAAAGAGAGAGACAGAGAGAGACAGAGAGAGAGACAGAGAAGACAGAGAGAGACTCAGAGAGAGACAGAGTGAGACAGAGAGAGACTGAGAGAGACAGAGATAGAGACTGAGAGAGACAGAGAGAGAGACAGAGAGACAGAGAGAGACAGGGAGAGACACAGAGAGAGACAGAGATAGTCAGAGAGAGACAGAGATAGACAGAGAGAGAGACATAGATACAGAAAAGAGACAAAGAGAGAGAGACAAAGAGAGACAGAGAAAGACAGAGAGAGACAGAGAGAGACAGAGAGAGACACCGAGAGAGACAGATATAGAGACAGAGAGAGACAGAGAAAGACACAGAGAGAAACACAGAGAGAGGGAGAGAGAGAGAGAGAGAGAGAAAGAGAGACAGAGAGAGACACAGAGATGACAGAGACATACAGAGAGAGACAAAGAGAGCAGAGAGAGACAGAGAGAGAACGAGAGAGACAGAGAGAGAGACAGAGAGAGAGACAGAAAGAGACAGATAGAGACAGAGTGAGACAAAGAAAGACACAGAGAGAGACAGAGAGATATATATAGAGAGACAGAAAGAGACAGAAACAGACAGAGAGACAGAGAGAATCAGAGAGAGACAGAGAGAGAGACAGAGAGAGACAGAGAGAAACACAGAGAGAGACAGAGAGAGACACAGAGAGAGACATGGAGAGACACAGAGAGACACAGAGAGAGACAGAGAGAGACAGTAGCAGACAGAGAGAGACAGTGAGAGACAGAGAGAGACACAAAGAGAGATAGAGAGACACACAGAGAGAGACAGAGAGAGAGACAGAGACAGACAGACAGAGACAGAGAGAGACACAGAGAGAGATAGACAGAGATAGAGACAGAGAGAGACAGAGAGAGAGAAAGAGAGACACTGAGAGAGACAGAGATAGAGACAGAGAGAGACGGGGAGAGACACTGGGAGAAACAGAGAGAGACAGAGACAAAGAGAATGACGGAGAAATACAGAGAGAGACACTGAGTGAGAGACAGAGAGAGACAAAGAGAGAAACAGAGAAAAAGACAGAGACAGAGAGAGACAGAGAGAGATACAGAGAGAGACACAGAGATAGACAGATGGAGAGACAGAGAAAGAGAAAGAGGGAGACACAGAGAGAGAGACAGAGAGACAGAAGAGAGACAGAGAGAGAGACAGAGACAGACAGAGAGAGACATAGAGAGACAGATAGAGAGACAGAGAGAGACACAGAGAGAGACAGAGAGAGAGACAGAGAGAGATGAGCGAGACAGAGAGAGACAGAGAGAGACAGAGAGAGAGACATAGAGACACAGAGATAGACAGAGGGAGAGACAGAGAAAGAGAAAGAGGGAGACAGAGAGAGACAGAGGGAGACAGAAAAGAGACAGAGAGAGAGACAGAGACAGATAGAGAGAGAGACTGAGAGAGACAGAAGGAGAGAGACAGAGAGAGATAGAGACAGAGAGAAACAGAGAGAGAGACAGAGAGAGAAACAGAGAGAGACAGAGAGAGAGACAGAGAGAGACAGAGAGAGAGAAAGAGAGTGACAGAGATAGACAGAGAGAAACACATAGAGAGAAAAAGAGAGAGACAGAGAGACAGAGAGAGACAGAGACAGAGTTAGAGGGACTGAGAGAGACAGAGAGCGAGACCGAGAGAGACATACAGAGAGAGACATAGAGAGACAGAGAGAGAAAGAGAGACAGATAGAGAAAAAGAGAGAAACAGAGAGAGAGACAGAGAGAGACAGGGTGAGACAGAGAGAGACAGATAGAGAGAGAGAGACAGAGAGAGAGAGACAGAGAGAGAGACAGAGAGAGACAAAGAGAGAGAGAGAGACAGAGAGAGAGACAGAGAGAGACAGAAAAGAGACAGAGAGAGAGAGACAGAGAGAGACAGAGAGATTCACAGAGAGTGACAGAGAGAGAGAGAGACAAAGAGAGATGAGAGAGACAGAGAGAGACAGAGAGAGACAGGGAGAGACAAAGAAAGAAACAGAGATAGATGATAGATGGAGAGAGACAGAGAGAGAAACAGAGAGAGACACAGAGAGAGACATAGAGAGACAGAGCGAGACAGAGATAGAGACAGAGAGAGACAGAGAGAGACAGAGAGAGACAGAGAGAGACAGAGAGATACAGAGAGGGAGGGAGACAGAGAGAGACAAAGAGAGACAGAGAGAGAGACACATGAAACAGAGAGAGACATAGAGAGACACAGAGAGAGACAGAGAGAGACAGGAGATAAACAGGGAGAGACAGAGTTAGAGACAGAGAGAGACAAAGAAAGAGACAGAGACATAGAGAGACAGAGATAGAGAGACAGGGACACAAAGAGACTCATAGAGATACACAGAGAGACACACAGAGAGAGACAGAGACATAGTGAAAGAGACTGAGACATACAGAGAGAGAAACAGAGAGAGACAGAGACATACAGAGAGAGAGACATAGAGAGACAGAGAGAGACACAGAGAGAGACAAACAAAGACACAGAGAGAGACAGACAGAGAGACAGAGATACAGAGACAGAGACACAGAGAAACACATAGAGAGACACAGAGAGAGACAGAGACAAAGAGAGAGACAGAGACAGAGTGAGAGAGACTGAGAGAGACAGAGAGACAAACAGAGAGCAACAGAGACTAAGAGAGAGACAGAGAGAGACAGAGATAGAAACAGAGAGAGACAGAAAGAGAGACAGAGAGAGTGATAGACACAGAGAGAGACACAGAGAGAGATAGAGGGAGAGTTAGACAGAGAGGGACAAAGAGAGAGACAGAGAGAGACAAAGAGAGAGACAGAGAGAGACAGAGACAAAGAGAGAGACAGAGAGAGACAGAGACAAAGTGAGAGAGACTGAGAGACAGAGCGAGACAGAGAAACAGAGAGAGACAAGGAGAGACAGAGAGAGACACAGAGGGAGACAGAGAGAGACAGAGAGAGACAGAGAAAGAGAGATAGAAAGACAGAGACACAGAGATACACAAGAGAGACACATTGAGAGACAGAGACAAAGAGAGAGACAGAGACAGAGTGAGAGTGACTGAGAGAGACAGAGAGACAGACAGAGAGAAACAGAGACAAATACAGAAACAGAGAGAGATAGAGATAGAGACAGAGAGAGACAGAGAAAGTGATAGAGAGACACAGAGAGAGATAGAGAGAGGTAGACAAAGAGAGACAAAGAGAGAGACAGAGAGAGACAGAGAAAGAGAGATAGAAAGACAGAGACACAGAGATACACAAGAGAGACACATTGAGAGACAGAGACAAAGAGAGAGACAGAGACAGAGTGAGAGTGACTGAGAGAGACAGAGAGACAGACAGAGAGAAACAGAGACAAATACAGAAACAGAGAGAGATAGAGATAGAGACAGAGAGAGACAGAGAAAGTGATAGAGAGACACAGAGAGAGATAGAGAGAGGTAGACAAAGAGAGACAAAGAGAGAGACAGAGAGAGACAGAGAAAGAGAGATAGAAAGACAGAGACACAGAGATACACAAGAGAGACACATTGAGAGACAGAGACAAAGAGAGAGACAGAGACAGAGTGAGAGTGACTGAGAGAGACAGAGAGACAGACAGAGAGAAACAGAGACAAATACAGAAACAGAGAGAGATAGAGATAGAGACAGAGAGAGACAGAGAAAGTGATAGAGAGACACAGAGAGAGATAGAGAGAGGTAGACAAAGAGAGACAAAGAGAGAGACAGAGAGAGAGACAGAGAGAGAGACAGAGAAGACAAAGAGATACACAGAGAGAGACAGAGAGAATCTGAGAGAGACAGAGATAGAGACTGAGAAAGACAGAGAGAGAGACAGAGAGACAGAGTGAGACAGAGAGAGACACAGAGAGAGACAGAGATAGTCAGAGAGAGACAGAGATAGACAGAGAGAGAGACATAGATACAGAAAAGAGACAAAGAGGGAGAGACAAAGAGAGACAGAGAAAGACAGAGTGAGACAGAGAGAGAGACGGAGAGAGACAGAGAGAGACACAGAGAGAGACAGATATAGAGACAGAGAGAGACAGAGAAAGACACAGAGAGAAACACAGAGAGACAGAGAGAGAGAGACAAAGAGACAGAGAGAGACAGAGAGAGACACAGAGATGACAGAGACATACAGAGAGAGACAAAGAGAGCAGAGAGAGACAGAGAGAGACAGAGAGAGACAGAGAGAGACAGAGAGAGAGACAGAGAGAAAGACAGAAAGAGACAGATAGAGACAGAGTGAGACAAAGAAAGGCACAGAGAGAGACATAGAGATATATATAGAGAGACAGAAAGAAACAGAAACAGACAGAGAGACAGAGAGAATCAGAGAGAGACAGAGAGAGAACACAGAGAGAGACACAGAGAAACACAGAGAGAGACAGAGAGAGACACAGAGAGAGACATGGAGAGACACAGAAAGACACAGAGAGAGACAGAGAGAGACAGTGAGAGACAGAGTGAGACACAAAGAGAGATAGAGAGAGACACAGAGAGAGACAGAGAGAGAGACAGAGAGAGACAGACAGAGACAGAGAGAGACACACACAGAGAGAGACAGAGATAGAGACAGAGAGAGACAGAGAGAGAGAAAGAGAGACACTGAGAGAGACAGAGATAGAGACAGAGAGAGACGGGGAGAGACACTGGGAGAAACAGAGAGAGACAGAAATAGAGACAGAGAGAGACAGAGAGAGAGACAGAGAGAGAGAGACAGAGACAAAGAGAATGACTGAGAAATACAGAGAGAGACACTGAGTGAGAGACAGAGAGAGACAAAGAGACAAAGAGAGAAACAGAGAGAAAGACAGAGACAGAGAGAGACAGAGAGAGATACAGAGAGAGACACAGAGAGAGACAGAGGGAGATACAGAGAAAGAGAAAGAGGGAGACACAGAGAGAGAGACAGAGAGACAGAAAAGAGTCAGAGAGAGAAACAGTGACAGACAGAGAGAGACAGAGAGAGACAGATAGAGAGACAGAGAGAGACACAGAGAGAGACAGAGAGAGAGACAGAGAGAGACAGAAAAGAGACAGAGAGAGAGAGACAGAGAGAGACAGAGAGACAGAGAGATTCACAGAGAGTGACAGAGAGAGAGAGAGACAGAGAGAGACGAGAGAGACAGAGAGAGACAGAGAGAGACAGGGAGAGACAAAGAAAGAAACAGAGATAGATGGAGAGAGACAGAGAGAGAAACAGAGAGAGACACAGAGAGAGACATAGAGAGACAGAGAGAGACAGAGATAGAGACAGAGAGAGACAGAGAGAGACAGAGAGAGACAGAGAGAGACAGAGAGATACAGAGAGGGAGGGAGACAGAGAGAGACAAAGAGAGACAGAGAGAGAGACACATGAAACAGAGAGAGACATAGAGAGACACAGAGAGAGACAGAGAGAGACAGGAGATAAACAGGGAGAGACAGAGTTAGAGACAGAGAGAGACAAAGAAAGAGACAGAGACATAGAGAGACAGATATAGAGAGACAGGGACACAAAGAGACTCATAGAGATACACAGAGAGACACAGAGAGAGAGACAGAGACATAGTGAAAGAGACTGAGACATACAGAGAGAGAAACAGAGAGAGACAGAGACATACAGAGAGAGAGACATAGAGAGACAGAGAGAGACACAGAGAGAGACAAACAAAGACAGAGAGAGAGACAGAGAGACAGAGATACAGAGACAGAGACACAGAGAAACACATAGAGAGACACAGAGAGAGACAGAGACAAAGAGAAAGACAGAGACAGAGTGAGAGAGACTGAGAGAGACAGAGAGACAAACAGAGAGCGACAGAGACTAAGAGAGAGACAGAGAGAGACAGAGATAGAAACAGAGAGAGACAGAAAGAGAGACAGAGAGAGTGATAGACACAGAGAGAGACACAGAGAGAGATAGAGAGAGAGTTAGACAGAGAGGGACAAAGAGAGAGACAGAGAGAGACAAAGAGAGAGACAGAGAGAGACAGAGACAATGAGAGAGACAGAGAGAGACAGAGACAAAGTGAGAGAGACTGAGAGACAGAGCGAGACAGAGAGACAGAGAGAGACAATGAGAGACAGAGAGAGACACAGAGGGAGACAGAGAGAGACAGAGAAAGAGAGATAGAAAGACAGAGACACAGAGATACACAAGAGAGACACATTGAGAGACAGAGACAAAGAGAGAGACAGAGACAGAGTGAGAGTGACTGAGAGAGACAGAGAGACCGACAGAGAGAAACAGAGACAAATACAGAAACAGAGAGAGATAGAGATAGAGACAGAGAGAGAAAGAGAAAGTGATAGAGAGACACAGAGAGAGACACAGAGAGAGATAGAGAGAGGTAGACAAAGAGAGACAAAGAGAGAGACAGAGAGAGACAGAGAGAGAGACAGAGAAGACAGAGAGATACACAGAGAGAGACAGAGAGAATCTGAGAGAGACAGAGATAGAGACTGAGAGAGACAGAGAGAGAGACAGAGAGACAGAGTGAGACAGAGAGAGACACAGAGAGAGACAGAGATAGTCAGAGAGAGACAGAGATAGACAGAGAGAGAGACATAGATACAGAAAAGAGACAAAGAGGGAGAGACAAAGAGAGACAGAGAAAGACAGAGAGAGACAGAGAGAGAGACGGAGAGAGACAGAGAGAGACACAGAGAGACACAGATATAGAGACAGAGAGAGACAGAGAAAGACACAGAGAGAAACACAGAGAGACAGAGAGAGAGACAAGGAGACAGAGAGAGACAGAGAGAGAGACAGAGATGACAGAGACATACAGAGAGAGACAAAGAGAGCAGAGAGAGACAGAGAGAGACAGAGAGAGAGACAGAGAGAAAGACAGAAAGAGACAGATAGAGACAGAGTGAGACAAAGAAAGGCACAGAGAGAGACATAGAGATATATAGAGAGAGACAGAAAGAAACAGAAACAGACAGAGAGACAGAGAGAATCAGAGAGAGACAGAGAGAGAACACAGAGAGAGACACAGAGAAACACAGAGAGAGACAGAGAGAGACACAGAGAGAGACATGGAGAGACACAGAAAGACACAGAGAGAGACAGAGAGAGACAGTAGCAGACAGAGAGAGACAGTGAGAGACAGAGTGAGACACAAAGAGAGATAGAGAGAGACACAGAGAGAGACAGAGAGAGAGACAGAGAGAGACAGACAGAGACAGAGAGAGACACACAGAGAGAGAGACAGAGATAGAGACAGAGAGAGACAGAGAGAGAGAAAGAGAGACACTGAGAGAGACAGAGATAGAGACAGAGAGAGACGGGGAGAGACACTGGGAGAAACAGAGAGAGACAGAAATAGAGACAGAGAGAGACAGAGAGAGAGACAGAGAGAGAGAGACAGAGACAAAGAGAATGACTGAGAAATACAGAGAGAGACACTGAGTGAGAGACAGAGAGAGACAAAGAGACAAAGAGAGAAACAGAGAGAAAGACAGAGACAGAGAGAGACAGAGAGAGATACAGAGAGAGACACAGAGAGAGACAGAGGGAGATACAGAGAAAGAGAAAGAGGGAGACACAGAGAGAGAGACAGAGAGACAGAAAAGAGACAGAGAGAGAGACAGTGACAGACAGAGAGAGACAGAGAGAGACAGATAGAGAGACAGAGAGAGACACAGAGAGAGACAGAGAGAGAGACAGAGAGAGATGAGCGAGACAGAGAGAGACAGAGAGAGAAAGGGAGAGACAGAGAGAGACACAGAGATAGACAGAGGGAGAGACAGAAAAAGATAAAGAGGGAGACAGAGAGAGACAGAGAGAGACAGAAAAGAGACAGAGAGAGAGACAGAGACAGATAGAGAGAGACAGAGAGAGACAGATAGAGAGACAGAGAGAGACACAGAGAGAGACAGAGAGAGACGAGAGAGACGAGCGAGACAGAGAGAGACAGAGAGAGAAAGAGAGAGACAGAGAGAGAAAGAGAGAGAGACAGAGAGACACAAGAAAAGAAAGAAATGAGATAGACGGAGAGAGACAGAGAGAGAGACAGAGATAGACACAGAGAGACACAGAGAGAGACAGAGAGAGACACAGAGAGCAACAGAGAGAGAGATACAGAGAGAGAGACAGAGAGAGACAGAGAGAGAGAGAGAGACAGAGAGACACAGAGAAAGAAACAGAGATAGACGGAGAGAGACTGAGAGAGCGACAGAGAGAGACACAGATAGAGACAGAGAGAGACAGAGAGAGAGAGATACAGAGAGAGAGACAGAGAGAGAGACAGAGAGAGACAGAGAGAGACAGAGATAGACAGAGATAGAGAAAAAGAGACACAGAG
>NW_028227276.1:3044922-3052422 GCF_978045245.1 Mus caroli
GAAGGAGAGAGTAAGAGATAGAGACAGAGAGAGACAGAGAGAGACACAGAGAGACAGAGACATACAGAGAGAGAGACAAAGAGAGAAGAGAGAGACAGTGAGAGACTGAGAGAGACAGAGAGACACAGAGAGAGACAGACAGAGAGAGACACAGAGAGAGACAGAGATAGAGACAGAGAGAGACACAGAGAGAGACAGAGAAAGAGACAGAGAGAGACAGAGAGAGAGAAAGAGAAAGACACAGAGAGAGACAGAGATAGAGAGAGAGAGAGACAGATAGAGAGTCAGAGGGAGACAGAGAGAGACAGAGAGAAACACAGAAAGAGACAGAGAGAGAGAAAGAGAGGGCGACAGAAAGAGACAGAGAGGACAGAGAGAGTCACAGAGAGAGAAAGAGAGAGACAGAGAGAGAGACAGAGGGAGAAAGAAAGAGAGACAGAGACAAAGAGAGTGAATGAGAGAGACAGAGAGAGACAGAGAGAGAGATGTAGAGAGACAGAGAGTGACACAGAGAGAGACAGATATAGAGACAGAGAAGGACAGAGAAAGACACAGAGAGAAACACAGAGAGACAGAGAGAGATACAGAAGACAGAGAGAGACAGAGAGAGAGACAGAGAGAGAGACAGAGATGACAGAGACATACAGAGAGAGACAAAGAGGGTAGAGAGAGACAGAGAGAGACAGAGAGAGAAACAGAGAGAGACACAGAGAGAGAAAGAAAGAGAGAGATAGAGACAGAGTGAGACAAAGAAAGACACAGAGAGAGACAGAGAGATATATATAGAGAGACAGAAACAGACAGAGAGACAGAGAGAAACAGAGAGATACAGAGAGAGAGACAGAGAGAGACAGAGAGAGATACAGAGAGAGACAGAGAGAAACACAGAGAGAGACAGAGAGACACAGAGAGAGACATGGAGAGACACAGAGAGACACACAGAGAGACAGAGAGAGACAGAGACAGACAGAGAGAGACAGTGAGAGACAGAGAGAGACACAAAGAGAGACAGAGAGACACAGAGAGAGAGACAGAGAGAGAGACAGAGAGAGACAGACAGAGACAGAGAAGACACAGAGATAGAGACAGAGAGAGACAGAGAGAGAGAGACAGAGAGAGACTGAGAGAGACAGAGATAGAGACAGAGAGAGATGGGGAGAGACACTGGGAGAAACAGAGAGACCGAGAGAGAGACAGAGAGAGACAGATATAGAGACAGAGAGGGACAGAGAGAGAGACAGAGACAAAGAGAATGACTGAGAAATACAGAGAGAGACACAGAGAGAAAGACAGAGAGAGACAAAGAGAGAAACAGAGAGAAAGACAGAGACAGAGAGAGACAGAGAGAGATACAGAGAGAGACACAGAGATAGACAGAGGGAGAGACAGAGAAAGAGAAAGAGAGAGACAGAGAGAGAGACAGAGAGAGACAGAAAAGAGACAGAGAGAAACACAGAGAGAAAGAGAGAGAGCCAGAGAGACAGAGAGAGACAGAGAGAAACAGAGAGAGACACAGAGATGACAGAGACATACAGAGAGAGACAAAGAGAGTAGAGAGAGACAGAGAGAGACAGAGAGAGACAGAGAGAGAGACAGAAAGAGACAGATAGAGACAGAGTGAAACAAAGAATGACAAAGAGAGAGACAGAGAGATATATAGAGAGAGACAGAAAGAGACAGAAACAGACAGAGAGACAGAGAGAAACAAAGAGAGACAGAGAGAGAGACAGAGAGAGACAGAGAGAGACACGGAGAGAGACACAGAGAAACAGAGAGAGAGACAGACAGAGACAGTGAGAGACAGAGAGAGACACAAAGAGAGACAGAGAGAGACACAGAGAGAGACAGAGAGAGAGAGACAGAGAGATACAGACAGAGACAGAGAGAGACACAGAGATAGAGACAGAGAGAGACAGAGAGAGAGAAAGAGAGAGACTGAGAGAGACAGAGATAGAGACAGAGAGAGACGGGGAGAGACACTGGGAGAAACAGAGAGTGACAGAGAGAGAGACAGAGAGAGATAGACAGAGACAGAGAGAGACACAGAGAGAGAGACAGAGAGAGACAGAGAGAGAGACAGAGAAAGACTGAGAGAGACAGAGATAGAGACAGAGAGAGACGGGGAGAGACACTGGGAGAAACAGATAGAGACAGAGAGAGAGACAGAGAGAGACAGAAAAAGAGACAGAGAGAGATAGAGAGAGAGACAGAGAAAGAGACAGAGCAAGACAGAGAGAGAGACAGAGAAAGTGACAGAGAGAGACGCAGAGAGAGAAAGATAGAGACAGAGCAAGAGACAGAGAGAGACAGAGAGAGAGACAGAGACAAAGAGAATGACTGAGAAATACAGAGAGAGACACAGAGAGAGAGACAGAGAGAGACAAAGAGAGAAACAGAGAGAAAGACAGAGACAGAGAGAGACAGAGAGAGATACAGAGAGAGACACAGAGATAAACAGAGGGAGAGACAGAGAAAGAGAAAGAGAGAGACAGAGAGAGAGACAGAGAGAGACAGAAAAGAGACAGAGAGAGAGACAGAGAGAGACAGAGAGAGACAGAGAGAGACAGATAGAGAGACAGAGAAAGACACAGAGAGAGACAGAGAGAGACGAGCGAGACAGAGAGAGACAGAGAGAGACAGAGAGAGACAGAGAGAGATACAGAGAGAGACAGAGAGAAACACAGAGAGAGACAGAGAGAGACACAGAGGGAGACATGGAGAGACACAGAGAGACACACAGAGAGACAGAGATAGACAGAGACAGACAGAGAGAGACAGTGAGAGACAGAGAGAGACACAAAGAGAGACAGAGAGACACAGAGAGAGAGACAGAGAGAGAGACAGAGAGAGACAGAGAGAAACACAGAGAGAGACAGAGAGAGACACAGAGAGAGACATGGAGAGACACAGAGAGACACACAGAGAGACAGAGAGAGACAGAGACAGACAGAGAGAGACAGTGAGAGACAGAGAGAGACACAAAGAGAGACAGAGAGACACAGAGAGAGAGACAGAGAGAGAGACAGAGAGAGACAGACAGAGACAGAGAAGACACAGAGATAGAGACAGAGAGAGACAGAGAGAGAGAGACAGAGAGAGACTGAGAGAGACAGAGATAGAGACAGAGAGAGATGGGGAGAGACACTGGGAGAAACAGAGAGACCGAGAGAGAGACAGAGAGAGACAGATATAGAGACAGAGAGGGACAGAGAGAGAGACAGAGACAAAGAGAATGACTGAGAAATACAGAGAGAGACACAGAGAGAAAGACAGAGAGAGACAAAGAGAGAAACAGAGAGAAAGACAGAGACAGAGAGAGACAGAGAGAGATACAGAGAGAGACACAGAGATAGACAGAGGGAGAGACAGAGAAAGAGAAAGAGAGAGACAGAGAGAGAGACAGAGAGAGACAGAAAAGAGACAGAGAGAAACACAGAGAGAAAGAGAGAGAGCCAGAGAGACAGAGAGAGACAGAGAGAAACAGAGAGAGACACAGAGATGACAGAGACATACAGAGAGAGACAAAGAGAGTAGAGAGAGACAGAGAGAGACAGAGAGAGACAGAGAGAGAGACAGAAAGAGACAGATAGAGACAGAGTGAGACAAAGAATGACAAAGAGAGAGACAGAGAGATATATAGAGAGAGACAGAAAGAGACAGAAACAGACAGAGAGACAGAGAGAAACAGAGAGAGACAGAGAGAGAGACAGAGAGAGACAGAGAGAGACACGGAGAGAGACACAGAGAAACAGAGAGAGAGACAGACAGAGACAGTGAGAGACAGAGAGAGACACAAAGAGAGACAGAGAGAGACACAGAGAGAGACAGAGAGAGAGACAGAGAGATACAGACAGAGACAGAGAGAGACACAGAGATAGAGACAGAGAGAGACAGAGAGAGAGAAAGAGAGAGACTGAGAGAGACAGAGATAGAGACAGAGAGAGACGGGGAGAGACACTAGGAGAAACAGAGAGTGACAGAGAGAGAGACAGAGAGAGATAGACAGAGACAGAGAGAGACACAGAGAGAGAGACAGAGAGAGACAGAGAGAGAGACAGAGAGAGACTGAGAGAGACAGAGATAGAGACAGAGAGAGACGGGGAGAGACACTGGGAGAAACAGAGAGAGACAGAGAAAGAGACAGAGAGAGACAGAAAAAGAGACAGAGAGAGATAGAGAGAGAGACAGAGAAAGAGACAGAGAAAGACAGAGAGAGAGACAGAGAAAGAGACAGAGAGAGACGCAGAGAGAGAAAGATAGAGACAGAGCAAGAGACAGAGAGAGACAGAGAGAGAGACAGAGACAAAGAGAATGACTGAGAAATACAGAGAGAGACACAGAGAGAGAGACAGAGAGAGACAAAGAGAGAAACAGAGAGAAAGACAGAGACAGAGAGAGACAGAGAGAGATACAGAGAGAGACACAGAGATAGACAGAGGGAGAGACAGAGAAAGAGAAAGAGAGAGACAGAGAGAGAGACAGAGAGAGACAGAAAAGAGACAGAGAGAGAGACAGAGAGAGACAGAGAGAGACAGAGAGAGACAGAGAGAGACAGATAGAGAGACAGAGAAAGACACAGAGAGAGTCAGAGAGAGACGAGCGAGACAGAGAGAGACAGAGAGAGACAGAGAGAGACAGAGAGAGATACAGAGAGAGACAGAGAGAAACACAGAGAGAGACAGAGAGAGACACAGAGAGAGACATGGAGAGACACAGAGAGACACACAGAGAGACAGAGAGAGACAGAGATAGACAGAGAGAGACAGTGAGAGACAGAGAGAGACACAAAGAGAGACAGAGAGACACACAGAGAGAGACAGAGAGAGAGACAGAGAGAGACAGACAGAGACAGAGAAGACACAGAGATAGAGACAGAGAGAGACAGAGAGAGAGAGACAGAGAGAGACTGAGAGAGACAGAGATAGAGACAGAGAGAGATGGGGAGGGACACTGGGAGAAACAGAGAGACCGAGAGAGAGACAGAGAGAGACAGATATAGAGACAGAGAGGGACAGAGAGAGAGACAGAGACAAAGAGAATGACTGAGAAATACAGAGAGAGACACATAGAGAAAGACAGAGAGAGACAAAGAGAGAAACAGAGAGAAAGACAGAGACAGAGAGAGACAGAGAGAGATACAGAGAGAGACACAGAGATAGACAGAGGGAGAGAAAGAGAAAGAGAATGAGCGAGACAGAGAGAGAGACAGAGAGAGACAGAAAAGAGACAGAGAGAAACACAGAGAGAAAGAGAGAGAGCCAGAGAGACAGAGAGAGACAGAGAGAAACAGAGAGAGACACAGAGATGACAGAGACATACAGAGAGAGACAAAGAGAGTAGAGAGAGACAGAGACAGACAGAGACAGACAGAGAGAGAGACAGAAAGAGACAGATAGAGACAGAGTGAGACAAAGAAAGACAAAGAGAGAGACAGAGAGATATATAGAGAGAGACAGAAAGAGACAGAAACAGACAGAGAGACAGAGAGAAACAGAGAGAGACAGAGAGAGAGACAGAGAGAGACAGAGAGAGACACAGAGAGAGACACAGAGAAACAGAGAGAGAGACAGACAGAGACAGTGAGAGACAGAGAGAGACACAAAGAGAGACAGAGAGAGACACAGAGAGAGACAGAGAGAGAGACAGAGAGAGACAGAGAGAGACACAGAGATAGAGACAGAGAGAGACAGAGAGAGAGACAGAGAGAGACTGAGAGAGACAGAGATAGAGACAGAGAGAGACGGGGAGAGACACTGGGAGAAACAGAGAGAGACAGAGAGAGAGACAGAGAGAGACAGAAAAAGAGACAGAGAGAGATAGAGAGAGAGACAGAGAAAGAGACAGAGAAAGACAGAGAGAGAGACAGAGAAAGAGACAGAGAGAGACGCAGATAGAGAAAGATAGAGACAGAGCAAGAGACAGAGAGAGACAGAGAGAGAGACAGAGACAAAGAGAATGACTGAGAAATACAGAGAGAGACACAGAGAGAGAGACAGAGAGAGACAAAGAGAGAAACAGAGAGAAAGACAGAGACAGAGAGAGACAGAGAGAGATACAGAGAGAGACACAGAGATAGAGGGAGAGACAGAGAAAGAGAAAGAGAGAGACAGAGAGAGAGACAGAGAGAGAGAAAAGAGACAGAGAGAGACAGAGAGAGACAGAGAGAGACAGAGAGAGACAGAGAGAGAGACAGAGAAAGACACAGAGAGAGACAGAGAGAGACGAGCGAGACAGAGAGAGACAGAGAGAGACAGAGAGAGACAGAGAGAGACAGAGAGAGAGACAGAGAGACACAAAGAAAGAAACAGAGATAGACTGAGAGGGACAGAGAGAGAGACAGAGAGAGACACAGAGAGAGACAGAGAGAGATAGAGAGAGACACAGAGACAGAGAGAGAGATACAGAGAGAGACAGAGAGTAACAGAAAGAGAGAGACAGAGAGAGAGACTGAGAGACAGAGAGACACAAAAAAATAAACAGAGATAGACGGAGAGAGACAGAGAGAGAGAGACAAAGAGAGACACAGAGAGACACAGAGAGAGACAGAGAGAGACACAGAGAGAGACAGAGAGGGAGATACAGAGAGAGAGACAGAGAGAGACAGAGAGAGAGAGAGACAGAGAGAGACAGAGATAGACAGATATAGAGAAAAAGAGACACAGAGAGAGACAGAGAGAGAAGGAAAGAGACACAGAGAGACACAGAGAGAGACAGAGAAGGACAGAGAGAGAGACAGAGAGAGACAGAGATAGACAGAGATAGAGAGAAAGAGACAGAGAGAGAGGCAGAGAGAGACAGAGAGAGAAGGAGAGAGTAAGAGATAGAGACAGAGAGAGACAGAGAGAGAGACAGAGAGAGAAACAGAGAGAGACAGAGAGAGACAGAGAGAGAGACAAAGAGAGAGACAAAGACAAAGGGAGTGACTGAGAAAGACAGAGAGAGAGACAGAGAGAGAGAGACAGAGAGAGACACAGAGAGACAGAGACATACAGAGAGAGAGACAAAAAGAAGAGAGAGAGAGTGAGAGACTCAGAGAGACAGAGAGAAACAGAGAGAGAGACAGAGAGAGACACAGAGAGAGACAGAGATAGAGACAGAGAGAGACATAGAGATAGACAGAGAAAGAGACAGAGAGAGACAGAGAGAGAGACACAGAGAGACATAGATTGAGACAGAGAGAGACAGATACAGAGACAGAGAGAGACAGAGAGAGACACAGAAAGAGACAGAGAGAGAGAAAGAGAGGGCGACAGAAAGAGAAAGAGAGGATAGAGAGAGACACAGAGAGAGAAAGAGAGAGACAGAGAGAGAGAGACAGAGCGAGAAAGATAGATAGACAGAGACAAAGAGAGTGAATGAGAGAGACAGAGAGAGAACGAGAGAGAGACAGAGAGAGAGACAGAGAGAGACAGAGATAGTCAGAGAGAGACAGAGATAGACAGAGAGAGAGACATAGATACAGAAAAGAGACAAAGAGAGAGACAAAGAGAGACAGTGAAA
>NW_028227276.1:3057422-3069922 GCF_978045245.1 Mus caroli
ACTGAGAAATAAAGAGAGAGACAGAGAGAGAGAGACAGAGAGAGACAAATAGATAGAGGGAGAGACAGAGAAAGAGAAAGAGAGAGACAGAGAGATAGACAGAGAGAGACAGAAACGAGACAGAGAGAGAGACAGAGACAGACAGAGAGAGACAGAGAGAGACAGATAGAGAGACAAAGAGAGACACATAGAGAGACAGAGAGAGACAGAGAGAGACAGAGAGAGACAGAGATAGACAGAGATAGAGAGAAAGAGACACAGAGAGAGACAGAGAGAGAAGGAGAGAGTAAGAGATAGAGACAGAGAGAGACAGAGAGAGAGACAGAGAGAGAAACAGAGAGAGACAGAGAGAGAGACAGAGAGAGACAAAGACAAAGGGAGTGACTGAGAAAGACAGAGAGAGACAGAGAGAGACACAGAGAGACAGAGACATACAGAGAGAGAGACAAAGAGAGAAGAGAGAGACAGTGAGAGACTGAGAGAGACAGAGAGAGACAGAGAGAGACACAGAGAGAGACAGAGATAGAGACAGAGAGAGAAACAGAGAGAGACAGAGAAAGAGACAGAGAGAGACAGAGAGAGAGACAGAGAGAGACAGAGATAGAGACAGAGAGAGACAGATACAGAGTCAGAGAGAGACAGAGAGAGACAGAGAGAGACACAGAAAGAGACAGAGAGAGAGAAAGAGAGGGTGACAGAAAGAGACAGAGAGGACAGAGAGAGACATACAGAGAGAAAGAGAGAGACAGAGAGAGAGACAGAGGGAGAAAGAAAGAGAGACAGAGACAAAGAGAGTGAATGAGAGAGACAGAGAGAGACAGAGAGAGAGATGGAGAGAGACAGAGAGTGACAAAGAGAGAGAAAGATATAGAGACAGAGAGAGACAGAGAAAGACACAGAGAGAAACACAGAGAGACAGAGAGAGAGACAGAGAGATAGAGAGAAACAGAGAGAGAGAAAGAGAGAGAGACAGAGATGACAGAGACATACAGAGAGAGACAAAGAGGGTAGAGAGAGACAGAGAGAGACAGAGAGAGACACAGACAGAGACACAGAGAGAGAAAGAAAGAGAGAGATAGAGACAGAGTGAGACAAAGAAAGACACAGAGAGAGACAGAGAGATATATATAGAGAGACAGAAAGAGACAGAAACAGACAGAGAGACAGAGAGAAACAGAGAGATACAGAGAGAGAGACAGAGAGAGACAGAGAGAGACACAGAGAGAGACAGAGAGAAACACAGAGAGAGACAGAGAGAGACACAGAGAGAGATATGGAGAGACACAGAGAGACACACAGAGAGACAGAGAGAGACAGAGACAGACAGAGAGAGACAGTGAGAGACAGAGAGAGACACAAAGAGAGACAGAGAGACACACAGAGAGAGACAGAGAGAGAGACAGAGAGAGACAGACAGAGACAGAGAAGACACAGAGATAGAGACAGAGAGAGACAGAGAGAGAGAGACAGAGAGGGACTGAGAGAGACAGAGATAGAGACAGAGAGAGACGGGGAGAGACACTGGGAGAAACAGAGAGAGACCGAGAGAGAGACAGAGAGAGACAGATATAGAGACAGAGAGGGACAGAGAGAGAGACAGAGACAAAGAGAATGACTGAGAAATACAGAGAGAGACACAGAGAGAAAGACAGAGAGAGACAAAGAGAGAAACAGAGAGAAAGACAGAGACAGAGAGAGACAGAGAGAGATACAGAGAGAGACACAGAGATAAACAGAGGGAGAGACAGAGAAAGAGAAAGAGAGAGACTGAGAGAGAGACAGAGAGAGACAGAAAAGAGACAGAGAGAGAGACAGAGAGAGACAGAGAGAGACAGATAGAGACTGATAGAGAGACAGAGAAAGACACAGAGAGAGACAGAGAGAGAGACAGAGAGAGACGAGCGAGACAGAGAGAGACAGAGAGAGACAGAGAGAGACAGAGAGACACAAAGAAAGAAACAGAGATAGACGGAGAGAGACAGAGAGAGAGACAGAGAGAGACACAGAGAGACACAGAGAGAGACAGAGAGAGACACAGAGAGAGACAGAGAGAGAGATACAGAGAGAGAGACAGAGAGAGACAGAGAGAATGAGACAGAGAGACAGAGAGAGACAGAGATAGACAGAGATAGAGAAAAAGAGACACAGAGAGAGACAGAGAGAGAGACAGAGTCAAAGAGAGTGAATGTGGGAGACAGAGAGAGACAGAGAGAGAGAGAGACAGAGAGAGACACAGAGAGAGACAGAGATAGTCAGAGAGAGACAGAGATAGACAGAGAGAAAGACATAGATACAGAAAAGAGACAAAGAGAGAGAGACAAAGAGAGACAGAGAAAGACAGAGAGAGACAGAGAGTGAGACGGAGAGAGACAGAGAGAGACACAGAGAGAGACAGATATAGAGACAGAGAGAGAGAGAAAGACACAGAGAGAAACACAGATAGAAAGAGAGAGAGCCAGAGAGACAGAGAGAGACAGAGAGAGACACAGAGAGACACAGAGATGACAGAGACATACAGAGAGAGACAAAGAAAGTAGAGAGAGACAGAGAGAGAGACAGAAAGAGACAGATAGAGACAGAGTGAGACAAAGAAAGACAAAGAGAGAGACAGAGAGATATATAGAAGAGACAGAAAGAGACAGAAACAGACAGAGAGACAGAGAGAAACAGAGAGAGACAGAGAGAGAGACAGAGAGAGACAGAGAGAGACACAGAGAGAGACACAGAGAAACAGGGAGAGAGACAGAGAGAGACTGTGAGAGACAGAGAGAGACACAAAGAGAGATAGAGAGACACAGAGAGAGACAGAGAGAGACAGAGAGAGACAGAGAGAGAGAGAGACAGAAAGAGACAGATAGAGACAGAGTGAGACAAAGAAAGACAAAGAGAGAGACAAAGAGATATATAAAGAGAGACAGTAAGAGACAGAAACAGATAGAGAGACAGAGAGAAACAGAGAGAGACACAGAGAGAGACAGAGAGAGAGACTGAGAGAGACAGAGATAGAGACAGAGAGAGACGGGGAGAGACACTGGGAGAAACAGAGAGTGACAGAGAGAGAGACAGAGAGAGACAGACAGAGACAGAGAGAGACACAGAGATAGAGACAGAGACAGACAGAGAGAGAGACAGAGAGAGACAGAGAGAGACAGAGATAGAGACAGAGAGAGATGGGGAGAGACACTGGGAGAAACAGAGAGAGACAGAGAGAGAGACAGAGAGAGACAGAAATAGAGACAGAGAGAGACAGAGAGAGAGACAGAGAAAGAGAGAGAGAAAGAGACAGAGACAGACAGAGAGAGAGACAGAGAGAGACTGAGAGAGACAGAGATAGAGACAGAGAGAGACGGGGAGAGACACTGGGAGAAACAGAGAGTGACAGACAGAGAGACAGAGAGAGGCAGACAGAGACAGAGAGAGACACAGAGATAGAGACAGAGACCGACAGAGAGAGAGAGAGAGAGACTGAGAGAGACAGAGATAGAGACAGAGAGAGACCGGGAGAGACAATGGGAGAAATAGAGAGAGAGAGAGAGAGAAAGAGATAGACAAAGAGAGACAGAGAGAGACAGATAGAGAGACAGATAGAGAGACAGAGAGAGACAGAGAGAGAGACAGAAAGAGACAGAGAGAGAGAAGGAGAGAAAGAGAAAGACAGAGAGAGTCAAAGAAAGACACAGAGAGTGACAGAGAGGAGAGATACAGAGAGAGACAGAGAGAGACAGAGAGAGACAGAGAGAGACAGAGAGAGACAAAGATAGACAGAGATAGAGACAGAGAGAGACAGACAGAGAGAGACAGAGAGAGACGAAGAGAGACACAGAGAGAGACAGATAGAGACAGAGAGAGACAGAGAGAGACAGAGAGAGAGACAGAGAGAGAGACAGAGATATACAGAGAGAGACAGAGAGAGACACACAGAGAGATAGAGAGAGAGAGAGGGAGACACAGTGAAAGACAAAGAGAGAGAAAGAGAGAGAGACAGAGAGAGACAGAAAATAGACAAAGAGACAGTCAGAGAGTGACAGAGAAAGACAGAGAGAGAGACAGAGACAAAGAGAGAGAGACAGAGAAAGAGGTTAGAGACAGAGAGAGAGACAGAGACAGAGTGACAGAGACTGAGAGAGACAGAGAGAGAGACTGAGAGAGACAGAGAGAGACATACAGAGAGAGACATAGAGAGAAAAAGAGAGACTCTTAGAGAGACAAAGAGAGAAACAGAGAGAGAAAGAGAGAGACAGAAAGATACAGAGAGATAGACAGAGAAAGAGACAGATAGAGACAGAGAGAGACACAGAGAGCAAAAGAGAGAGACAGAGAGAGAAAAGTGACAATGAGAGAGAGAGAGAGAGAGATAGAGAAAGACAGAGAAGGACAGATAGAGAGAAAGAAAAAGAGACAGAGACAAAGAGAGAGAGAGACAGAGACAGAGTGAGAGAGACTGAGAGAGACAGAGAGATATTGAGAGAGACAGAGAGATACAGAGATATAGAAAGAGCGATACAGAGAGAGACACAGAGAGAGACAGAGAGAGACAGAGATAGACAGAGAGAGACACAGAGAGAGAAAGAGAGAGGGACAGAGAGAGAGACAGAGACAAAGAGAGTGACTGAGAAAGACAGAGAGAAACAAGGAGAGAGAGACTGAGAGTGAAAAAGAGAGAAACAGAGAGAGAGACAGAGAGAGAGACAGAGACAAAGAGAGTGACTGAGAAAGACAGAGAGAGACAGAGAGAGAGAGACAGAGAGATACAAAGAGAGAAACAGAGAGAGAGACAGAGCGAGACAGAGAGAGACAGAGAGAGAGACAGAGAGAGACAGAGACAGAGTGAGAGAGACTGACAGAGACAGAGAGAGACAGAAAGAGACATAAAGAGAGAGACATAGAGAGACAGAGAGAGACACAGAGAGAGACAGAGAGAGAGACAGAGAGCAAATAGAGAGACAGAGTCTTACACAGAGAGAGCATAGAGATACAGAAAGACAAAGAGAGAAGAGAGACAGAGATATAGAAAGAGAGATACAGAGAGAGACAGAGAGAGAAACAGAGAGAGACAGAGAGAGAGACAGAGAGAGACACAGAGAGAGACAGAGATAGAGACAGAGAGAGACAGAAACAGAGACAGAGAGAGACAGAGAGATACAGAGAGAGACACAGAAGGAGACAGAGAGAGAGAAAGAGAGGGAGACAGAAAGAGACAGAGAGGACAGAGAGAGACACAGAGATAGAAAGAGAAAGACAGAGAGAGAGACAGAGGGAGAAAGAAAGAGAGACAGAGACAAAGAGAGTGAATGAGAGAGACAGAGAGAGACAGAGAGAGAGACAGAGAGAGACACAGAGGGAGACACAGAGAGAGACAGTGTCAAAGAGAGTGAATGAGAGAGACAGAGAGAGACAGATATAGAGACAGAGAGAGACAGAGAAAGACACAGAGAGAAACACAGAGAGACAGAGAGAGAGACAGAGAGACAGAGAGAGACACAGAGAGAGACATAGAGAGACACAGAGTTGACAGAGACATACAGAGAGAGATAAAGAGAGTAGAGAGAGACAGAGAGAGAGACAGAGAGAGAGACAGAAAGAGACAGATAGAGACAGAATGAGACAAAGAAAGACACAGAGAGAGACAGAGATATATATAGAGAGAGACAGAAAGAGACAGAAACAGACAGAGAGACAGAGAGAAACAGAGAGAGACAGAGAGAGAGACAGAGAGAGACACAGAGAAACACAGTGAGAGACACAGAGAGAGATATGGAGAGACACAGAGAGACACAGAGAGAGACAGAGAGTGACGAGAGAGACAGAGAGAGACAGAGAAAGACAAAGAGAGACTGAGAGAGACAGATAGAGAGACAGATAGAGAGACAGAGAGAGACAGAGAGAGAGACAGAAAGAGACAGAGAGAGAGAAGGAGAGAAAGAGAAAGACAGAGAGAGTCAAAGAAAGACAGAGAGTGACAGAGAGGAGAGATACAGAGAGAGACAGAGAGAGACAGAGAGAGACAGAAAGACAGAGAGAGACATAGACAAAGATAGACAGAGATAGAGACAGAGAGAGACAGACAGAGAGAGACAGAGAGAGACAGAGAGAGACACAGAGAGATAAGAGAGAGACAGAGAGAGACACACAGAGAGATAGAGAGACAGAGGGAGACACAGTGAAAGACAGAGAGAGAGAAAGAGAGAGACAGAGAGAGACAGAAAATAGACAAAGAGACAGTCAGAGAGTGACAGAGAAAGACAGAGAGAGAGAGACAGAGACAAAGAGAGAGAGACAGAGAAAGAGGTTAGAGACAGAGAGAGAGACAGAGAGAGAGAAAGAGACAGAGTGAGAGAGACTGAGAGAGATAGAGAGAGAGACTGAGAGAGACAGAGAGAGACATACAGAGAGAGACATAGAGAGACAGAGAGAGACTCAGAGAGAGACAAAGAGAGAAACAGAGAGAGACAGAGAGAGACAGAAAGATACAGAGAGATAGACAGAGAAAGAGACAGATAGAGACAGAGAGAGACACAGAGAGCAAAAGAGAGAGACAGAGAGAGAAAAGTGACAATGAGAGAGAGAGAGAGAGACAGAGAAAGACAGAGGACAGATAGAGAGAAAGAAAAAGAGACAGAGACAAAGAGAGAGAGACAGAGACAGAGTGAGAGAGACTGAGAGAGACAAAGAGATACTGAGAGAGACAGAGAGATACAGAGATATAGAAAGAGAGATACAGAGAGAGACACAGAGAGAGACAGAGAGAGACAGAGAGAGACAGAGATAGACAGAGAGAGACACAGAGAGAGAAAGAGAGAGAGACAGAGAGAGAGACAAAGAGAGACAGAGAGAGAGACAGAGACAAAGAGAGTGACTGAGAAAGACAGAGAGAAACAAGGAGAGAGAGACTGAGAGTGACAAAGAGACAAACAGAGAGAGAGACAGAGAGAGAGACAGAGACAAAGAGAGTGACTGAGAAAGACAGAGAGAGACAGAGAGAGAGAGAGACAGAGAGATACAAAGAGAGAAACAGAGAGAGAGACAGAGCGAGACAGAGAGAGACAGAGAGAGAGGCAGAGAGAGACAGAGACAGAGTGAGAGAGACTGACAGAGACAGAGAGAGACAGAAAGAGACATAAAGAGAGAGACATAGAGAGACAGAGAGAGACAGAGAGAGAGACAGAGAGCAAATAGAGAGACAGAGTGTTACACAGAGAGAGCATAGAGATACAGAAAGACAAAGAGAGAAGAGAGACAGCGATATAGAAAGAGAGATACAGAGAGAGACAGAGAGAGAAACAGAGAGAGACAGAGAGAGAGACAGAGAGAGACAGAGAGAGACAGAAAAGAGACAGTGATTTAGACAGAGTGAGACAGAGAGAGACAGATAGAGAGACAGAGAGAGACAGAGAGAGAGAGAGAGACAGAGTCAGAGAGAGACGAGAGAGACAGAGAGAGACAGAGAGAGAGACAGAGACAAAGAGAGTGACTGAGAAAGTCAGAGAGAGAGAGACAGAGAGAGACAGAGAGAGACAGAGAGAGAGACAGAGAGAGACAGAGATAGACAGAGAGAGACACATAGAGAGAAAGAGAGCGAGACACAGAGAGAGACAGAGAGAGACAGAGACAGTGTGAGAGAGACTGACAGAGACAGAGAGAGAGACATAGAGAGACATACAGAGAGAGACATAGAGAGACAGAGAGAGACACAGAGAGAGACAGAGAGAGAGACAGAGAGAGACAAAGAAAAACAGAGACAGAAAAGAGACAGAGATTGAGACAGAGAGAGACAGAGTGAGACAGATAGAGAGCCAGAGAGATACAGAGAGAGAGAGAGACAGAGAGAGACGAGAGAGACAGAGAGAGACAGAGAGAGACAGAGAGAGACAGAGAGAGAGAGATAGACAAAGAGAGACAGAGAGAGACAGAGAGAGAGACAGAGAGAGAGACAGAGAAGAGACAGTGATTTAGACAGAGTGAGACAGAGACAGATAGAGAGACAGAGAGAGACAGAGAGAGAGAGAGAGACAGAGACAGAGAGAGACGAGAGAGACAGAGAGAGACAGAGATAGAGACAGAGAGAGACAGAGAGAGACACAGAGAAAGACAGAGAAAGAGTCAGAGAGAGAGACTGAGAGAGACAAAGACAGAGACAGAGAGAGACAGAGAGAGACACAGAAAGAGAGAGAGAGATAGAGAGGGAGATAGAAAGAGACAGAGCGATATGAGAGAGACACAGAGAGAGAAAGAGAGAGACAGAGAGAGACAGAAAGTGAGACAGAGACAAAGAGAGTGAATAAGTGAGACAGAGAGAGACACAGAGAGAGAGACACAGAGAGACACAGAGAGAGACAGAGTGATACAGAGAAAGAGACAAAGAGAGAAGAGAGAGACAGAGAGAGACAGAGAGAGACAGATAGACAGAGAGAGAGACAGAGATAGAGACAGAGAGAGACACAGAGAGAGACAGAGAGAGTCAGAGAGAGACACAGAGAGAGAAAGAGAGAGAGAGACAGAGATAGACAGAGAGAGAGACAGAGAGATACAGAAAAGAGACAAAGAGAGAGAGACAGAGAGAGACATACAGAAAGAGACAGAGAGAGTCAGAGAGAGACACAGAGAGAGAAAGAGAGAGAGAGACAGAGATAGACAGAGAGAGAGACAGAGAGATACAGAAAAGAGACAAAGAGAGAGAGACAGAAAGAGAGAGAAAGACAGAGAGAAACAGAGAGAGAGACAGAGAGAGAGACAGAGAGAGACACAGAGAGAGACAGATATAGAGACAGAGAGAGACAGAGAAAGACACAGAGAGACAGTGAGAGAGACAGAGAGACAGAGAGAGACAGAGAGATGACAGAGACATACAGAGAGAGACAAAGAGAGTAGAGAGAGACAGAGAGAGACAAAGAATGACACAGCGAGAGACAGAGAGAGAGAGATACAGAGAGAGAGACAAAGAGAGACAGAGAGAGGCAGAGATAGACAGAGAAAGAGAAAGAGAGAGACAGAGAGAGAGACAGAGAGAGAGACAGAGAGAGACAGAAAAGAGACAATCAGAGAGAGACAGAGAAAGACAGAGAGAGACAGAGAGACACAGAGAGAGACACAGAGAGAGAGACAGAGACAGAGATAGAGACAGAGAGAAACAGAGAGAGAGAGACACAGAGAAACAGAGAGAGACAGAGAGAGACACAGAGAGACACAGAGAGAGACAGAGATAGAGAGAGACACAGGGAGACACAGATAGAGACAGAGATGGACAGAGAGTGAGACAGGTAGAGACAGAGAGAGAGACAGAGAGAGACAGAGACAGAGTGAGAGAGACTGAGTGAGACAGTGAGAGAGACAGAGAGAGAGAGACACAAAGAGACACAGAAAGATACAGAGAGAAACAGAGCGAGACCAAGAGAGACAGAGAGAGACAGAGAGAGAGACAGAGAGAGACAAAGAAAGACAGAGAGAGAGATAGAGAGAGACAGAGATAGAGACAGACAAAGAAAGAGAGAGACAGAGAGAGAGACAGAGAGAGACACAGAGAGAGACAAAGGGAGAGACAGAGAAAGAGAAAGAGAGAGACAAAGAGAGAGACAGAGAAAGTGACAGAGAGAGACAGAAAAAAGACAGAGAGACAGAGACAGAGACAGACAGAGAGAGACAGAGACAGACAGAAAGAGAGACAGAGAGAGACACAGAGAGAGACAGAGAGAGAGACAGAGAGAGATGAGAGACAGAGAGAGACAGAGAGAGACAGAGAGAGACAGAGAGAGAGACAGAGAGAGACAAAGAAAGAAACAGAGATAGACGAAAAGAGACAGAGAGAGAGACAGAGAGACACAGAGAGACACAGAGAGAGACAGAGAGAGACACAGAGAGAGACAGAGAGAGAGATACAGAGAGACAGAGAGAGACAGAGACAGAAAGACAGAGAGAGACAGAGATAGACAGTGATAGAGAGAGAGACACAGAGAGACACAGAGAGAAACAGAGAGAGAGACAGAGACAAAGAGAGTGACTGAGAAAGACAGAGAGAGACAGAGAGACAGAGAGAGACACAGAGAGACAGAGAGATACAGAGAGAGAGACAGAGACAAAGAGACTGACTGAGAAAGACAGAGAGAGACAGAGAGAGAGAGAGACAGAGAGATACAAAGAGAGAAACAGAGAGAGAGACAGAGCGAGACAGAGAGAGACAGAGAGACAGAGAGAGACAGAGAGAGTGAGAGAGACTGACAGAGACAGAGAGAGACAGAAAGAGACATAAAGAGAGAGACATAGAGAGACAGAGAGAGACACAGAGAGAGACAGAGAGAGAGACAGAGAGCAAATAGAGAGACAGAGTGTTACACAGAGAGAGCATAGAGATACAGAAAGACAAAGAGAGAAGAGAGACAGAGATATAGAAAGAGAGATACAGAGAGAGACAGAGAGAGAAACAGAGAGAGACAGAGAGAGAGACAGAGAGAGACAGAGAGAGACAGAAAAGAGACAGTGATTTAGACAGAGTGAGACAGAGAGAGACAGATAGAGAGACAGAGAGAGACAGAGAGATAGAGAGAGACAGAGTCAGAGAGAGACGAGAGAGACAGAGAGAGACAGAGAGAGAGACAGAGACAAAGAGAGTGACTGAGAAAGTCAGAGAGAGAGAGAGATAGAGAGAGACAGAGAGAGAGACAGAGAGAGACAGAGAGAGACAGAGAGAGACACATAGAGAGAAAGAGAGCGAGACACAGAGAGAGACAGAGAGAGACAGAGACAGTGTGAGAGAGACTGACAGAGACATAGAGAGAGACAGAGAGAGACATACAGAGAGAGACATAGAGAGACAGAGAGAGACACAGAGAGAGACAGAGAGAGAGACAGAAAAGAGACAGTGATTTAGACAGAGTGAGGCAGAGACAGATAGAGAGACAGAGAGAGACAGAGATACAGAGAGACAGAGACAGAGAGAGATGAGAGAGACAGAGAGAGACAGAGATAGAGACAGAGAGAGACAGAGAGAGACAGAGGGAGACACAGAGAAAGACAGAGAAAGAGTCAGAGAGAGAGACTGAGAGAGACAAAGACAGAGACAGAGAGAGACAGAGAGAGACAAAGAAAAACAGAGAGACAGAAAAGAGACAGAGATTGAGACAGAGAGAGACAGAGTGAGACAGATAGAGAGCCAGAGAGATACAGAGAGAGAGAGAGACAGAGAGAGACGAGAGAGACAGAGAGAGAGAGATAGACAAAGAGAGACAGAGAGAGAGACAGAGAGAGACAGAGAGAGAGACAGAAAAGAGACAGTGATTTAGACAGAGTGAGGCAGAGACAGATAGAGAGACAGAGAGAGACAGAGATACAGAGAGACAGAGACAGAGAGAGATGCGAGAGACAGAGAGAGACAGAGATAGAGACAGAGAGAGACAGAGAGAGACAGAGGGAGACACAGAGAAAGACAGAGAAAGAGTCAGAGAGAGACTGAGAGAGACAAAGACAGAGACAGAGAGAGACAGAGAGAGACACAGAAAGAGAGAGAGAGAAAGAGAGGGAGATAGAAAGAGACAGAGCGAGATTAGAGAGACACAGAGAGAGAAAGAGAGAGACAGAGAGAGACAGAAAGTGAGACAGAGACAAAGAGAGTGAATAAGTGAGACAGAGAGAGACACAGAGAGAGAGACACAGAGAGACACAAAGAGAGACAGAGTGATACAGAGAAAGAGACAAAGAGAGAAGAGAGAGACAGAGAGAGACAGAGAGAGACAGATAGACAGAGAGAGAGACAGAGAGAGAGACAGAGAGAGACAGAGAGAGACAGAAAAGAGACAGTGATTTAGACAGAGTGAGACAGAGAGAGACAGATAGAGAGACAGAGAGAGACAGAGAGATAGAGAGAGACAGAGTCAGAGAGAGACGAGAGAGACAGAGAGAGACAGAGAGAGAGACAGAGACAAAGAGAGTGACTGAGAAAGTCAGAGAGAGAGAGACAGAGAGAGACAGAGAGAGACAAAGAGAGAGACAGAGAGAGACAGAGAGAGACAGAGAGAGACACATAGAGAGAAAGAGAGCGAGACACAGAGAGAGACAGAGAGAGATAGAGACAGTGTGAGAGAGACTGACAGAGACAGAGAGAGAGACAGAGAGAGACATACAGAGAGAGATATAGAGAGACAGAGAGAGACACAGAGAGAGACATAGAGAGAGACAGAGAGAGACAAAGAAAAACAGAGAGACAGAAAAGAGACAGAGATTGAGACAGAGAGAGACAGAGTGAGACAGATAGAGAGCCAGAGAGATACAGAGAGAGAGAGAGACAGAGAGAGACGAGAGAGACAGAGAGAGAGATAGACAAAGAGAGACAGAGAGAGACAGAGAGAGAGACAGAGAGAGAGACAGAGAGAGACAGAGAGAGAGACAGAAAAGAGACAGTGATTTAGACAGAGTGAGACAGAGACAGATAGAGAGACAGAGAGAGACAGAGAGAGAGAGAGACAGAGACAGAGAGAGACGAGAGAGACAGAGAGAGACAGAGATAGAGACAG
>NW_028227276.1:3077422-3177422 GCF_978045245.1 Mus caroli
TGAGAGAGAATGACAGAGACAGAGAGAGAGACAGAGAGAGACATAAAGAGAGAGACATAGAGAGACAGAGAGAGACACAGAGAGAGACAGAGAGAGACAGAGAGAGACAAAGAAAAACAGAGAGAGAGACAGAAAAGAGACAGAGATTGAGACATAGAGAGGCAGAATGAGACACAGAGAGACAGATAGAGAGCCAGAGAGATACAGAGAGAGAGAGACAGAGAGAGATTAGAGAGACAGAGAGAGAGACAGAAAAGAGACAGTGATTTAGACAGAGTGAGACAGAGAGAGATAGATAGAGAGACAGAGAGAGACAGAGAGAGAGAGAGTCCAGAGACAGAGAGAGACGAGAGAGACAGAGAGAGACAGATATAGAGACAGAGAGAGACAGAGAGAGACACAGAGAGAGACAGAGAAAGAGTCAGTGAGAGACTGAGAGTGACAAAGACAGAGACAGAGAGAGACAGAGACAGAGAGAGACACAGAAAGAGACAGAGAGAGAGAAAGAGAGGGAGACAGAAAGAGACAGAGCGAGACGAGAGAGACACAGAGAGAGAAAGAGAGAGACAGAGAGAGAAAGATAGAGAGACAGAGAGAGACATACAGAAAGAGACAGAGAGAGAGAGAGAGACACAGAGAGAGAAAGAGAGAGACAGAGAGAGACAGAGAGAGAGACAGAGAGATACAGAAAAGAGACAAAGAGAGAGAGACAGAAAGAGACAGAGAAAGACAGAAAGAGACAGAGAGAGAGACAGAGAGAGACACAGAGAAAGACAGATATAGAGACAGAGAGAGACAGAGAAAGACACAGAGAGAAACACAGAGAGACAGTGAGAGAGACAGAGAGACAGAGAGAGACAAAGAGAGAGACAGAGAGAGACACAGAAATGACAGAGACATACAGAGAGAGACAAAGAGAGTAGAGAGAGACAGAGAGAAACAGAGAGAGACAAAGAAAGACACAGCGAGAGACAGAGAGATATATATAGAGAGACAGAGAGAGACAGAAACAGACAGAGAAACAGAGAGAGACAAAGAGAGACAGAGAGAGAGAGACAGAGAGAGACAGAGAGAGAGAGAGACAGAGAGAGACACAGAGAAACACAGAGAGAGACAGAGAGAGACACAGAGAGAGACATGGAGAGACACAGAGAGACACAGAGAGAGACAGAGAGAGAGACAGAGAGAGACAGACAGATACAGAGAGAGACACAGAGAGAGAGACAGAGATAGAGACAGAGAGAGACAGAGAGAGACAAAGAGAGAATGAGAGAGACAGGGATAGAGACAGAGAGAGACAGGGAGAGACTCTGGGAGAAACAGAGTGAGACAGAGAGAGAGACAGAGAGAGACAGAAAATAGACTAAGAGAGAGTCAGAGAGTGACAGAGAGAGACAGAGAGAGACAGAGAGACAGAGATAGACAGAGAGAGACACATAGAGAGAAAGAGAGCGAGACAGAGAGAGAGACAGAGAGAGACAGAGACAGTGTGAGAGAGAATGACAGAGACAGAGAGAGAGACAGAGAGAGACATACAGAGAGAGACATAGAGAGACAGAGAGAGACACAGAGAGAGACAGAGTGAGATACAGAGAGAGACAAAGAAAAACAGAGAGAGAGAGAGAAAAGAGACAGAGATTGAGACATAGAGAGACAGAATGAGACAGAGAAAGACAGATAGAGAGCCAGAGAGATACAGAGAGAGAGACAGAGAGAGATGAGAGAGACAGAGAGAGAGATAGAAAAGAGACAGTGATTTAGACAGAGTGAGACAGAGAGAGATAGATAGAGAGACAGAGAGAGACAGAGAGAGAGAGTCCAGAGACAGAGAGAGATGAGAGAGACAGAGAGAGACAGAGATAGAGACAGAGAGAGACAGAGAGAGACACAGAGAGAGACAGAGAAAGAGTCAGAGAGAGAGAAAGAGAGGGAGACAGAAAGAGACAGAGCGAGACGAGAGAGACACAGAGAGAGAAAGAGAGAGAGACAGAGAGAGAAAGATAGAGAGACAGAGAGAGACATACAGAAAGAGACAGAGAGAGACAGAGAGAGACACAGAGAGAGAAAGAGAGAGACAGAGAGAGACAGAGAGAGAGAGTCCAGAGACAGAGAGAGATGAGAGAGACAGAGAGAGACAGAGATAGAGACAGAGAGAGACAGAGAGAGACACAGAGAGAGACAGAGAAAGAGTCAGAGAGAGAGACTGAGAGAGACAAAGACAGAGACAGAGAGAGACAGAGAGAGACAGAGAGAGACACAGAAAGAGACAGAGAGAGAGAAAGAGAGGGAGACAGAAAGAGACAGAGCGAGACGAGAGAGACACAGAGAGAGAAAGAGAGAGAGACAGAGAGAGAAAGATAGAGAGACAGAGAGAGACATACAGAAAGAGACAGAGAGAGACAGAGAGAGACACAGAGAGAGAAAGAGAGAGACAGAGAGAGACAGAGAGAGAGACATAGAGAAACAGAAAAGAGACAAAGAGAGAGAGACAGAAAGAGACAGAGAAAGACAGAAAGAGACAGAGAGAGAGACGGAGAGAGACAGAGAGAGACACAGAGAGAGACAGATATAGAGACAGAGAGAGACAGAGAAAGACACAGAGAGAAACACAGAGAGACAGTGAGAGAGACAGAGAGACAGAGAGAGACAGAGAGAGACAGAGAGAGACACAGAGGTGACAGAGACATACAGAGAGAGACAAAGAGAGTAGAGAGAGACAGAGAGAGACAGAGAGAGACAAAGAAAGACACAGCGAGAGACAGAGAGATATATATAGAGATACAAAGAGAGACAGAAACAGACAGAGAAACAGAGAGAGACAGAGAGAGACAGAGAGAGAGACAGAGAGAGACAGAGAGAGAGACAGAGAGAGACACAGAGAAACACAGAGAGAGACAGAGAGAGACACAGAGAGAGACATGGAGAGACACAGAGAGACACAGAGAGAGGCAGAGATAGACAGAGAGAGACAGTGAGAGACAGAGAGAGACACAGAGAGAGACAGAGAGAGACACAGAGAGAGACAGAGAGAGAGAAAGAGAGAGACAGACAGAGACAGAGAGAGACACAGAGAGAGAGACAGAGATAGAGACAGAGAGAGACAGGGAGAGACTCTGGGAGAAACAGAGTGAGACAGAGAGAGAGACAGAGAGAGACAGAAAATAGAGTAAGAGAGAGTCAGAGAGTGACAGAGAAAGACAGAGAGAGAGAGAAAGAGACAAAGAGAGAAAGAGAAAGAGACAGAGTGAGAGAGACAGAGAGAGAGACAGAGAGAGAGACCGAGACAGAGTGAGAGAGACTGAGAGAGACAGAGAGAGACAGAGAGAGACATACAGAGAGAGACAGAGAGAGACACAGAGAGAGACAGATATAGAGACAGAGAGAGACAGAGAGAGACACAGAGATGACAGAGACATACAGAGAGAGACAAAGAGACAAGAGAGAGAAAGAGAGAGACAGAGAGAGACAAAGAAAGACACAGAGAGAGACAGAGAGATATATAGAGAGAGACAGAGAGAGACAGAAACAGACAGAGAGACAGAGAGAGACAGAGAGAGAGAGACAGAGAGAGACACATAGAAACACAGAGAGAGACAGAGAGAGAGACAGAGAGAGACATGGAGAGACACAGAGAGAGACAGAGATTGACAGAGAGAGACAGTGAGAGACAGATAGAGACACAGAGAGAGACAGAGGGAGACACAGAGAGAGACAGAGAGAGAGACAGAGAGAGACAGACAGAGACAGAGAGAGACACAGAGAGAGAGACAGAGATAGAGACAGAGAGAGACAGAGAGAGAGAGACTGAGAGAGACAGGTATAGATACATAGAGAGACAGGGAGAGACTCTGGGAGAATCAGAGAGAGACAGAGAGAGAGAGACAGAGATCGACAAAGAGAGAAACAGAGAGAGAGACAGAGAGAGACAGATAGAGACAGAGGGAGAGACAGAGAGACAGAGATAGACAGAGAGTGACACATAGAGAGAAAGAGAGCGAGACAGAGAGAGAGACAGAGAGAGACAGAGACAGTGTGAGAGAGACTGACAGAGACAGAGAGAGACATACAGAGAGAGACATAGAGAGACAGAGAGAGACACAGAGAGAGACAGAGAGAGAGACAGAGAGAGACAAAGAAAAACAGAGAGAGAGACAGAAAAGAGACAGAGATTGAGACATAGAGAGACAGAGTGAGACATAGAGAGACAGTTAGAGAGCCAGAGAGATACAGAGAGAGAGAAAGACAGAGAGAGATGAGAAAGACAGAGAGAGACAGAGAGAGACAGAGAGAGAGACAGAAAAGAGACAGTGATTTAGACAGAGTGAGACAGAGAGAGATAGATAGAGAGACAGAGAGAGAGAGAGAGAGTCCAGAGACAGAGAGAGACGAGAGAGACAGAGAGAGACAGATATAGAGACAGAGAGAGACAGAGAGAGACACAGAGAGAGACAGAGAAAGAGTCAGAGAGAGAGACTGAGAGTGACAAAGACAGAGACAGAGAGAGACAGAGAGAGACACAGAAAGAGACAGAGAGAGAGAAAGAGAGGGAGACAGAAAGAGACAGAGCGAGACGAGAGAGACACAGAGAGAGAAAGAGAGAGACAGAGAGAGAAAGATAGAGAGACAGAGAGAGACATACAGAAAGAGACAGAGAGAGAGAGAGAGAGACACAGAGAGAGAAAGAGAGAGACAGAGAGAGACAGAGAGAGAGACAGAGAGATACAGAAAAGAGACAAAGAGAGAGAGACAGAAAGAGACAGAGAAAGACAGAAAGAGACAGAGAGAGAGACAGAGAGAGACACAGAGAAAGACAGATATAGAGACAGAGAGAGACAGAGAAAGACACAGAGAGAAACACAGAGAGACAGTGAGAGAGACAGAGAGACAGAGAGAGACAAAGAGAGAGACAGAGAGAGACACAGAAATGACAGAGACATACAGAGAGAGACAAAGAGAGTAGAGAGAGACAGAGAGAAACAGAGAGAGACAAAGAAAGACACAGCGAGAGACAGAGAGATATATATAGAGAGACAGAGAGAGACAGAAACAGACAGAGAAACAGAGAGAGACAAAGAGAGACAGAGAGAGAGAGACAGAGAGAGACAGAGAGAGAGAGAGACAGAGAGAGACACAGAGAAACACAGAGAGAGACAGAGAGAGACACAGAGAGAGACATGGAGAGACACAGAGAGACACAGAGAGAGACAGAGAGAGAGACAGAGAGAGACAGACAGATACAGAGAGAGACACAGAGAGAGAGACAGAGATAGAGACAGAGAGAGACAGAGAGAGACAAAGAGAGAATGAGAGAGACAGGGATAGAGACAGAGAGAGACAGGGAGAGACTCTGGGAGAAACAGAGTGAGACAGAGAGAGAGACAGAGAGAGACAGAAAATAGACTAAGAGAGAGTCAGAGAGTGACAGAGAGAGACAGAGAGAGACAGAGAGACAGAGATAGACAGAGAGAGACACATAGAGAGAAAGAGAGCGAGACAGAGAGAGAGACAGAGAGAGACAGAGACAGTGTGAGAGAGAATGACAGAGACAGAGAGAGAGACAGAGAGAGACATACAGAGAGAGACATAGAGAGACAGAGAGAGACACAGAGAGAGACAGAGAGAGATACAGAGAGAGACAAAGAAAAACAGAGAGAGAGACAGAAAAGAGACAGAGATTGAGACATAGAGAGACAGAATGAGACAGAGAAAGACAGATAGAGAGCCAGAGAGATACAGAGAGAGATGAGAGAGACAGAGAGAGAGATAGAAAAGAGACAGTGATTTAGACAGAGTGAGACAGAGAGAGATAGATAGAGAGACAGAGAGAGACAGAGAGAGAGAGTCCAGAGACAGAGAGAGATGAGAGAGACAGAGAGAGACAGAGATAGAGACAGAGAGAGACAGAGAGAGACACAGAGAGAGACAGAGAAAGAGTCAGAGAGAGAGACTGAGAGAGACAAAGACAGAGACAGAGAGAGACAGAGAGAGACAGAGAGAGACACAGAAAGAGACAGAGAGAGAGAAAGAGAGGGAGACAGAAAGAGACAGAGCGAGACGAGAGAGACACAGAGAGAGAAAGAGAGAGAGACAGAGAGAGAAAGATAGAGAGACAGAGAGAGACATACAGAAAGAGACAGAGAGAGACAGAGAGAGACACAGAGAGAGAAAGAGAGAGACAGAGAGAGACAGAGAGAGAGACATAGAGAAACAGAAAAGAGACAAAGAGAGAGAGACAGAAAGAGACAGAGAAAGACAGAAAGAGACAGAGAGAGAGACGGAGAGAGACAGAGAGAGACACAGAGAGAGACAGATATAGAGACAGAGAGAGACAGAGAAAGACACAGAGAGAAACACAGAGAGACAGTGAGAGAGACAGAGAGACAGAGAGAGACAGAGAGAGACAGAGAGAGACACAGAGGTGACAGAGACATACAGAGAGAGACAAAGAGAGTAGAGAGAGACAGAGAGAGACAGAGAGAGACAAAGAAAGACACAGCGAGAGACAGAGAGATATATATAGAGATACAAAGAGAGACAGAAACAGACAGAGAAACAGAGAGAGACAGAGAGAGACAGAGAGAGAGAAAGAGAGAGACAGAGAGAGAGACAGAGAGAGACACAGAGAAACACAGAGAGAGACAGAGAGAGACACAGAGAGAGACATGGAGAGACACAGAGAGACACAGAGAGAGGCAGAGATAGACAGAGAGAGACAGTGAGAGACAGAGAGAGACACAGAGAGAGACAGAGAGAGACACAGAGAGAGACAGAGAGAGAGAAAGAGAGAGACAGACAGAGACAGAGAGAGACACAGAGAGAGAGACAGAGATAGAGACAGAGAGAGACAGAGAGAGACAAAGAGAGAATGAGAGAGACAGGGATAGAGACAGAGAGAGACAGGGAGAGACTCTGGGAGAAACAGAGTGAGACAGAGAGAGAGACAGAGAGAGACAGAAAATAGAGTAAGAGAGAGTCAGAGAGTGACAGAGAAAGACAGAGAGAGAGAGAAAGAGACAAAGAGAGAAAGAGAAAGAGACAGAGTGAGAGAGACAGAGAGAGAGACAGAGAGAGAGACCGAGACAGAGTGAGAGAGACTGAGAGAGACAGAGAGAGACAGAGAGAGACATACAGAGAGAGACAGAGAGAGACACAGAGAGAGACAGATATAGAGACAGTGAGAGACAGAGAGAGACACAGAGATGACAGAGACATACAGAGAGAGACAAAGAGACAAGAGAGAGAAAGAGAGAGACAGAGAGAGACAAAGAAAGACACAGAGAGAGACAGAGAGATATATATAGAGAGACAGAGAGAGACAGAAACAGACAGAGAGACAGAGAGAGACAGAGAGAGAGAGACAGAGAGAGACACAGAGAAACACAGAGAGAGACAGAGAGAGAGACAGAGAGAGACATGGAGAGACACAGAGAGAGACAGAGATTGACAGAGAGAGACAGTGAGAGACAGATAGAGACACAGAGAGAGACAGAGGGAGACACAGAGAGAGACAGAGAGAGAGACAGAGAGAGACAGACAGAGACAGAGAGAGACACAGAGAGAGAGACAGAGATAGAGACAGAGAGAGACAGAGAGAGAGACTGAGAGAGACAGGTATAGATACATAGAGAGACAGGGAGAGACTCTGGGAGAATCAGAGAGAGACAGAGAGAGAGAGACAGAGATCGACAAAGAGAGAAACAGAGAGAGAGACAGAGAGAGACAGATAGAGACAGAGGGAGAGACAGAGAGACAGAGATAGACAGAGAGTGACACATAGAGAGAAAGAGAGCGAGACAGAGAGAGAGACAGAGAGAGACAGAGACAGTGTGAGAGAGACTGACAGAGACAGAGAGAGACATACAGAGAGAGACATAGAGAGACAGAGAGAGACACAGAGAGAGACAGAGAGAGAGACAGAGAGAGACAAAGAAAAACAGAGAGAGAGACAGAAAAGAGACAGAGATTGAGACATAGAGAGACAGAGTGAGACATAGAGAGACAGTTAGAGAGCCAGAGAGATACAGAGAGAGAGAAAGACAGAGAGAGATGAGAAAGACAGAGAGAGACAGAGAGAGACAGAGAGAGACAGAGAGAGAGACAGAAAAGAGACAGTGATTTAGACAGAGTGAGACAGAGAGAGATAGATAGAGAGACAGAGAGAGAGAGAGAGAGTCCAGAGACAGAGAGAGACGAGAGAGACAGAGAGAGACAGAGATAGAGACAGAGAGAGACAGAGAGAGACAGAGAGAGACAGAGAGAGACACAGAGAGAGACAGAGACAGAGACAGAGAGAGACAGAGAGAGACACAGAGAGACACAGAAAGAGACAGAGAGAGAGAAAGAGAGGGAGACATAAAGAGACAGAGGAGACGAGAGAGACACAGAGAGAGAAAGAGAAAGACAGAGAGAGAAAGATAGAGAGACAGAGAGAGACATACAGAAAGAGACAGAGAGAGACACAGAGAGACACAGAGAGAGAAAGAGAGAGAGAGATAGACAGAGAGAGAGACAGAGAGATACAGAAAAGAGACAAAGAGAGAGAGACAGAAATAGACAGAGAAAGATAGAAAGAGACAGAGAGAGAGACAGAGAGAGACAGAGAGAGACACAGAGACAGACAGATATAGAGACAGAGCGAGACAGAGAAAGACACAGAGAGAAACACAGAGAGAGTGAGAGAGACAGAGAGACAGAGAGAGACAGAGAGAAAGACAGAGAGAGACACAGAGATGACAGAGACATACAGAGAGAGACAAAGAGAGTAGAGAGAGACAGAGAGAAAGAGAGAGACAAAGAAAGACACAGAGAGAGACAGAGAGATATATATAGAGAGACAGAGAGAGACAGAAACAGACAGAGAAACAGAGAGAGACAGAGAGAGACAGAGAGAGAGACAGAGAGAGACAGAGAGAGAGAGACAGAGAAAGACACAGAGAAACACAGAGAGAGACAGAGAGAGACACAGAGAGAGACATGGAGAGACACAGAGAGACACAGAGAGAGGCAGAGACAGACAGAGACAGTGAGAGACAGAGAGAGACACAGAGAGAGACAGAGAGAGACACAGAGAGAGACAGAGAGAGAGACAGAGAGAGACAGACAGAGACAGAAAGAGACACAGAGAGAGAGACAGAGATAGAGACAGAGAGAGACAGAGAGAGACAAAGAGAGAATGAGAGAGACAGAGATAGAGACAGAGAGAGACAGGGAGAGACTCTGGGAGAAACAGAGTGAGACAGAGAGAGACAGAAAATAGACTAAGAGAGAGTCAGAGAGTGACAGAGAAAGACAGAGAGATAGAGAAAGAGACAAAGAGAGAAAGAGAAAGAGAAAGAGTGAGAAAGACAGAGAGAGAGACAGAGAGAGAGACAGAGACAGAGTGAGAGAGACTGAGAGAGACAGAGAGAGAGACAGAGAGAGACATACAGAGAGAGACAGAGAGAGACACAGAGAAAGACAGATATAGAGACAGAGAGAGACAGAGAAAGACATAGAGAGAAACACATAGAGACACTGAGAAAGACAGAGAGACAGAGAGAGTCAGAGAGAGACACAGAGATGACAGAGACATACAGAGAGAGACAAAGAGAGTAGAGAGAGACAGAGAGAGACAGAGAGAGACAAAGAAAGACACACAGAGAGACAGATAGATATATAGAGAGAGACAGAGAGAGACACACAGAGAGACAGATAGATATATAGAGAGAGACAGAGAGAGACAGAAACAGACAGAGAGACAGAGAGAGAAGAGAGAGAAAGAGAGAGAGAGACAGAGAGAGACACAGAGAAACACAGAGAGAGACAGAGAGAGACACAGAGAGAGACATGGAGAGACACAGAGAGACACAGAGAGAGACAGAGAGAGAGACAGAGAGAGACAGACAGATACAGAGAGAGACACAGAGAGAGAGACAGAGATAGAGACAGAGAGAGACAGAGAGAGACAAAGAGAGAATGAGAGAGACAGGGATAGAGACAGAGAGAGACAGGGAGAGACTCTGGGAGAAACAGAGTGAGACAGAGAGAGAGACAGAGAGAGACAGAAAATAGACTAAGAGAGAGTCAGAGAGTGACAGAGAGAGACAGAGAGAGACAGAGAGACAGAGATAGACAGAGAGAGACACATAGAGAGAAAGAGAGCGAGACAGAGAGAGAGACAGAGAGAGACAGAGACAGTGTGAGAGAGAATGACAGAGACAGAGAGAGAGACAGAGAGAGACATACAGAGAGAGACATAGAGAGACAGAGAGAGACACAGAGAGAGACAGAGAGAGATACAGAGAGAGACAAAGAAAAACAGAGAGAGAGACAGAAAAGAGACAGAGATTGAGACATAGAGAGACAGAATGAGACAGAGAAAGACAGATAGAGAGCCAGAGAGATACAGAGAGAGATGAGAGAGACAGAGAGAGAGATAGAAAAGAGACAGTGATTTAGACAGAGTGAGACAGAGAGAGATAGATAGAGAGACAGAGAGAGACAGAGAGAGAGAGTCCAGAGACAGAGAGAGATGAGAGAGACAGAGAGAGACAGAGATAGAGACAGAGAGAGACAGAGAGAGACACAGAGAGAGACAGAGAAAGAGTCAGAGAGAGAGACTGAGAGAGACAAAGACAGAGACAGAGAGAGACAGAGAGAGACAGAGAGAGACACAGAAAGAGACAGAGAGAGAGAAAGAGAGGGAGACAGAAAGAGACAGAGCGAGACGAGAGAGACACAGAGAGAGAAAGAGAGAGAGACAGAGAGAGAAAGATAGAGAGACAGAGAGAGACATACAGAAAGAGACAGAGAGAGACAGAGAGAGACACAGAGAGAGAAAGAGAGAGACAGAGAGAGACAGAGAGAGAGACATAGAGAAACAGAAAAGAGACAAAGAGAGAGAGACAGAAAGAGACAGAGAAAGACAGAAAGAGACAGAGAGAGAGACGGAGAGAGACAGAGAGAGACACAGAGAGAGACAGATATAGAGACAGAGAGAGACAGAGAAAGACACAGAGAGAAACACAGAGAGACAGTGAGAGAGACAGAGAGACAGAGAGAGACAGAGAGAGACAGAGAGAGACACAGAGGTGACAGAGACATACAGAGAGAGACAAAGAGAGTAGAGAGAGACAGAGAGAGACAGAGAGAGACAAAGAAAGACACAGCGAGAGACAGAGAGATATATATAGAGATACAAAGAGAGACAGAAACAGACAGAGAAACAGAGAGAGACAGAGAGAGACAGAGAGAGAGAAAGAGAGAGACAGAGAGAGAGACAGAGAGAGACACAGAGAAACACAGAGAGAGACAGAGAGAGACACAGAGAGAGACATGGAGAGACACAGAGAGACACAGAGAGAGGCAGAGATAGACAGAGAGAGACAGTGAGAGACAGAGAGAGACACAGAGAGAGACAGAGAGAGACACAGAGAGAGACAGAGAGAGAGAAAGAGAGAGACAGACAGAGACAGAGAGAGACACAGAGAGAGAGACAGAGATAGAGACAGAGAGAGACAGAGAGAGACAAAGAGAGAATGAGAGAGACAGGGATAGAGACAGAGAGAGACAGGGAGAGACTCTGGGAGAAACAGAGTGAGACAGAGAGAGAGACAGAGAGAGACAGAAAATAGAGTAAGAGAGAGTCAGAGAGTGACAGAGAAAGACAGAGAGAGAGAGAAAGAGACAAAGAGAGAAAGAGAAAGAGACAGAGTGAGAGAGACAGAGAGAGAGACAGAGAGAGAGACCGAGACAGAGTGAGAGAGACTGAGAGAGACAGAGAGAGACAGAGAGAGACATACAGAGAGAGACAGAGAGAGACACAGAGAGAGACAGATATAGAGACAGTGAGAGACAGAGAGAGACACAGAGATGACAGAGACATACAGAGAGAGACAAAGAGACAAGAGAGAGAAAGAGAGAGACAGAGAGAGACAAAGAAAGACACAGAGAGAGACAGAGAGATATATATAGAGAGACAGAGAGAGACAGAAACAGACAGAGAGACAGAGAGAGACAGAGAGAGAGAGACAGAGAGAGACACAGAGAAACACAGAGAGAGACAGAGAGAGAGACAGAGAGAGACATGGAGAGACACAGAGAGAGACAGAGATTGACAGAGAGAGACAGTGAGAGACAGATAGAGACACAGAGAGAGACAGAGGGAGACACAGAGAGAGACAGAGAGAGAGACAGAGAGAGACAGACAGAGACAGAGAGAGACACAGAGAGAGAGACAGAGATAGAGACAGAGAGAGACAGAGAGAGAGACTGAGAGAGACAGGTATAGATACATAGAGAGACAGGGAGAGACTCTGGGAGAATCAGAGAGAGACAGAGAGAGAGAGACAGAGATCGACAAAGAGAGAAACAGAGAGAGAGACAGAGAGAGACAGATAGAGACAGAGGGAGAGACAGAGAGACAGAGATAGACAGAGAGTGACACATAGAGAGAAAGAGAGCGAGACAGAGAGAGAGACAGAGAGAGACAGAGACAGTGTGAGAGAGACTGACAGAGACAGAGAGAGACATACAGAGAGAGACATAGAGAGACAGAGAGAGACACAGAGAGAGACAGAGAGAGAGACAGAGAGAGACAAAGAAAAACAGAGAGAGAGACAGAAAAGAGACAGAGATTGAGACATAGAGAGACAGAGTGAGACATAGAGAGACAGTTAGAGAGCCAGAGAGATACAGAGAGAGAGAAAGACAGAGAGAGATGAGAAAGACAGAGAGAGACAGAGAGAGACAGAGAGAGACAGAGAGAGAGACAGAAAAGAGACAGTGATTTAGACAGAGTGAGACAGAGAGAGATAGATAGAGAGACAGAGAGAGAGAGAGAGAGTCCAGAGACAGAGAGAGACGAGAGAGACAGAGAGAGACAGAGATAGAGACAGAGAGAGACAGAGAGAGACAGAGAGAGACAGAGAGAGACACAGAGAGAGACAGAGACAGAGACAGAGAGAGACAGAGAGAGACACAGAGAGACACAGAAAGAGACAGAGAGAGAGAAAGAGAGGGAGACATAAAGAGACAGAGGAGACGAGAGAGACACAGAGAGAGAAAGAGAAAGACAGAGAGAGAAAGATAGAGAGACAGAGAGAGACATACAGAAAGAGACAGAGAGAGACACAGAGAGACACAGAGAGAGAAAGAGAGAGAGAGATAGACAGAGAGAGAGACAGAGAGATACAGAAAAGAGACAAAGAGAGAGAGACAGAAATAGACAGAGAAAGATAGAAAGAGACAGAGAGAGAGACAGAGAGAGACAGAGAGAGACACAGAGACAGACAGATATAGAGACAGAGCGAGACAGAGAAAGACACAGAGAGAAACACAGAGAGAGTGAGAGAGACAGAGAGACAGAGAGAGACAGAGAGAAAGACAGAGAGAGACACAGAGATGACAGAGACATACAGAGAGAGACAAAGAGAGTAGAGAGAGACAGAGAGAAAGAGAGAGACAAAGAAAGACACAGAGAGAGACAGAGAGATATATATAGAGAGACAGAGAGAGACAGAAACAGACAGAGAAACAGAGAGAGACAGAGAGAGACAGAGAGAGAGACAGAGAGAGACAGAGAGAGAGAGACAGAGAAAGACACAGAGAAACACAGAGAGAGACAGAGAGAGACACAGAGAGAGACATGGAGAGACACAGAGAGACACAGAGAGAGGCAGAGACAGACAGAGACAGTGAGAGACAGAGAGAGACACAGAGAGAGACAGAGAGAGACACAGAGAGAGACAGAGAGAGAGACAGAGAGAGACAGACAGAGACAGAAAGAGACACAGAGAGAGAGACAGAGATAGAGACAGAGAGAGACAGAGAGAGACAAAGAGAGAATGAGAGAGACAGAGATAGAGACAGAGAGAGACAGGGAGAGACTCTGGGAGAAACAGAGTGAGACAGAGAGAGACAGAAAATAGACTAAGAGAGAGTCAGAGAGTGACAGAGAAAGACAGAGAGATAGAGAAAGAGACAAAGAGAGAAAGAGAAAGAGAAAGAGTGAGAAAGACAGAGAGAGAGACAGAGAGAGAGACAGAGACAGAGTGAGAGAGACTGAGAGAGACAGAGAGAGAGACAGAGAGAGACATACAGAGAGAGACAGAGAGAGACACAGAGAAAGACAGATATAGAGACAGAGAGAGACAGAGAAAGACATAGAGAGAAACACATAGAGACACTGAGAAAGACAGAGAGACAGAGAGAGTCAGAGAGAGACACAGAGATGACAGAGACATACAGAGAGAGACAAAGAGAGTAGAGAGAGACAGAGAGAGACAGAGAGAGACAAAGAAAGACACACAGAGAGACAGATAGATATATAGAGAGAGACAGAGAGAGACACACAGAGAGACAGATAGATATATAGAGAGAGACAGAGAGAGACAGAAACAGACAGAGAGACAGAGAGAGAAGAGAGAGAAAGAGAGAGAGAGACAGAGAGAGACACAGAGAAACACAGAGAGAGACAGAGAGAGACATGGAGAGACACAGAGAGACACAGAGAGAGACAGAGACTGACAGAGAGAGACAGTGAGAGACAGAGAGAGACACAGAGAGAGACAGAGAGAGACACAGAGAGTGACAGAGAGAGAGACAGAGAGAGACAGACAGAGACAGAGAGAGACACAGAGAGGGAGACAGAGATAGAGACAGAGAGAGACAGAGAGATAGACACAGAGAGACTGAGAGAGACAGGTATAGAGACATAGAGAGACAGGGAGAGACTCTGGGAGAATCAGAGAGAGACAGAGAGAGAGAGACAGAGAGAGACAAAGAGAGAAACAGAGAGAGGGACAGAGAGAGACAGAGAGAGACAGAGAGAGAGACAGAGAGACAGAGATAGACAGAGAGAGACACATAGAGAGAAAGAGAGCGAGACAGAGAGAGAGACAGAGAGAGACAGAGACAGTGTGAGAGAGACTGACAGAGACAGAGAGAGAGACAGGGAGAGACATACAGAGAGAGACATAGAGAGACAGAGAGAGACACAGATAGAGACAGAGAGAGAGACAGAGAGAGACAAAGAAAAACAGAGAGAGAGACAGAAAAGAGACAGAGATTGAGACATAGAGAGACAGAGTGAGACAGAGAGAGACAGATAGCCAGAGAGATACAGAGAGAGAGAAAGAAAGAGAGAGATGAGAGAGACAGAGAGAGACAGAGAGAGACAGAGAGAGAGACAGAAAAGAGACAGTGATTTAGACAGAGTGAGACAGAGAGAGATAGATAGAGAGACAGAGAGAGACAGAGAGAGAGAGTCCAGAGACAGAGAGAGACGAGAGAGACAGAGAGAGACAGAGATAGAGACAGAGAGAGACAGAGAGAAACACAGAGAGAGACAGAGAAAGAGTCAGAGAGAGAGACTGAGAGAGACAAAGACAGAGACAGAGAGAGACAGAGAGAGACAGAGAGAGACACAGAAAGAGACAGAGAGAGAGAAAGGGAGGGAGACAGAAAGAGACAGAGCGAGACGAGAGAGACACAGAGAGAGAAAGAGAGAGAGACAGAGAGAGAAAGATAGAGAGACAGAGAGAGACATACAGAAAGAGACAGAGAGAGACACAGAGAGACACAGAGAGAGAAAGAGAGAGAGAGACAGAGATAGACAGAGAGAGACAGAGAGATACAGAAAAGAGACAAAGAGAGAGAGACAGAAAGAGACAGAGAAAGACAGAAAGAGACAGAGAGAGAGACGTAGAGAGACAGAGAGAGAAACAGAGAGAGACAGATATAGAGACAGAGAGAGACAGAGAAAAACACAGAGAGAAACACAGAGAGACAGTGAGAGAGACAGAGAGACAGAGAGAGACAGAGAGAGAGACAGAGAGAGATACAGAGATGACAGAGACATACAGAGAGAGACAAAGAGAGTAGAGAGAGACAGAGAGAGAGACACAGAGAGACAAAGAAAGACACAGTGAGAGACAGAGAGATATATAGAGAGAGACAGAGAGAGACAGAAACAGACAGAGAAACAGAGAGACAGAGAGAGAGAGAGACAGAGAGAGACAGAGAGACAGACAGAGAGAGACACAGAGAAACACAGAGAGAGACAGAGAGAGACACAGAGAGAGACATGGAGAGACACAGAGAGACACAGAGAGAGGCAGAGACAGACAGAGAGAGACAGAGAGAGACACAGAGAGAGACAGAGAGAGACACAGAGAGAGACAGAGAGAGACAGAGAGAGACAGACAGAGACAGAGAGAGACACAGAGAGAGAGACAGAGATAGAGACAGAGAGAGACAAAGAGAGAATGAGAGAGACAGGGATAGAGACAGAGAGAGACAGGGAGAGACTCTGGGAGAAACAGAGTGAGACAGAGAGAGAGACAGAGAGAAACAGAAAATAGACTAAGAGAGAGTCAGAGAGTGACAGAGAAAGACAGAGAGAGAGAGAAAGAGACAAAGAGAGAAAGAGAAAGAGACAGAGTGAGAGAGACAGAGAGAGACACAGAGAGAGAGACAGAGACAGAGTGAGAGAGACTGAGAGAGACAGAGAGAGAGACAGAGAGAGACAGAGAGAGACATACAGAGAGAGACACAGAGAGAGACAGATATAGATACAGAAAGAGACAGAGAAAGACATAGAGAGAAACACATAGAGACACTGAGAGAGACAGAGAGACAGAGAGAGACAGAGAGAGACAGAGAGAGACACAGAGATGACAGAGACATACAGAGAGAGACAAAGAGAGTAGAGCGAGACAGAGAGAGACAGAGAGAGACAAAGAAAGACACAGAGAGAGACAGAGAGATATATATAGAGAGACAGAGACAGAAACAGACAGAGAGACAGAGAGAGACAGAGAGAGAGAGACAGAGAGAGACACAGAGAAACACAGAGAGAGATAGATAGAGAGACAGAGAGAGACATGGAGAGACACAGAGAGACACAGAGAGAGGCAGAGACAGACAGAGAGAGACAGTGAGAGACAGAGAGAGACACAGAGACAGAGAGAGACACAGAGAGAGACAGAGAGAGAGACAGAGAGAGACAGACAGAGACAGAGAGAGACACAGAGAGAGAGACAGAGATAGAGACAGAGAGAGACAGAGAGAGACAAAGAGAGAATGAGAGAGACAAGGATAGAGACAGAGAGAGACAGGGAGAGACTCTGGGAGAAACAGAGTGAGACAGAGAGAGAGACAGAGAGAGACAGAAAATAGACTAAGAGAGAGTCAGAGAGTGACAGAGAAAGACAGAGAGAGAGAGAAAGAGACAAAGAGAGAAAGAAAAAGAGACAGAGAGAGAGAGACAGAGAGAGAGACAGAGAGAGACAGAGACAGAGTGAGAGAGACTGAGAGAGACAGAGAGAGAGACAGAGAGAGACATACAGAGAGAGACAGAGAGAGACACAGAGAGAGAGACAGATATAGAGACAGAGAGAGACAGAGAAAGACATAGAGAGAAACACATAGAGACACTGAGAGAGACAGAGAGACAGAGGGAGACAGAGAGATAGATAGAGAGAGACACAGAGATGACAGAGACATACAGAGAGAGACAAAGAGAGTAGAGAGAGACAGAGAGAGACAGAGAGAGACAAAGAAAGACATAGAGAGAGACAGAGATATATATATAGAGAGACAGTGAGAGACAGAAACAGACAGAGAAACAGAGAGAGAAGAGAGAGAAAAGGAGAGAGAGACACAGAGAAACACAGAGAGAGACAGAGAGAGACACAGAGAGAGACATGGAGAGACACAGAGAGACACAGAGAGAGACAGAGACTGACAGAGAGAGACAGTGAGAGACAGAGAGAGACACAGAGAGAGACAGAGAGAGACACAGAGAGAGACAGAGAGAGACAGACAGAGACAGAGAGAGACACAGAGAGAGAGACAGAGATAGAGACAGAGAGAGACAGAGAGAGAGACAGAGAGAGACTGAGAGAGACAGGTATAGAGACATAGAGAGACAGGGAGAGACTCTGGGAGAATCAGAGAGAGACAGAGAGAGAGAGACAGAGAGAGACAAAGAGAGAAACAGAGAGAGAGACAGAGAGAGACAGAGAGAGAGACAGAGAGACAGATATAGACAGAGAGAGACACATAGAGAGAAAGAGAGCGAGACAGAGAGAGACAGAGAGAGACAGACAGTGTGAGAGAGACTGACAGAGACAGAGAGAGAGACAGACAGAGACATACAGACAGAGACATAGAGAGACAGAGAGAGACACAGAGAGAGACAGAGAGAGAGACAGAGAGAGACAAAGAAAAACAGAGAGAGAGAGAGACAGAAAAGAGACAGAGATTGAGACATAGAGAGACAGAGTGAGACAGAGAGAGACAGATAGAGAGCCAGAGAGATACAGAGAGAGAGAAAGACAGAGAGAGATGAGAGAGACAGAGAGAGACAGAGAGAGACAGAGAGAGACAGAGAGAGACAGAGAGAGACATACAGAGAGAGACATAGAGAGACAGAGAGAGACACAGACAGAGACAGAGAGAGAGACAGAGAGAGACAAAGAAAAACAGAGAGAGAGACAGAAAAGAGACAGAGATTGAGACATAGAGAGACAGAGTGAGACAGAGAGAGACAGAGAGAGACAGAGAGAGACAGAGAGAGACATACAGAGAGAGACATAGAGAGACAGAGAGAGACACAGACAGAGACAGAGAGAGAGACAGAGAGAGACAAAGAAAAACAGAGAGAGAGACAGAAAAGAGACAGAGATTGAGACATAGAGAGACAGAGTGAGACAGATAGAGACAGATAGAGAGCCAGAGAGATACAGAGAGAGATAAAGATGGAGAGAGATGAGAGAGACAGAGAGAGACAGAGAGAGAGACAGAAAAGAGACAGTGATTTAGACAGAGTGAGACAGAGAGAGATAGATAGAGAGACAGAGAGAGACAGAAAGAGAGAGTCCAGAGACAGAGAGAGACGAGAGACAGAGAGAGATAGAGATAGAGACAGAGAGAGACAGAGAGAGACACAGAGAGAGACAGAGAAAGAGTCAGAGAGAGAGACTGAGAGAGACAAAGACAGAGACAGAGAGAGACAGAGAGAGACAGAGAGAGACACAGAAAGAGACAGAGAGAGAGAAAGAGAGGGAGACAGAAAGAGACAGAGCGAGACGAGAGAGACACAGAGAGAGAAAGAGAGAGACAGAGAGAGAAAGATAGAGAGACAGAGAGAGACATACAGAAAGAGACAGAGAGAGACACAGAGAGACACAGATAGAGAAAGAGAGAGAGACAGAGATAGACAGAAGGAGAGACATGGAGAGACACAGAGAGACACAGAGAGAGGCAGAGACCGACAGAGAGAGACAGTGAGAGACAGAGAGAGACACAGAGAGAGACAGAGAGAGACACAGAGAGAGACAGAGAGAGAGACAGAGAGAGACAGACAGAGACAGAAAGAGACACAGAGAGAGACAGAGATAGAGACAGAGAGAGACAGAGAGAGACAAAGAGAGAAGGAGAGAGACAGGGATAGAGACAGAGAGAGACAGGGAGAGACTCTGAGAGAAACAGAGTGAGACAGAGAGAGAGACAGAGAGAGACAGAAAATAGACTAAGAGAGAGTCAGAGAGTGACAGAGAAAGACAGAGAGAGAGAGAAAGAGACAAAGAGAGAGAGAGAAAAAGAGACAGAGTGAGAGAGACAGAGAGAGACAGAGAGAGAGACAGAGAGAGACACAGAGATGAAAGAGACATACAGAGAGAGACAAAGAGAGTAGAGAGAGACAGAGAGAAAGAGAGAGACAAAGAAAGACACAGAGAGAGACAGAGAGATATATAGAGAGAGACAGAGAGAGACAGAAACAGACAGAGAAACAGAGAGAGACAGAGAGAGACAGAGAGAGAGACAGAGAGAGACAGAGAGAGAGAGACAGAGAGAGACACAGAGAAACACAGAGAGAGACAGAGGGAGACACAGAGAGAGACATGGAGAGACACAGAGAGACACAGAGAGAGGCAGAGACAGACAGAGAGAGACAGTGAGAGACAGAGAGAGACACAGAGAGAGACAGAGAGAGACACAGAGAGAGACAGAGAGAGAGACAGAGAGAGACAGACAGAGACAGAAAGAGACACAGAGAGAGAGACAGAGATAGAGACAGAGAGAGACAGAGAGAGACAAAGAGAGAATGAGAGAGACAGGGATAGAGAAAGAGAGAGACAGGGAGAGACTCTGGGAGAAACAGAGTGAGACAGAGAGAGAGACAGAGAGAGACAGAAAATAGACTAAGAGAGAGTCAGAGAGTGACAGAAAAAGACAGAGAGAGAGAGAGAAAGAGACAAAGAGAGAAAGAGAAAGAGACAGAGTGAGAGAGACAGAGAGAGAGACAGAGACAGAGTGAGAGAGACTGAGAGAGACAGAGAGAGAGACAGAGAGAGACATACATAGAGAGACAGAGAGAGACACAGAGAGAGACAGATATAGAGACAGAGAGAGACAGAGAAAGACATAGAGAGAAACACATAGAGACACTGAGAAAGACAGAGAGACAGAGAGAGACAGAGAGAGACAGAGAGAGACACAGAGATGACAGAGACATACAGAGAGAGACAAAGAGAGTAGAGAGAGACAGAGAGAGAAAGAGAGAGACAAGAAAGACACAGAGAGAGACAGAGAGATATATAGAAAGAGACAGAGAGAGACAGAAACAGACAGAGAGACAGAGAGAGAAGAGAGAGAAAGAGAGAGAGAGACAGAAGGAGACACAGAGAAACACAGAGAGAGACAGAGAGAGACAAAGAGAGAGACATGGAGAGACACAGAGAGACACAGAGAGAGACAGAGACTGACAGAGAGAGACAGTGAGAGACAGAGAGAGACACAGAGAGAGACACAGAGAGAGACAGAGAGAGAGACAGAGAGAGAGACAGACAGAGACAGAGAGAGACACAGAGAGAGAGACAGAGATAGAGACAGAGAGAGACAGAGAGAGAGACAGAGAGAGACTGAGAGAGACAGGTATAGAGACATAGAGAGACAGGGAGAGACTCTGGGAGAATCAGAGAGAGACAGAGAGAGAGAGACAGAGAGAGACAAAGAGAGAAACAGAGAGAGAGACAGAGAGAGAGAGACAGAGAGAGAGACAGAGAGACAGAGATAGACAGAGAGAGACACATATAGAGAAAGAGAGCGAGACAGAGAGAGACAGAGAGACAGACAGTGTGAGAGAGACTGACAGAGACAGAGAGAGAGACAGAGAGAGACATACAGAGAGAGACATAGAGAGACAGAGAGAGACACAGAGAGAGACAGAGAGAGAGACAGAGAGAGACAAAGAAAAACAGAGAGAGAGACAGAAAAGAGACAGAGATTGAGACATAGAGAGACAGAGTGAGACAGAGAGAGACAGATAGAGAGCCAGAGAGATACAGAGAGAGAGAAAGACAGAGAGAGATGAGAGAGACAGAGAGAGACAGAGAGAGACAGAGAGAGACAGAGAGAGAGACAGAAAAGAGACAGTGATTTAGACAGAGTGAGACAGAGAGAGATAGATAGAGAGACAGAGAGAGACAGAGAGAGAGAGAGTCCAGAGACAGAGAGAGACAGGAGAGACAGAGAGAGACAGAGATAGAGACACAGAGAGACAGAGAGAGACACAGAGAGAGACAGAGAAAGAGTCAGAGAGAGAGACTGAGAGAGACAAAGACAGAGACAGAGAAGACAGAGAGAGACAGAGAGAGACACAGAAAGAGACAGAGAGAGAGAAAGGGAGGGAGACAGAAAGAGACAGAGCGAGACGAGGGAGACACAGAGAGAGAAAGAGAGAGACAGAGAGAGAAAGATAGAGAGACAGAGAGAGACATACAGAAAGAGACAGAGAGAGACACAGAGAGACACAGAGAGAAAGTGAGGGAGAGACAGAGATAGACAGAGAGAGACAGAGAGATACAGAAAAGACACAAAGAGAGAGAGACAGAAAGAGACAGAGAAAGACAGAAAGAGACAGAGAGAGAGACATAGAGAGACAGAGAGAGACACAGAGAGACAGATATAGAGACAGAGAGAGACAGAGAAAAACACAGAGAGAAACACAGAGAGACAGTGAGAGAGACAGAGAGACAGAGAGAGACAGAGAGAGAGACAGAGAGAGATACAGAGATGACAGAGACATACAGAGAGAGACAAAGAGAGTAGAGAGAGACAGAGAGAGACAAAGAAAGACACAACGAGAGACAGAGAGATATATAGAGAGAGACAGAGAGAGACAGAAACAGACAGAGAAACAGAGAGAGACAGAGAGAGAGAGAGACAGAGAGAGACAGAGAGAGAGACAGAGAGAGATACAGAGAAACACAGAGAGAGACAGAGAGAGACACAGAGAGAGACATGGAGAGACACAGAGAGACACAGAGAGAGGCAGAGACAGACAGAGAGAGACAGAGAGAGACACAGAGAGAGACAGAGAGAGACACACAGAGAGACAGAGAGAGACAGACAGAGACAGAGAGAGACACAGAGAGAGAGACAGAGATAGAGACAGAGAGAGACAAAGAGAGAATGAGAGAACAGGGATAGAGACAGAGAGAGACAGGGAGAGAATCTGGGAGAAACAGAGTGAGACAGAGAGAGAGACAGAGAGAAACAGAAAATAGACTAAGAGAGAGTCAGAGAGTGACAGAGATAGACAGAGAGAGAGAAAGAGACAAAGAGAGAAAGAGAAAGAGACAGAGTGAGAGAGACAGAGGGAGAGACAGAGAGAGAGACAGAGACAGAGTGAGAGAGACTGAGAGAGACAGAGAGAGAGACAGAGAGAGACAGAGAGAGACATACAGAGAGAGACACAGAGAGAGACAGATATAGAGACAGAGAGAGACAGAGAAAGACATAGAGAGAAACACATAGAGACACTGAGAGAGACAGAGAGACAGAGAGAGACAGAGAGAGAGAGACAGAGAGAGACACAGAGATGACAGAGACATACAGAGAGAGACAAAGAGAGTAGAGAGAGACAGAGAGAGACAGAGAGAGACAAAGAAAGACACAGAGAGAGACAGAGAGATATATAGAGAGAGACACAGAGAGACAGAAACAGACAGAGAGACAGAGAGAGACAGAGAGAGACAGAGAGAGAGACAGAGAGAGACACAGAGAAACACAGAGAGAATGAGAGAGACAGAGATAGAGACAGAGAGAGACAGGGAGAGACTCTGGGATAAACAGAGTGAGACAGAGAGAGAGACAGAGAGAGACAGAAAATAGACTAAGAGAGAATCAGAGAGTGACAGAGAAAGACAGAGAGAGAGAGAAAGAGACAAAGAGAGTGAGAGAAAGAGATAGAGTGAGGAGACAGAGAGAGAGAGACAGAGAGAGAGACAGAGAAAGAGTGAGAGAGACTGAGAGAGACACAGAGAGAAACACAGAGAGACACTGAGAGAGACAGAGAGAGACAGAGAGAGAGACAGAGAGAGACACAGAGATGACAGAGAGAGACACAGAGAGAGACAGATATAGAGACAGAGAGAGACAGAGAAAGACACAGAGGGAAACACAGAGAGACAGTGAGAGAGACAGAGTGACAGAGAGAGACAGAGAGAGAGACAGAGAGAGACACAGAGATGACAGAGACATACAGAGAGAGACAAAGAGAGTAGAGAGAGACAGAGAAAGACAGAGAGAGACAAAGAAAGACACAGAGAGAGACAGAGAGATATATAGAAAGAGACAGAGAGAGACAGAAACAGACAGAGAGACAGAGAGAGAAGAGAGAGAAAGAGAGAGAGAGACAGAGAGAGACACAGAGAAACACAGAGAGAGACAGAGAGAGACACAGAGAGAGACATGGAGAGACACAGAGAGACAGAGAGAGACAGAGACTGACAGAGAGAGACAGTGAGAGACAGAGAGAGACACAGAGAGAGACAGAGAGAGACACAGAGAGAGACAGAGAGAGACACAGAGAGAGAGACAGAGATAGAGACAGAGAGACAGAGAGAGAGACAGAGAGAGACTGAGAGAGACAGGTATAGAGACATAGAGAGACAGGGAGAGACTCTGGGAGAATCAGAGAGAGACAGAGAGAGAGAGACAGAGAGAGACAAAGAGAGAAACAGAGAGAGAGACAGAGAGAGACAGAGAGAGACAGAGAGAGAGACAGAGAGACAGAGATAGACAGAGAGAGACACATAGAGAGAAAGAGAGCGAGACAGAGAGAGAGACAGAGAGAGACAGACAGTGTGAGAGAGACTGACAGAGACAGAGAGAGAGAGACAGACAGAGACATACAGAGAGAGACATAGAGAGACAGAGAGAGACACAGAGAGAGACAGAGAGAGAGACAGAGAGAGACAAAGAAAAACACAGAGAGAGACAGAAAAGAGACAGAGATTGAGACATAGAGAGACAGAGTGAGACAGAGAGAGACAGATAGAGAGCCAGAGAGATACAGAGAGAGAGAAAGACAGAGAGAGATGAGAGAGACAGAGAGAGACAGAGAGAGAGACAGAAAAGAGACAGTGATTTAGACAGAGTGAGACAGAGATGATAGATAGAGAGACAGAGAGAGACAGAGAGAGAGAGAGTCCAGAGACAGAGAGAGACGAGAGAGACAGAGAGAGACAGAGATAGAGACAGAGAGAGACAGAGAGAGACACAGAGAGAGACAGAGAAAGAGTCAGAGAGAGAGACTGAGAGAGACAAAGACAGAGAAGACAGAGAGAGACAGAGAGAGACACAGAAAGAGACAGAGAGAGAGAAAGGGAGGGAGACAGAAAGAGACAGAGAGAGACGAGAGAGACACAGAAAGAGAAAGAGAGAGACAGAGAGAGAAAGATAGAGAGACAGAGAGAGACATACAGAAAGAGACAGAGAGAGACACAGAGAGACACAGAGAGAAAGAGAGAGAGAGACAGAGATAGACAGAGAGAGACAGAGAGATACAGAAAAGACACAAAGAGAGAGAGACAGAAAGAGACAGAGAAAGACAGAAAGAGACAGAGAGAGAGACGTAGAGAGACAGAGAGAGACACAGAGAGAGACAGATATAGAGACAGAGAGAGACAGAGAAAAACACAGAGAGAAACACAGAGAGACAGTGAGAGAGACAGAGAGACAGAGAGAGACAGAGAGAGAGACAGAGAGAGATACAGAGATGACAGAGACATACAGAGAGAGACAAAGAGAGTAGAGAGAGACAGAGAGAGACAAAGAAAGACACAACGAGAGACAGAGAGATATATAGAGAGAGACAGAGAGAGACAGAAACAGACAGAGAAACAGAGAGAGACAGAGAGAGAGAGACAGAGAGAGACAGAGAGAGAGAGACAGAGAGAGACACAGAGAAACACGAAGAGAGAGAGAGAGAGAGAGACAGAGAGAGACATGGAGAGACACAGAGAGACACAGAGAGAGGCAGAGACAGACAGAGAGAGACAGAGAGAGACACAGAGAGAGACAGAGAGAGACACACAGAGAGACAGAGAGAGACAGACAGAGACAGAGAGAGACACAGTGAGAGAGACAGAGATAGAGACAGAGAGAGACAAAGAGAGAATGAGAGAGACAGGGATAGAGACAGAGAGAGACAGGGAGAGAATCTGGGAGAAACAGAGTGAGACAGAGAGAGAGACAGAGAGAAACAGAAAATAGACTAAGAGAGAGTCAGAGAGTGACAGAGAAAGACAGAGAGAGAGAGAAAGAGACAAAGAGAGAAAGAGAAAGAGACAGAGTGAGAGAGACAGAGGGAGAGACAGAGAGAGAGACAGAGACAGAGTGAGAGAGACTGAGAGAGACAGAGAGAGAGAAAGAGAGAGACAGAGAGAGACATACAGAGAGAGACACAGAGAGAGACAGATATAGAGACAGAGAGAGACAGAGAAAGACATAGAGAGAAACACATAGAGACACTGAGAGAGACAGAGAGACAGAGAGAGACAGAGAGAGAGACAGAGAGAGACACAGAGATGACAGAGACATACAGAGAGAGACAAAGAGAGTAGAGAGAGACAGAGAGAGACAGAGAGAGACAAAGAAAGACACAGAGAGAGACAGAGAGATATATATAGAGAGACAGAGAGAGACAGAAACAGACAGAGAGACAGAGAGAGACAGAGAGAGACAGAGAGAGAGAGAGACAGAGAGAGACACAGAGAAACACAGAGAGAATGAGAGAGACAGGGATAGAGACAGAGAGAGACAGGGAGAGACTCTGGGAGAAACAGAGTGAGACAGAGAGAGACAGAGAGAGACAGAAAATAGACTAAGAGAGAGTCAGAGAGTGACAGAGAAAGACAGAGAGAGAGAAAGAGACAAAGAGAGAGAGAGAAAGAGACAGAGTGAGGAGACAGGGAGAGAGAGACAGAGAGAGAGACAGAGAAAGAGTGAGAGAGACTGAGAGAGACACAGAGAGAAACACAGAGAGACACTGAGAGAGACAGAGAGACAGAGAGAGACAGAGAGAGAGACAGAGAGAGACTCAGAGATGACAGAGAGAGACACAGAGAGAGACAGATAAAGAGACAGAAAGAGACAGAGAAAGACACAGAGGGAAACACAGAGAGACAGTGAGAGAGACAGAGAGACAGAGAGAGACAGAGAGAGAGACAGAGAGAGACACAGAGATGACAGAGACATACAGAGAGAGACAAAGAGAGTAGAGAGAGACAGAGAGAAAGAGAGAGACAAAGAAAGACACAGAGAGAGACAGAGAGATATATATAGAGAGACAGAGAGAGACAGAAACAGAGAAACAGAGAAAGATAGAGAGAGACATAGAGAGAGACAGAGAGAGACAGAGAGAGAGACAGAGAGAGACAGAGAGAGAGAGACAGAGAGAGACACATAGAAACACAGAGGGAGACAGAGAGAGACACAGAGAGAGACATGGAGAGACACAGAGAGACACAGAGAGAGGCAGAGACAGACAGAGAGAGACAGTGAGAGACAGAGAGAGACACAGAGAGAGATAGAGAGAGACACAGAGAGAGACAGAGAGAGAGACAGAGAGAGACAGACAGAGACAGAAAGAGACACAGAGAGAGAGACAGAGATAGAGACAGAGAGAGACAGAGAGAGACAAAGAGAGAATGAGAGAGACAGGGATAGAGACAGAGAGGGACAGGGAGAGACTCTTGGAGAAACAGAGTGAGACAGAGAGAGAGACAGAGAGAGACAGAAAATAGACTAAGAGAGAGTCAGAGAGTGACAGAGAAAGACAGAGAGAGAGAAAGAGACAAAGAGAGAAAGAGAAAGAGACAGAGTGAGAGAGACAGAGAGAGAGACAGAGAGAGAGACAGAGACAGAGTGAGAGAGACTGAGAGAGACAGTGAGAGAGACAGAGAGAGACATACAGAGAGAGACAGAGAGAGACACAGAGAGAGACAGATATAGAGACAGAGAGAGACAGAGAAAGACATAGAGAGAAACACATAGAGACACTGAGAAAGACAGAGAGACAGAGAGAGACAGAGAGAGAGACAGAGAGAGACACAGAGATGACAGAGACATACAGAGAGAGACAAAGAGAGCAGAGAGAGACAGAGAGAGACAGAGAGGGACAAAGAAAGACACAGAGAGAGACAGAGAGATATATAGAGAGAGACAGAGAGAGACAGAAACAGACAGAGAGACAGAGAGAGAAGAGAGAGAAAGAGAGAGAGAGACAGAGAGAGACACAGAGAAACACAGAGAGAGACAGAGAGAGACACAGAGAGAGACATGGAGAGACACAGAGAGACACAGAGAGAGACAGAGACTGACATAGAGAGACAGTGAGAGACAGAGAGAGACACAGAGAGAGACAGAGAGAGACACAGAGAGAGACAGAGAGAGACAGACAGAGACAGAGAGAGACACAGAGAGAGAGACAGAGATAGAGACAGAGAGAGACAGAGAGAGAGACAGAGAGAGACTGAGAGAGACAGGTATAGAGACATAGAGAGACAGGGAGAGGCTCTGGGAGAAACAGAGTGAGACAGAGAGAGACAGAGAGAGACAGAAAATAGACTAAGAGAAAGTCAGAGAGTGACAGAGAAAGACAGAGAGAGAGAAAGAGACAAAGAGAGAGAGAGAAAGAGACAGAGTGAGGAGACAGGGAGAGAGAGACAGAGAGAGAGACAGAGAAAGAGTGAGAGAGACTGAGAGAGACACAGAGAGAAACACAGAGAGACACTGAGAGAGACAGAGAGACAGAGAGAGACAGAGAGAGAGACAGAGAGAGACTCAGAGATGACAGAGAGAGACACAGAGAGAGACAGATAAAGAGACAGAGAGAGACAGAGAAAGACACAGAGGGAAACACAGAGAGACAGTGAGAGAGACAGAGAGACAGAGAGAGACAGAGAGAGAGACAGAGAGAGACACAGAGATGACAGAGACATACAGAGAGAGACAAAGAGAGTAGAGAGAGACAGAGAGAAAGAGAGAGACAAAGAAAGACACAGAGAGAGACAGAGAGATATATATAGAGAGACAGAGAGAGACAGAAACAGAGAAACAGAGAGAGATAGAGAGAGACATAGAGAGAGACAGAGAGAGACAGAGAGAGAGACAGAGAGAGACAGAGAGAGAGAGACAGAGAGAGACACATAGAAACACAGAGAGAGACAGAGAGAGACACAGAGAGAGACATGGAGAGACACAGAGAGACACAGAGAGAGGCAGAGACAGACAGAGAGAGACAGTGAGAGACAGAGAGAGACACAGAGAGAGATAGAGAGAGACACAGAGAGAGACAGAGAGAGAGACAGAGAGAGACAGACAGAGACAGAAAGAGACACAGAGAGAGAGACAGAGATAGAGACAGAGAGAGACACAGAGAGAGACAGAGAAAGAGTCAGAGAGAGAGACTGAGAGAGACAAAGACAGAGACAGAGAAGACAGAGAGAGACAGAGAGAGACACAGAAAGAGACAGAGAGAGAGAAAGGGAGGGAGACAGAAAGAGACAGAGAGAGATGAGAGAGACACAGAGAGAGAAAGAGAGAGACAGAGAGAGAAAGATAGAGAGACAGAGAGAGACATACAGAAAGAGACAGAGAGAGACACAGAGAGACACAGAGAGAAAGAGAGAGAGAGACAGAGATAGACAGAGAGAGACAGAGAGATACAGAAAAGACACAAAGAGAGAGAGACAGAAAGAGACAGAGAAAGAGAGAAAGAGACAGAGAGAGAGACGTAGAGAGACAGAGAGAGACACAGAGAGAGACAGATATAGAGACAGAGAGAGACAGAGAAAAACACAGAGAGAAACACAGAGAGACAGTGAGAGAGACAGAGAGACAGAGAGAGACACAGAGAGAGACAGAGAGAGATACAGAGATGACAGAGACATACAGAGAGAGACAAAGAGAGTAGAGAGAGACAGAGAGAGACAAAGAAAGACACAACGAAAGACAGAGAGATATATAGAGAGAGACAGAGAGAGACAGAAACAGACAGAGAAACAGAGAGAGACAGAGAGAGAGAGACAGAGAGAGACAGAGAGAGAGAGACAGAGAGAGACACAGAGAAACACAGAGAGAGAGAGAGAGACACAGAGAGAGACATGGAGAGACACACAGAGAGACAGAGAGAGACAGACAGAGACAGAGAGAGACACAGTGAGAGAGACAGAGATAGAGACAGAGAGAGACAAAGAGAGAATGAGAGAGACAGGGATAGAGACAGAGAGAGACAGGGAGAGAATCTGGGAGAAACAGAGTGAGACAGAGAGAGAGACAGAGAGAAACAGAAAATAGACTAAGAGAGAGTCAGAGAGTGACAGAGAAAGACAGAGAGAGAGAGAAAGAGACAAAGAGAGAAAGAGAAAGAGACAGAGTGAGAGAGACAGAGGGAGAGACAGAGAGAGAGACAGAGACAGAGTGAGAGAGACTGAGAGAGACAGAGAGAGAGAAAGAGAGAGACAGAGAGAGACATACAGAGAGAGACACAGAGAGAGACAGATATAGAGACAGAGAGAGACAGAGAAAGACATAGAGAGAAACACATATAGACACTGAGAGAGACAGAGAGACAGAGAGAGACAGAGAGAGAGACAGAGAGAGACACAGAGATGACAGAGACATACAGAGAGAGACAAAGAGAGTAGAGAGAGACAGAGAGAGACAGAGAGAGACAAAGAAAGACACAGAGAGAGACAGAGAGATATATAGAGAGAGACAGAGAGAGACAGAAACAGACAGAGAGACAGAGAGAGACAGAGAGAGACAGAGAGAGAGAGAGACAGAGAGAGACACAGAGAAACACAGAGAGAATGAGAGAGACAGGGATAGAGACAGAGAGAGACAGGGAGAGACTCTGGGAGAAACAGAGTGAGACAGAGAGAGACAGAGAGAGACAGAAAATAGACTAAGAGAGAGTCAGAGAGTGACAGAGAAAGACAGAGAGAGAGAAAGAGACAAAGAGAGAGAGAGAAAGAGACAGAGTGAGGAGACAGGGAGAGAGAGACAGAGAGAGAGACAGAGAAAGAGTGAGAGAGACTGAGAGAGACACAGAGAGAAACACAGAGAGACACTGAGAGAGACAGAGAGACAGAGAGAGACAGAGAGAGAGACAGAGAGAGACTCAGAGATGACAGAGAGAGACACAGAGAGAGACAGATAAAGAGACAGAAAGAGACAGAGAAAGACACAGAGGGAAACACAGAGAGACAGTGAGAGAGACAGAGAGACAGAGAGAGACAGAGAGAGAGACAGAGAGAGACACAGAGATGACAGAGACATACAGAGAGAGACAAAGAGAGTAGAGAGAGACAGAGAGAAAGAGAGAGACAAAGAAAGACACAGAGAGAGACAGAGAGATATATATAGAGAGACAGAGAGAGACAGAAACAGAGAAACAGAGAGAGATAGAGAGAGACATAGAGAGAGACAGAGAGAGACAGAGAGAGAGACAGAGAGAGACAGAGAGAGAGAGACAGAGAGAGACACATAGAAACACAGAGGGAGACAGAGAGAGACACAGAGAGAGACATGGAGAGACACAGAGAGACACAGAGAGAGGCAGAGACAGACAGAGAGAGACAGTGAGAGACAGAGAGAGACACAGAGAGAGATAGAGAGAGACACAGAGAGAGACAGAGAGAGAGACAGAGAGAGACAGACAGAGACAGAAAGAGACACAGAGAGAGAGACAGAGATAGAGACAGAGAGAGACAGAGAGAGACAAAGAGAGAATGAGAGAGACAGGGATAGAGACAGAGAGGGACAGGGAGAGACTCTTGGAGAAACAGAGTGAGACAGAGAGAGAGACAGAGAGAGACAGAAAATAGACTAAGAGAGAGTCAGAGAGTGACAGAGAAAGACAGAGAGAGAGAAAGAGACAAAGAGAGAAAGAGAAAGAGACAGAGTGAGAGAGACAGAGAGAGAGACAGAGAGAGAGACAGAGACAGAGTGAGAGAGACTGAGAGAGACAGTGAGAGAGACAGAGAGAGACATACAGAGAGAGACAGAGAGAGACACAGAGAGAGACAGATATAGAGACAGAGAGAGACAGAGAAAGACATAGAGAGAAACACATAGAGACACTGAGAAAGACAGAGAGACAGAGAGAGACAGAGAGAGAGACAGAGAGAGACACAGAGATGACAGAGACATACAGAGAGAGACAAAGAGAGCAGAGAGAGACAGAGAGAGACAGAGAGGGACAAAGAAAGACACAGAGAGAGACAGAGAGATATATAGAGAGAGACAGAGAGAGACAGAAACAGACAGAGAGACAGAGAGAGAAGAGAGAGAAAGAGAGAGAGAGACAGAGAGAGACACAGAGAAACACAGAGAGAGACAGAGAGAGACACAGAGAGAGACATGGAGAGACACAGAGAGACACAGAGAGAGACAGAGACTGACATAGAGAGACAGTGAGAGACAGAGAGAGACACAGAGAGAGACAGAGAGAGACACAGAGAGAGACAGAGAGAGACAGACAGAGACAGAGAGAGACACAGAGAGAGAGACAGAGATAGAGACAGAGAGAGACAGAGAGAGAGACAGAGAGAGACTGAGAGAGACAGGTATAGAGACATAGAGAGACAGGGAGAGGCTCTGGGAGAATCAGAGAGAGACAGAGAGAGAGAGACAGAGAGAGACAAAGAGAGAAACAGAGAGAGAGACAGAGAGAGACAGAGAGAGACAGAGAGAGAGACAGAGAGACAGAGATAGACAGAGAGAGACACATAGAGAGAAAGAGAGCGAGACAGAGAGAGAGACAGAGAGAGACAGAGACAGTGTGAGAGAGACTGACAGAGACAGAGAGAGAGACAGAGAGAGACATACAGAGAGAGACATAGAGAGACAGAGAGAGACACAGAGAGAGACAGAGAGAGAGACAGAGAGAGACAAAGAAAAACAGAGAGAGAGACAGAAAAGAGACAGAGATTGAGACATAGAGAGACAGAGTGAGACAGAGAGAGACAGATAGAGAGCCAGAGAGATACAGAGAGAGAGAAAGACAGAGAGAGATGAGAGAGACAGAGAGAGACAGAGAGAGACAGAGAGAGACAGAGAGAGAGACAGAAAAGAGACAGTGATTTAGACAGAGTGAGACAGAGAGAGATAGATAGAGAGACAGAGAGAGACAGAGAGAGAGAGAGTCCAGAGACAGAGAGAGACAGGAGAGACAGAGAGAGACAGAGATAGAGACACAGAGAGACAGAGAGAGACACAGAGAGAGACAGAGAAAGAGTCAGAGAGAGAGACTGAGAGAGACAAAGACAGAGACAGAGAGAGACAGAGAGAGACAGAGAGAGACAGAGAGAGACACAGAAAGAGACAGAGAGAGAGAAAGGGAGGGAGACAGAAAGAGACAGAGCGAGACGAGAGAGACACAGAGAGAGAAAGAGAGAGACAGAGAGAGAAAGATAGAGAGACAGAGAGAGACATACAGAAAGAGACAGAGAGATACACAGAGAGACACAGAGAGAGAAAGAGAGAGAGAGACAGAGATAGACAGAGAGAGACAGAGAGATACAGAAAAGAGACAAATAGAGAGAGACAGAAAGAGACAGAGAAAGACAGAAAGAGACAGAGAGAGAGACATAGAGAGACAGAGAGAGACACAGAGAGAGACAGATATAGAGACAGAGAGAGACAGAGAAAAACACAGAGAGAAACACAGAGAGACAGTGAGAGAGTCAGAGAGACAGAGAGAGACAGAGAGAGAGACAGAGAGAGATACAGAGATGACAGAGACATACAGAGAGAGACAGAGAGAGTAGAGAGAGACAGAGAGAGACAGAGAGAGACAAAGAAATACACAGCGAGACAGAGAGATATATAGAGATAGACAGAGAGAGACACAGAGAAACACAGAGAGAGACAGAGAGAAACACAGAGAGAGACATGGAGAGACACAGAGAGACACAGAGAGAGGCAGAGACAGACAGAGAGAGACAGAGAGAGACACAGAGAGAGACAGAGAGAGACACAGAGAGAGACAGAGAGAGACAGAGTGAGACAGACAGAGACAGAGAGAGACACAGAGAGATAGACAGAGATAGAGACAGAGAGAGACAAAGAGAGAATGAGAGAGACAGGAATAGAGACAGAGAGAGACAGGGAGAGACTCTGGGAGAAACAGAGTGAGACAGAGAGAGAGACAGAGAGAAACAGAAAATAGACTAAGAGAGAGTCAGAGAGTGACAGAGAAAGACAGAGAGAGAGAGAAAGAGACAAAGAGAGAAAGAGAAAGAGACAGAGTGAGAGAGACAGAGAGAGAGACAGAGAGAGAGAGACAGAGACAGAGTGAGAGAGACTGAGAGAGACAGAGAGAGAGACAGAGAGAGACAGAGAGAGACATACAGAGAGAGACACAGAGAGAGACAGATATAGAGACAGAGAGAGACAGAGAAAGACATAGAGAGAAACACATAGAGACACTGAGAGAGACAGAGAGACAGAGAGAGACAGAGAGAGACACAGAGAGAGACACAGAGATGACAGAGACATACAGAGAGAGACAAAGAGAGTAGAGAGAGACAGAGAGAGACAAAGAAAAACACAGAGAGAGACAGAGAGATATATAGAGAGAGACAGAGAGAGACAGAAACAGACAGAGAGACAGAGAGAGACAGAGAGACAGAGAGAGACAGAGAGAGACAGAGAGAGAGAGATAGAGAGAGACACAGAGAAACACAGAGAGAGACAGAGAGAGACATGGAGAGACACAGAGAGACACAGAGAGAGGCAGAGACAGACAGAGAGAGACAGTGAGAGACAGAGAGAGACACAGAGAGAGACAGAGAGAGACACAGAGAGAGACAGAGAGAGAGACAGAGAGAGACAGACATAGACAGAGAGAGACACAGAGAGAGAGACAGAGATAGAGACAGAGAGAGACAGAGAGAGACAAAGAGAGAATGAGAGAGACAGGGATAGAGACAGAGAGAGACAGGGAGAGACTCTGGGAGAAACAGAGTGAGACAGAGAGAGAGACAGAGAGAGACAGAAAATAGACTAAGAGAGAGTCAGAGAGTGACAGAGAAAGACAGAGAGAGAGAGAGAAAGAGACAAAGAGAGAAAGAGAAAGAGACAGAGAGAGAGAGACAGAGAGAGAGACAGAGAGAGAGACAGAGACAGAGTGAGAGAGACTGAGAGAGACAGAGAGAGAGACAGAGAGAGACAGAGAGAGACATACAGAGAGAGACACAGAGAGACACAGAGAGAGACAGATATAGAGACAGAGAGAGACAGAGAAAGACATAGAGAGAAACACATAGAGACACTGAGAAAGACAGAGAGACAGAGAGAGACAGAGAGAGAGTCAGAGAAGGACACAGAGATGACAGAGACATACAGAGAGAGACAAAGAGAGTAGAGAGAGATAGAGAGAGACAAGAAAGACACAGAGAGAGACAGAGAGATATATAGAGAGAGACAGAGAGAGACAGAAACAGCCAGAGAGACAGAGAGAGTCAGAGAGAGACAGAGAGAGACAGAGAGAGAGAGACAGAGAGAGACACAGAGAAACACAGAGAGAGACAGAGAGAGACATGGAGAGACACAGAGAGACACAGAGAGAGACTGAGACTGACAGAGAGAGACAGTGAGAGACAGAGAGAGACACAGAGAGAGACAGAGAGAGACACAGAGAGAGACAGAGAGAGACAGACAGAGACAGACAGAGACAGAGAGAGACACAGAGAGAGAGACAGAAATAGAGACAGAGAGAGACAGAGAGAGAGACTGAGAGAGACTGAGAGAGACAGGTATAGAGACATAGAGAGACAGGGGGAGACTCTGGGAGAATCAGAGAGAGACAGAGAGAGAGACAGAGAGAGACAAAGAGAGAAACAGAGAGAGAGACAGAGAGAGACAGAGAGAGACAGAGAGAGAGAGACAGAGAGACAGAGATAGACAGAGAGAGACACATAGAGAGAAAGAGAGCGAGACAGAGAGAGACAGAGAGAGACAGAGACTGTGTTAGAGACTGACAGAGACAGAGAGAGACAGAGAGAGACATACAGAGAGAGACATAGAGAGACAGAGAGAGACAAAGAGAGAGACAGAGAGAGAGACAGAGAGAGACAAAGAAAAACAGAGAGAGAGAAAGAAAAGAGACTGAGATTGAGACATAAAGAGACAGAGTGAGACAGAGAGAGACAGATAGAGAGCCAGAGAGATACAGAGTGAGAAAAAGACAGAGAGAGATGAGAGAGACAGAGAGAGACAGAGAGAGTCAGAGAGAGAGACAGAAAAGAGACAGTGATTTAGACAGAGAGAGATAGATAGAGAGACAGAGAGAGACAGAGAGAGAGAGAGTCCAGAGACAGAGAGAGACGAGAGACACAGAGAGAGATAGACATAGAGACAGAGAGAGACAGAGAGAGACACAGAGAGAGACAGAGAAAGAGTCAGAGAGAGAGACTGAGAGAGACAAAGACAGAGACAGAGAGAGACAGAGAGAGACAGAGAGAGACACAGAAAGAGACAGAGAGAGAGAAAGAGAGGGAGACAGAAAGAGACAGAGCGAGACGAGATAGACACAGAGAGAGAAAGAGAGAGACAGAGAGGGAAAGATAGAGAGACAGAGAGAGACATACAGAAAGAGACAGAGAGAGACACAGAGAGACACAGAGAGAGAAAGAGAGAGAGAGACAGAGAAAGACAGAGAGAGAGACAGAGAGATACAGAAAAGAGACAAAGAGAGAGAGACAGAAAGAGACAGAGAAAGACAGAAAAATACAGAGAGACGGAGAGAGACAGAGAGAGACACAGAGAGAGACAGATATAGAGACAGAGAGAGACAGAGAAAAACACAGAGAGAATCACAGAGAGACAGTGAGAGAGACAGAGAGACAGAGAGAGACAGACAGAGAGACAGAGAGAGACACAGAGATGACAGAGACTTACAGAGAGAGACAAAGAGAGTAGAGAGAGACAGAGAGAGACAGAGAGAGTCAGAGAGAGACAAAGAAAGACACAGCGAGAGACAGAGAGATATATATAGAGAGACAGAAACAGACAAAGAAACAGAGAGAGACAGAGAGAGACAGAGAGAGAGACAGAGAGAGACAGAGAGAGAGACAGAGAGAGACACAGAGAAACACAGAGAGAGACACAGAGAGAGACATGGAGAGACACAGAGAGAGGCAGAGACAAACAGAGAGAGACAGTGAGAGACAGAGAGAGACACAGAGAGAGACAGAGAGAGACACAGAGAGAGACAGAGAGAGAGACAGAGAGAGAGACAGAGAGAGACAGAAAGAGACAGAGAGAGACACAGAGAGAGAGACAGAGATAGAGACAGAGAGAGACAGAGAGAGACAAAGAGAGAATGAGAGAAACAGGGATAGAGACAGAGAGAGACAGGGAGAGACTCTGGGAGAAAGAGAGTGAGACAGAGAGAGAGACAGAGAGAGACAGAAAATAGACTAAGAGAGAGTCAGAGAGTGACAGAGAAAGACAGAGAGAGAGAGAAAGAGACAAAGAGAGAGAGAGAAAGAGACAGAGTGAGAGAGACAGAGGGAGAGACAGAGAGAGAGACAGAGTGAGAGAGACTGTGTTAGAGACTGACAGAGACAGAGAGAGACAGAGAGAGACATACAGAGAGAGACATAGAGAGACAGAGAGAGACAAAGAGAGAGACAGAGAGAGAGACAGAGAGAGACAAAGAAAAACAGAGAGAGAGAAAGAAAAGAGACTGAGATTGAGACATAAAGAGACAGAGTGAGACAGAGAGAGACAGATAGAGAGCCAGAGAGATACAGAGTGAGAAAAAGACAGAGAGAGATGAGAGAGACAGAGAGAGACAGAGAGAGTCAGAGAGAGACAGAAAAGAGACAGTGATTTAGACAGAGAGAGATAGATAGAGAGACAGAGAGAGACAGAGAGAGAGAGTCCAGAGACAGAGAGAGACGAGAGACACAGAGAGAGATAGACATAGGGACAGAGAGAGACAGAGAGAGACACAGAGAGAGACAGAGAAAGAGTCAGAGAGAGAGACTGAGAGAGACAAAGACAGAGACAGAGAGAGACAGAGAGAGACAGAGAGAGACACAGAAAGAGACAGAGAGAGAGAAAGAGAGGGAGACAGAAAGAGACAGAGCGAGACGAGATAGACACAGAGAGAGAAAGAGAGAGACAGAGAGGGAAAGATAGAGAGACAGAGAGAGACATACAGAAAGAGACAGAGAGAGACACAGAGAGACACAGAGAGAGAAAGAGAGAGAGAGACAGAGAAAGACAGAGAGAGAGACAGAGAGATACAGAAAAGAGACAAAGAGAGAGAGACAGAAAGAGACAGAGAAAGACAGAAAGATACAGAGAGACGGAGAGAGACAGAGAGAGACACAGAGAGAGACAGATATAGAGACAGAGAGAGACAGAGAAAAACACAGAGAGAATCACAGAGAGACAGTGAGAGAGACAGAGAGACAGAGAGAGACAGACAGAGAGACAGAGAGAGACACAGAGATGACAGAGACATACAGAGAAAGACAAAGAGAGTAGAGAGAGACAGAGAGAGACAGAGAGAGACAGAGAGAGACAAAGAAAGACACAGCGAGAGACAGAGAGATATATATAGAGAGACAGAAACGGACAAAGAAACAGAGAGAGACAGAGAGAGACAGAGAGAGAGACAGAGAGAGACAGAGAGAGAGACAGAGAGAGACACAGAGAAACACAGAGAGAGACAGAGAGAGACACAGAGAGAGACATGGAGAGACACAGAGAGAGGCAGAGACAAACAGAGAGAGACAGTGAGAGACAGAGAGAGACACAGAGAGAGACAGAGAGAGACACAGAGAGAGACAGAGAGAGAGACAGAGAGAGACAGAAAGAGACAGAGAGAGACACAGAGAGAGAGACAGAGATAGAGACAGAGAGAGACAGAGAGAGACAAAGAGAGAATGAGAGAGACAGGGATAGAGACAGAGAGAGACAGGGAGAGACTCTGGGAGAAAGAGAGTGAGACAGAGAGAGAGACAGAGAGAGACAGAAAATAGACTAAGAGAGAGTCAGAGAGTGACAGAGAAAGACAGAGAGAGAGAGAAAGAGACAAAGAGAGAGAGAAAGAGACAGAGTGAGAGAGACAGAGAGAGAGACAGAGACAGAGTGAGAGAGACTGAGAGAGACACAGAGAGAAACACAGAGAGACACAGAGAGAGACACAGAGACAGAGAGAGACAGAGAGAGAGACAGAGAGAGACACAGAGATGACAGAGAGAGACACAGAGAGAGACAGATATAGAGACAGAGAGAGACAGAGAAAGACAGAGAGAGAAACACAGAGAGACACTGAGAGAGACAGAGAGACAGAGAGAGACAGAGAGAGACACAGAGATGACAGAGACATACTGAGAGAGACAAAGAGAGTAGAGAGAGACAGAGAGAGACAGAGAGAGACAAAGAAAGACACAGAGAGAGACAGAGATATATATATAGAGAGACAGAGAGAGACAGAAACAGACAGAGAGACAGAGAGAGACAGAGAGAGACAGAGAGAGAGACAGAGAGAGACACAGAGAAACACAGAGAGAGACAGAGAGAGACATGGAGAGACACAGAGAGACAGAGACAGACAGAGAGAGACAGTGAGAGACAGAGAGAGACACAGAGAGAGACAGAGAGAGACACAGAGAAAGACAGAGAGAGAGACAGAGAGAGACAGACAGAGACAGAGAGAGACACAGAGAGAGAGACAGAGATAGAGACAGAGAGAGACAGAGAGAGAGACAGAGAGAGACTGAGAGAGACAGGGATAGAGACAGAGAGAGACAGGGAGAGACTCTGGGAGAATCAGAAGACAGAGAGAGAGATAGAAAGAGACAGAGAAAGACAGAAAGAGACAGAGAGAGAGACAGAGAGAGACAGAGAGAGACAGAGAAAAACACAGAGAGAAACACAGAGAGACAGTGAGAGAGACAGAGAGAGACAGAGAGAGAGACAGAGAGAGACACAGAGATGACAGAGACATACAGAGAGAGACAAAGAGAGTAGAGAGAGACAGAGAGAGACAGAGAGAGACAAAGAAAGACACAGCGAGAGACAGAGATATATATATAGAGAGAGACAGAGAGAGACAGAAACAGACAGAGAAACAGAGAGAGAAAGAGAGAGACAGAGAGAGAGACAGAGAGAGACAGAGAGAGAGACAGAGAGAGACACAGAGAAACACAGAGAGAGACACAGAGAGAGATAGAGAGAGACAGAAAGAGACAGAGAGAGACACAGAGAGAGAGACAGAGATAGAGACAGAGAGAGACAGAGAGAGACAAAGAGAGAATGAGAGAGACTGGGATAGAGACAGAGAGAGACAGGGAGAGACTCTGGGAGAAACAGAGTGAGACAGAGAAAGAGACAGAGAGAGACAGAAAATAGACTAAGAGAGAGTCAGAGAGTGACAGAGAAAGACAGAGAGAGACACAGAGAGAGACATGGAGAGACACAGAGAGACACAGAGAGAGATAGAGACAGACAGAGAGAGACAGTGAGAGACAGAGAGAGACACAGAGAGAGACAGAGAGAGACACAGAGAGAGACAGAGAGAGAGACAGAGAGAGACAGACAGAGACAGAGAGAGACAGAGAGAGAGAGACAGAGATAGAGACAGAGAGAGACAGAGACAGAGACAGAGAGAGACTGAGAGAGACAGGGATAGAGACAGAGAGAGACAGGGAGAGACTCTGGGAGTTTCAGAGAAAGACAGAGAGAGACAGAAAGAGACAGAGAAAGACAGAAAGAGACATAGAGAGAGACAGAGAGAGACAGAGAGAGACACAGAGAGAGACAGATATAGAGACAGAGAGAGACAGAGAAAAACACAGAGAGAAACACAGAGAGACAGTGAGAGAGACAGAGAGACAGAGAGAGACACAGAGATGACAGAGACATACAGAGAGACACAAAGAGAGTAGAGAGAGACAGAGAGAGACAAAGAAAGACACAGCGAGAGACAGAGAGATATATAGAGAGAGACAGAGAGAGACAGAAACAGACAGAGAAACAGAGAGAGACATCGAGAGACACAGAGAGAGAGATAGAGAGAGACAGAGAGAGACAGAGAGAGACACAGAGAAAAACAGAGAGAGACAGAGAGAGACACAGAGAGAGACATGGAGAGACACAGAGAGACACAGAGAGAGGCAGAGACAGACAGAGAGAGACAGTGAGAGACAGAGAGAGACACAGAGAGAGACAGAGAGAGACACAGATAGAGACAGAGAGAGAGACAGAGAGAGACAGAAAGAGACAGAGAGAGACACAGAGAGAGAGACAGAGATAGAGACAGAGAGAGACAGAGAGAGACAAATTGAGAATGAGAGAGACAGGGATAGAGACAGAGAGAGACAGGGAGAGACTCTGTGAGAAACAGAGTGAGACAGAGAGAGAGACAGAGAGAGACAGAAAATAGACTAAGAGAGAGTCAGAGAGTTACAGAGAAAGACAGAGAGAGAGAAAGAGACAAAGAGAGAGAGAGAAAGAGACAGAGTGAGAGAGACAGAGAGAGAGACAGAGACAGAGTGAGAGAGACTGAGAGAGACACAGAGAGAAACACAGAGAGACACTGAGAGAGACAGAGAGACAGAGAGAGACAGAGAGAAAGACAGAGAGAGACAAAGAGAGAAACAGAGAGACAGAGATAGACAGAAAGAGACAGAGAGATAGACAGAGAAAGAGACAGAGAGATACAGAGAGAGACAGAGAGAGACACAGAGATGACAGAGAGAGACACAGAGAGAGACAGATATAGAGACAGAGAGAGACAGAGAAAGACACAGAGAGAAATACAGAGACATTGAGAGAGACAGAGAGAGAGACAGAGAGAGACACAAAGATGACAGAGACATACAGAGAGAGACAAAGAGAGTAGAGAGAGACAGAGAGAGACAGAGAGAGACAAAGAAAGACACAGAGAGAGACAGAGATATATATATAGAGAGACAGAGAGAGATAGAAACAGACAGAGAGACAGAGAGAGACAGAGAGAGACAGAGAGAGAGACAGAGAGAGACACAGAGAAACACAGAGAGAGACAGAGAGAGACACAGAGAGAGACATGGGGAGACACAGAGAGACACAGAGAGAGACAGAGACAGACAGAGAGAGACAGTGAGAGACAGAGAGAGAAACAGAGAGAGACAGAGAGAGACACAGAGAGAGACAGAGAGAGAGACAGAGAGAGACAGACAGAGAGAGAGAGAGACACAGAGAGAGAGACAGAGATAGAGACAGAGAGAGACAGAGAGAGAGACAGAGAGAGACTGAGAGAGACACGGATAGAGACAGAGAGAGACAGGGAGAGACTCTGGGAGAATCAGAGAGAGACAGAGAGAGAGACAGAGAGAGACAGAAAATAGACTAAGAGAGAGTCAGAGAGTGACAAAGACAGAGAGAGAGAGAAAGAGACAAAGAGAGAGAATGAGACAGAGACAGAGTGAGAGAGACAGAGACAGAGTGAGAGAGACTGAGAGAGACAGAGAGAGAGACAGAGAGAGACAGAGAGAGACATACAGAGAGAGACATAGAGAGACAGAGAGAAACACAGAGAGAGACAGAGAGAAAGACAGAGAGAGACAAAGAGAGAAACAGAGAGACAGAGATAGACAGAAAGAGACAGCGAGATAGACAGAGAAAGAGACAGAGAGATACAGAGAGAGACAGAGAGAGACACAGAGAGCAAAAGAGAGAGACAGAGAGTTACACAAAGAGAGCATAGAGATACAGAGAGACAAAGAGAGAAGAGAGACAGAGAGAGACAGAGATATAGAAAGAGAGATACAGAGAGAGACACAAGAGAAACAGAGAGAGTGAGACAGAGAGAGACACAGAGAGAGACAGAGCGAGACAGAGAGAGAGACAGAGAGAGGCAGAGAGAGACAGAGAGAGACACAGAGAGAGACAGACAGAGAAAAGAGACAAAGAGAGAGAGATAGAGAGAGACAGAGAAAGACAGAAAAGGACAGATAGAGAGAAAGAAAAAGAGACAGAGACAAAGAGAGAGAGAGTCAGAGACAGAGTGAGAGAGACTTAGAGAGACAGAGAGATACTGAGAGAGACAGAGAGAGACAGAAGAGAGACAAAGGGAGAGAGACAGAGAGAGACAGAGAAAGACATTGCTAGACAGAGAGACACAGAGAGAGACAGAGAGAGGGAGAGACAGAGTCAGAGATAGAGACAGAGAGAGAAAGAGAGAGAAACAGAGAGAGACAGAGAGAGACACAGAGAGAGACAGAGATAGAGAGAGACACAGGGAGACACAGAGAGAAACAGAGAGGGAGAGAGAGAGAGAAAGGGAGAGAAAGAGAGAGAGACAGAGAGAGACAGAGACAGAGGGAGAGAGACAGAGAGAGAGAGACATACAGAGACATACAGAGAGAGACATAGAGAGACAGAGAGAGACATAGAGAGAGACAGAGATAGACAGAGAGAGACAGAGAGGGACAGAGAGAGAGACAGAGACAAAGAGAGTGACTGAGAAAGTCAGAGAGAGACAGAGAGAGAGACAGAGAGAGAAAGAGAACGAGACACAGAGAGAGACAGAGAGAAACAGAGCGAGACAAAGAGAGACAAAGAGAGACAGAGAGAGTGACAGAGAAAGACAGAGAGAGACAAAGAAAGACAGAGAGAGAGATAGAGAGAGACAGAGAGAGAGACAGACAGAGAAAGAGTGAGACAGAGAGAGATACAGAGAGAGACACAGAGAGAGACAGAGGGAGAGACAGAGAAAGAGAAAGAGAGAGACAAAAAGAGAGATAGAGAAAGTGACAGAGAGAGACAGAAAATAGACAGAGAGAGAGACAGAGACAGACAGAGAGAGACAGAGACAGACAGATAGAGAGACAGAGAGAGACACAGAGAGAGACAGAGAGAGAGACAGAGAGAGATGAGAGAGACAGAGAGAGACAGAGAGAGAGACAGAGAGAGACAAAGAAAGAAACAGAGATAGATGGAGAGAGACAGAGAGAGAGACAGAGAGAGACACAGAGAGACACAGAGAGAGACAGATTGAGACACAGAGAGAGACAGAGAGAGAGATAGAGAGAGACAGAGAGAGACAGAGACAGAGAGAGACAGAGAGAGACAGAGATAGACAGGGATAGAGAGAGAGACACAGAGAGAGACAGAGAGAGACTGAGAGAGAAAGAGATAGAGACAGAGAGAGAGAGACAGAGAGACAGAGAGAGAAACAGAGAGAGACAGAGAGAGACAGAGAGAGAGACAGAGAGAGACAGAGACAAAGAGAGTGACTGAGAAAGACAGAGAGAGACAGAGAGAGAGACAGAGAGAGACACAGAGAGACAGAGAGATACAGAGAGAGAGACAAAGAGAGAAGAGAGAGAGAGAGACTGAGAGAGACAGAGAGAGACACAGAGAGAGACAGAGATACAGACAGAGAGAGACAAGGGGAGACACAGAGAGAGACAGAGAAAGAGACAGAGAGAGAGAGACTGAGAGAGACAGAGACAGAGAGAGACAGAGAGAGACAGAGAGAGACACAGAAAGAGACAGAAAGAGACGTACAGAGAGAGACATAGAGAGACAGAGAGAGACACAGAGAGAGACAGAGAGAAAGACAAAGAGAGACAAAGAGAGAGACACAGAGAGAGACAGAGATAGAGACAGAGACAAAGAGAGTGAATAAGAGAGACAGAGAAAGACAGAGAGAGAGAGACGGAAAGAGACACACAGAGAGACAGAGTGATACAGAGAAAGAGACAAAGAGAGAAGAGAGAGACAGAGAGAGACAGAGAGAGACAAATAGAGAGACAGAGAGAGACAGAGATAGAGACAGAGAGAGACACAGAGAGAGACAGAGAGAGAAAGATAGAGAGACAGAGAGAGACATACAGAAAGAGACAGAGAGAGACACAGAGAGAGAAAGAGAGAGAGAGAGACAGAGATAGACAGAGAGAGAACAGAGAGATACAGAAAAGAGACAAAGAGAGAGAGACAGAAAGAGACAGAGAGACGGAGAGAGACAGAGAGAGAGACACAGAGAGAGACAGATATAGAGACAGAGAGAGACAGAGAAAGACACAGAGAGAAACACAGAGAGACACTGAGAAAGACAGAGAGACAGAGAGAGACAGAGAGAGAGAGACACAGAGAGACACAGAGATGACTGAGACATACAGAGAGAGACAAAGAGAGTAGAGAGAGACATAGAGAGACAGAGAGAGACAAAGAAAGACACAGAGAGAGAGACAGAGAGATATATTGAGAGAGACAGAGAGAGACAGAAACAGACAGAGAGACAGAGAGAGACAGAGAGAGAGAGAGACAGAGAGAGACACAGAGAAACACAGAGAGAGACAGAGAGAGACACAGAGAGAGACATGGAGAGAAACAGAGAGACACAGAGAGAGACAGAGACTGACAGACAGAGACAGTGAGAGACAGAGAGAGACACAGAGAGAAACAGAGAGAGACACAGAGAGAGACAGAGAGAGAGACAGAGAGAGACAGACAGAGACAGAGAGAGAAACAGAGAGAGACAGAGATAGAGACAGAGAGAGACAGAGAGAGAGACAGAGAGAGAGACAGAGACAGAGTGAGAGAGACTGAGAGAGACACAGAGAGAAATACAGAGAGACACTGAGAGAGACAGAGAGACAGAGAGAGACAGAGAGAGAGACAGAGAGAGACACAGAGATGACAGAGAGAGACACAGAGAGAGACAGATATAGAGACAGAGAGAGACAGAGAAAGACACAGAGAGAAACACAGAGAGACATTGAGAGAGACAGAGAGACAGAGAGAGACAGAGAGAGACACAGAGAGAGACACAGAGATGACAGAGACATACAGAGAGAGACAAAGAGAGTAGAGAGAGACAGAGAGAGACAGAGAGAGAAAAAGAAGGACACAGAGAGAGACAGAGAGATATATATAGAGAGACAGAGAGAGACAGAAACAGACAGAGAGACAGAGGGAGACAGAGAGAGACAGAGAGAGAGACAGAGAGAGACACAGAGAAACACAGAGAGAGACAGAGAGAGACACAGAGAGAGACATGGAGAGACACAGAGAGACACAGAGAGAGACAGAGACAGACAGAGAGAGACAGTGAGAGACAGAGAGAGACACAGAGAGAGACAGAGAGAGACACAGAGAGAGACAGAGAGAGACACAGAGAGAGACAGAGAGAGAGACAGAGAGAGACAGACAGAGACAGAGAGACACAGAGAGAGAGACAGAGAGAGACAGAGAGAGACTGAGAGAGACAGGGATCGAGACAGAGAGAGACAGGGAGAGACTCTGGGAGAATCAGAGAGAGACAGAGAGAGAGACAGAGAGAGACAGAAAATAGACTAAGAGAGAGTCAGAGGGTGACAGAGAAAGACAGAGAGAGAGAGAGAGACAAAGAGAGAGAGAGACAGAGACAGAGTGAGAGAGACAGAGACAGAGTGAGAGAGACAGAGACAGATTGAGAGAGACTGAGAGAGACAGAGAGAGAGACAGAGAGAGACAAAGAGAGACATACAGAGAGAGACATAGAGAGACAGAGAGAAACACAGAGAGAGACAGAGAGAAAGTCAGAGAGAGACAAAGAGAGAAACAGAGAGACAGAGATAGACAGAAAGAGACAGAGAGATAGACAGAGAAAGAGACAGAGAGATACAGAGAGAGACACAGAGAGCAAAAGAGAGAGACAGAGAGTTACACAAAGAGAGCATAGAGATACAGAGAGACAAAGAGAGAAGAGAGACAGAGAGAGACAGAGATATAGAAAGAGAGATACAGAGAGAGACACAGAGAGAGACAGAGACAAAGAGAGTGACTGAGAAAGTCAGAGAGAGACAGAGAGAGAGACAGAGAGAGAAAGAGAGCGAGACAGAGAGAGACAGAGAGAGAGAGACACAAAGAACACAGAGAGACAGAGAGAAACAGAGCGAGACAAAGAGAGACACAGAGAGAGACAGAGAGAGACACAGAGAGAGACAGAGAGAGAAACAGAGAGAGTGAGACAGAGAGAGACACAGAGAGAGACAGAGCGAGACAGAGAGTTAGACAGAGAGAGGCAGAGAGAGACAGAGAGAGACACAGAGAGTTAGAGAGAGAAACAGAGAGAGTGAGACAGAGAGAGACACAGAGAGAGACAGAGCGAGACAAAGAGAGACAGAGAGAGACAGAGAGAGAGACAGAGAAAGACAGGGAGAGACAGAGAGAGACAAAGAAAGACAGAGAGAGAGATCGAGAGAGACAGAGAAAGACAGAGAAGGACAGATAGAGAGAAAGAAAAAGAGACAGAGACAAAGAGAGAGAGAGTCAGAGACAGAGTGAGAGAGACTTAGAGAGACAGAGAGATGCTGAGAGAGACAGAGAGAGACAGAAGAGAGACAAAGGGAGAGAGACAGAGAAAGACAGAGCTAGAAAGAGAGACACAGAGAGAGACAGAGAGAGAGACAGAGTCAGAGATAGAGACAGAGAGAGAAAGAGAGAGAAACAGAGAGAGACAGAGAGAGACACAGAGAGAGACAGAGATAGAGAGAGACACAGGGAGACACAGAGAGAAACAGAGAGGGAGAGAGAGAGAGAAAGGGAGAGAAAGAGAGAGAGACAGAGAGAGACAGAGACAGAGGGAGAGAGACAGAGAGAGAGAGACATACAGAGACATACAGAGAGAGACATAGAGAGACAGAGAGAGACACAGAGAGAGACAGAGATAGACAGAGAGAGACAGAGAGGGACAGAGAGAGAGAGACAGAGACATAGAGAGTGACTGAGAAAGTCAGAGAGAGACAGAGAGAGAGACAGAGAGAGAAGAGAGCGAGACAGAGAGAGACAGAGAGAGAGAGACACAAAGAACACAGAGAGACAGAGAGAAACAGAGCGAGACAAAGAGAGACAGAGAGAGACAGAGAGAGAGACAGAGAAAGACAGGGAGAGACAGAGAGAGACAAAGAAATACAGAGAGATCGAGAGAGACAGACAGAGAAAGAGAGAGACAAAGAGAGAGACAGAGAAAGTGACAGAGAGAGACAGAAAATAGACAGAGAGAGAGACAGAGACAGACAGAGAGAGACAGAGACAGACAGATAGAGAGACAGAGAGAGACACAGAGAGAGACAGAGAGAGAGACAGAGAGATGAGAGAGACAGAGTGAGACAGAGAGAGACAGAGAGAGACAGAGAGAGAGACAGAGAGAGACAAAGAAAGAAACAGAGATAGACAGAGAGAGACAGAGAGAGACACAGAGAGAGACAGAGAAAGAGACAGAGAGAGAGAGACTGAGAGAGACAGAGACAGAGAGAGACAGAGAGAGACACAGAAAGAGACAGAGAGTGACATACAGAGAGAGACATAGAGAGACAGAGAGAGACACAGAGAGAGACAGAGAGAAAGACAGAGAGAGACAAAGAGAGAGACACAGAGAGAGACAGAGATAGAGACAGAGACAAAGAGAGTGAATGAGAGAGACAGAGAGAGACACAGAGAGAGAGACAGAGAGAGACACAGAGAGAGACAGAGATAGAGACAGAGTCAAAGAGAGTGAATAAGAGAGACAGAGAGAGACAGAGAGAGAGAGACAGAAAGAGACACACAGAGAGAAAGAGTGATACAGAGAAAGAGACAAAGAGAGAAGAGAGAGACAGAGAGAGACAGAGAGAGACATATAGAGAGACAGAGAGAATCAGAGATAGAGACAGAGAGAGACACAGAGAGAGACAGAGAGAGAAAGATAGAGAGACAGAGAGAGACATACAGAAAGAGACAGAGAGAGACAGAGAGAGACACAGAGAGAGAAAGAGAGAGAGAGACAGAGATAGATAGAGAGAGAGACAGAGAGATACAGAAAAGTGACAAAGAGAGAGAGACAGAAAGAGACAAAGAGACGGAGAGAGACAGAGAGAGAGACACAGAGAGAGACAGATATAGAGACAGAGAGAGACAGAGAAAGACACAGAGAGAAACACAGAGAGACACTGAGAGAGACAGAGAGACAGAGAGTGACAGAGAGAGAGACACAGAGAGACACAGAGATGACTGAGACATACAGAGAGAGACAAAGAGAGTAGAGAGAGACATAGAGAGACAGAGAGAGACAAAGAAAGACACAGAGAGAGAGACAGAGAGATATATTGAGAGAGACAGAGAGAGACAGAAACAGACAGAGAGACAGAGAGAGACAGAGAGAGACAGAGAGAGAGAGACAGAGAGAGACACAGAGAAACACAGAGATAGACAGAGAGAGACACAGAGAGAGACATGGAGAGACACAGTGAGAAACAGAGAGAGACAGAGACTGAAAGAGAGAGACAGTGAGAGACAGAGAGAGACACAGAGAGAGACAGAGAGAGACACAGAGAGACAGAGAGAGAGTCAGAGAGAGACAGACAGAGACAGAGAGAGACACACAGAGAGAGACAGAGATAGAGACAGAGAGAGACAGAGAGAGAGACAGAGAGAGACTGAGAGAGACAGGGATAGAGACAGAGAGAGACAGGGAGAGACTCTGGGAGAATCAGAGAGAGACAGAGAGAGAGACAGAGAGAGACAGAAAATAGACTAAGAGAGAGTCAGAGAGTGACAGGAAAGACAGAGAGAGAGCGAGAAAGAGACAAAGAGAGAGAGACAGAGACAGAGTGAGAGAGACAGAGAGAGACAGAGAGAGAGACAGAGAGAGACAGAGAGAGACATACAGAGAGAGACATACAGAGACAGAGAGAGACACAGAGAGAGACAGAGAGAAAGACAGAGAGAGACAAAGAGAGAAACAGAGAGATAGAGATAGACAGAAAGAGACAGAGAGATAGACAGAGAAAGAGACAGAGAGAGACAGAGAGAGACACAGAGAGCAAAAGAGAGAGACAGAGAGTTACACAAAGAGAGCATAGAGATACAGAGAGACAAAGAGAGAAGAGAGACAGAGAGAGACAGAGATATAGAAAGAGAGATACAGAGAGAGACACAGAGAGAAACAGAAAGAAACAGAGAGAGTGAGACAGAGAGAGACACAGAGAGAGACAGAGCGAGACAGAGAGAGAGACAGAGAGAGAGGCAGAGAGAGACACAGAGAGAGACAGACAGAGAAAAGAGACAAAGAGAGAGAGATAGAGAGAGACAGAGAAAGACAGAGAAGGACAGATAGAGAGAAAGAAAACGAGACAGAGACAAAGAGAGAGAGAGTCAGAGACAGAGTGAGAGAGACTTAGAGAGACAGAGAGATACTGAGAGAGACAGAGAGAGACAGAGAGAGACAGAAAAGAGACAAAGGGAGAGAGACAGAGAAAGACAGAGAAAGACAGAGCTAGACAGAGAGACACAGAGAGAGACAGGAGAGAGAGAGAGACAGAGTCAGAGATAGAGACAGAGAGAGAAAGAGAGAGAAACAGAGAGAGACAGAGAGAGAGACACAGAGAGAGACAGATATAGAGACAGAGAGAGACAGAGAAAGACACAGAGAGAAACACAGAGAGACACTGAGAGAGACAGAGAGACAGAGAGTGACAGAGAGAGAGACACAGAGAGACACAGAGATGACTGAGACATACAGAGAGAGACAAAGAGAGTAGAGAGAGACATAGAGAGACAGAGAGAGACAAAGAAAGACACAGAGAGAGAGACAGAGAGATATATTGAGAGAGACAGAGAGAGACAGAAACAGACAGAGAGACAGAGAGAGACAGAGAGAGACAGAGAGAGAGACAGAGAGAGACACAGAGAAACACAGAGATAGACAGAGAGAGACACAGAGAGAGACATGGAGAGACACAGTGAGAAACAGAGAGAGACAGAGACTGAAAGAGAGAGACAGTGAGAGACAGAGAGAGACACAGAGAGAGACAGAGAGAGACACAGAGAGACAGAGAGAGAGTCAGAGAGAGACAGACAGAGACAGAGAGAGACACACAGAGAGAGACAGAGATAGAGACAGAGAGAGACAGAGAGAGAGACAGAGAGAGACTGAGAGAGACAGGGATAGAGACAGAGAGAGACAGGGAGAGACTCTGGGAGAATCAGAGAGAGACAGAGAGAGAGACAGAGAGAGACAGAAAATAGACTAAGAGAGAGTCAGAGAGTGACAGGAAAGACAGAGAGAGAGCGAGAAAGAGACAAAGAGAGAGAGACAGAGACAGAGTGAGAGAGACAGAGAGAGACAGAGAGAGAGACAGAGAGAGACAGAGAGAGACATACAGAGAGAGACATACAGAGACAGAGAGAGACACAGAGAGAGACAGAGAGAAAGACAGAGAGAGACAAAGAGAGAAACAGAGAGATAGAGATAGACAGAAAGAGACAGAGAGATAGACAGAGAAAGAGACAGAGAGAGACAGAGAGAGACACAGAGAGCAAAAGAGAGAGACAGAGAGTTACACAAAGAGAGCATAGAGATACAGAGAGACAAAGAGAGAAGAGAGACAGAGAGAGACAGAGATATAGAAAGAGAGATACAGAGAGAGACACAGAGAGAAACAGAAAGAAACAGAGAGAGTGAGACAGAGAGAGACACAGAGAGAGACAGAGCGAGACAGAGAGAGAGACAGAGAGAGAGGCAGAGAGAGACACAGAGAGAGACAGACAGAGAAAAGAGACAAAGAGAGAGAGATAGAGAGAGACAGAGAAAGACAGGGAAGGACAGATAGAGAGAAAGAAAACGAGACAGAGACAAAGAGAGAGAGAGTCAGAGACAGAGTGAGAGAGACTTAGAGAGACAGAGAGATACTGAGAGAGACAGAGAGAGACAGAGAGAGACAGAAAAGAGACAAAGGGAGAGAGACAGAGAAAGACAGAGAAAGACAGAGCTAGACAGAGAGACACAGAGAGAGACAGGAGAGAGAGAGAGACAGAGTCAGAGATAGAGACAGAGAGAGAAAGAGAGAGAAACAGAGAGAGATAGAGAGAGACACAGAGAGAGACAGAGATAGAGAGAGACACAGGGAGACACACTGAGAGACAGAGAGGGACAGAGAGAGAGAAAGGGAGAGATAGAGAGAGAGACAGGGAGAGACAGAGACAGAGGGAGAGAGACAGAGAGAGAGACATACAGAGACATACAGAGAGAGACATAGAGAGACAGAGAGAGACACAGAGAGAGACAGAGATAGACAGAGAGAGACAGAGAGAGACAGAGAGAGAGACAGAGAGAGACAAAGAAAAACAGAGAGAGAGACATAAAAGAGACAGAGATTGAGACATAGAGAGACAGAGTGAGACAGAGAGAGACAGATAGAGAGCCAGAGAGATACAGAGAGAGAGAAAGACAGAGAGAGATGAGAGAGACAGAGAGAGACAGAGAGAGACAGAGAGAGAGACAGAAAAGAGACAGTGATTTAGACAGAGTGAGACATTGAGAGATAGAGAGACAGAGAGAGACAGAAAGAGAGAGTCCAGAGACAGAGAGAGACGAGAGAGACAAAGAGAGACAGAGATAGAGACAGAGAGAGACATAGAGAGACACAGAGAGAGACAGAGAAAGAGTCAGAAAGAGAGACTGAGTGAGACAAAGACAGAGACAGAGAGAGAAAGATAGAGACAGAGAGAGACACAGAAAGAGACAGAGAGAGAGAAAGAGAGGGAGACAGAAAGAGACAGAGTGAGACTAGAGAGACACAGATAGAGAAAGAGAGAGACAGAGAGAGAAAGATAGAGAGACAGTGAGAGACATACAGAAAGAGACAGAGAGAGACAGAGGGAGACACATTTAGAGAAAGAGAGAGAGAGACAGAGATAGACAGAGAGAGAGACAGAGAGATACAGAAAAGAGACAAAGAGAGAGAGTCAGAAAGAGACATTGAAAGACAGAAAGAGACAGAGAGAGAGAGAGACAAAGAGAGACAGAGAGAGACACAGAGAGTGACAGATATAGAGACAGAGAGAGACAGAGAAAGACTCAGAGAGAAACACAGAGAGACAGTGAGAGAGACAGAGAGACAGAGAAACACAGAGAGAGAGACAGAGAGAGACACAGAGGTGACAGAGACATACAGAGAGAGACAAAGAGAGTAGAGAGAGACAGAGAGAGACAAAGAAAGACACAGTGAGAGACAGAGAGATATATATAGAGAGACAGAGAGAGACAGAAACAGACAGAGAAACAGAGAGAGACAGAGAGAGACAGAGAGAGAGACAAAGAGAGACAGAGAGAGACACAGAGAGAGACAGAGAGAAAGACAGAGAGAAGACAAAGAGAGAAACAGAGATACAGAGATAGACAGAAAGAGACAGAGAGATAGACAGAGAAAGAGACAGAGAGAAACAGAGAGAGACAGAGTGAGACACAGAGAGCAAAAGAGATAGATAGAGAGTTACACAAAGAGAGCATAGAGATACAGAGAGACAAATGGAGAAGAGAGACAGAGAGAGACAGAGATATAGAAAGAGAGATACAGAGAGAGTCACAGAGAAAAACAGAGAGATTGAGAGAGAGAGAGAGACAGAGAGAGACAGAGCGAGACAGAGAGAGAGACAGAGAGAGGCAGAGAGAGACAGAGAGAGACACAGAGAGAGACAGACAGAGAAAAGAGACAAAGAGAGAGAGATAGAGAGAGACAGAGAAAGACAGAGAAGAACAGATAGAGAGGAAGAAAAAGAGACAGAGACAAAGAGAGAGAGAGTAAGAGACAGAGTGAGAGAGACTTAGAGAGACAGAGAGATACTGAGAGAGACAGAGAGAGACAGAGAGTGACAGAAAAGAGACAAAGGAAGAGAGACAGAGAGAGACAGAGAAAGACAGAGCTAGACAGAGAGACACAGAGAGAGACAGAGAGAGAGAGAAAGACAGAGTCAGAGATAGAGACAGAGAGATAAAGAGAGAGAAACAGAGAGAGACAGAGAGAGACCCAGAGAGAGACATAGAGGGAGAGAGAGAGAGAAAGGGAGAGAAAGAGAGAGAGACAGAGAGAGACAGAGACAGAGGGAGAGAGACAGAGAGAGAGACATACAGAGACATACAGAGAGAGACATAGAGAGACAGAGAGAGACACAGAGAGAGTCAGAGATAGACAGAGAGAGACACAGAGAGAGACAGAGAGAGAGACAGAGAGAGACAGACAGAGCCAGAAAGAGACACAGAGAGAGAGACACAGATAGAGACAGAGAGAGACATAGAGAGACAGAGAGAGAATGAGAGAGACAGGGATAGAGACAGAGAGAGACAGGGAGAGACTCTGGGAGAAACAGAGTGAGACAGAGAGAGAGACAGAGAGAGACAGAAAATAGACTAAGAGAGAGTCAGAGAGTGACAGAGAAAGACAGTGAGAGAGAGAAAGAGACAAAGAGAGAGAGAGAAAGAGACAGAGTGAGAGAGACAGAGAGAGAGACAGAGAGAGAGACAGAGACAGAGTGAGAGAGACTGAGAGAGACAGAGAGAGAGACAGAGAGAGACATACAGAGAGAGACAGAGAGAGACACAGAGAGAGACAGATATATAGACAGAGAGAGACAAAGACACAGAGAGAAACACAGAGAGACACTGAGAGAGACAGAGAGACAGAGAGAGACAGAGAGAGAGACAGTGAGAGACACAGAAATGACAGAGACATACAGAGAGTGACAAAGAGAGTAGAGAGAGACAGAGAGAGACAGAGAGAGACACAGAGAGAGACAGAGAGAGAGACAGAGAGAGACAAAGAAAAACAGAGAGAGAGACATAAAAGAGACAGAGATTGAGACATAGAGAGACAGAGTGAGACAGAGAGAGACAGATAGAGAGCCAGAGATATACAGAGACAGAGAAAGACAGAGAGAGATGAGAGAGACAGAGAGAGACAGAGAGAGACAGAGAGAGAGACAGAAATGAGACAGTGATTTAGACAGAGTGAGACAGAGGGAGATAGATAGAAAGACAGAGAGAGACAGAGAGAGTCCAGAGACAGAGAGAGATGAGAGAGACAAAGAGAGACAGAGATAGAGACAGAGAGAGACAGAGAGAGACACAGAGAGAGACAGAGAAAGAGTCAGAAAGAGAGACTGAGTGAGACAAAGACAGAGACAGAGAGAGACAGAGAGAGACTGAGAGAGACACAGAAAGAGACAGAGAGAGAGAAAGAGAGGGAGACAGAAAGAGACAGAGTGAGACTAGAGAGACACAGATAGAGAAAGAGAGAGACAATGAGAGAAAGATAGAGGGACAGTGAGAGACATACAGAAAGAGACAGAGAGAGACAGAGGGAGACACATTTAGAGAAAGAGAGAGAGAGACAGAGATAGACAGAGAGAGACAGAAAAGAGACAAAGAGAGAGAGTCAGAAAGAGACAGAGAAAGACAGAAAGAGACAGATAGAGAGACAAAGAGAGACAGATTGAGACACAGAGAGAGACAGATATAGAGACAGAGAGAGACAGAGAAAGACTCAGAGAGAAACACAGAGAGACAGTGAGAGAGACAGAGAGACAGAGAAACACACAGAGAGAGGCAGAGAGAGACACAGAGATGACAGAGACATACAGAGAGAGACAAAGAGAGTAGAGAGAGACAGAGAGAGACAAAGAAAGACACAGTGAGAGACAGAGAGATATATAGAGAGAGACAGAAACAGACAGAGAAACAGAGAGAGACAGAGAGAGACAGAGAGAGAGACAAAGAGAGACAGAGAGAGAGAGACAGAGAGAGACACAGAGAAACACAGAGAGAGACAGAGAGAGACACAGAGAGAGACATGGAGAGACACAGAGAGACACAGAGAGAGGCAGAGACAGAGAGAGAGACAGTGAGAGACAGAGAGAGACACAGAGAGAGACAGAGAGAGACACAGAGAGAGACAGAGAGAGAGACAGAGAGAGACAGACAGAGCCAGAAAGAGACACAGAGAGAGAGACAGTTATAGAGACAGAGAGAGACAGAGAGAGACAGAGAGAGAATGAGAGAGACAGGGATAGAGACAGAGAGAGACAGGGAGAGACTCTGGGAGAAACAGAGTGAGACAGAGAGAGAGACAGAGAGAGACAGAAAATAGACTAAGAGAGAGTCAGAGAGTGACAGAGAAAGAGACAAAGAGAGAGAGAGAGAAAGAGACAGAGTGAGAGAGACAGAGAGAGAGACAGAGAGAGAGACAGAGACAGAGTGAGAGAGACTGAGAGAGACAGAGAGAGAGACAGAGAGAGACAGAGAGAGACATACAGAGAGAGACAGAGAGAGACACAGAGAGAGACAGATATATAGACAGAGAGAGACAAAGACACAGAGAGAAACACAGAGAGACACTGAGAGAGACAGAGAGACAGAGAGAGACAGAGAGAGAGACAGAGAGAGACACAGAGTTGACAGAGACATACAGAGAGAGACAAGGAGAGTAGAGAGAGACAGAGAGAGACAGAGAGAGACACAGAGAGACAGAGAGAGAGTCAGAGAGAGACAGACAGAGACAGAGAGAGACACAGAGAGAGAGACAGAGATAGAGACAGAGAGAGACAGAGAGACAAAGAGAGACTGAGAGAGACAGGGATAGAGACAGAGAGAGACAGGGAGAGACTCTGGGAGAATCAGAGAGAGACAGAGAGAGAGACAGAGAGAGACAGAAAATAGACTAAGAGAGAGTCAGAGAGTGACAGAGAAAGACAGAGAGAGGGAGAAAGAGACAAAGAGAGAGAGAGACAGAGACAGAGTGAGAGAGACAGAGACAGATTGAGAGAGACTGAGAGAGACAGGGAGAGAGACAGAGAGAGACAGAGAGAGACATACAGAGAGAGACATAGAGAGACAGAGAGAGACACAGAGAGAGACAGAGAGAAAGACAGAGAGAGACAAAGAGAGAAACAGAGAGACAGAGATAGACAGAAAGAGACAGAGAGATAGACAGAGAAAGAGACAGAGAGAGACAGAGAGAGACACGGAGAGCAAAAGAGAGAGACAGAGAGTTACACAAAGAGAGCATAAAGATACAGAGAGACAAAGAGAGAAGAGAGACAGAGAGAGACAGAGATATAGAAAGAGAGATACAGAGAGAGTCACAGAGAGAAACAGAGAGAAACAGAGAGAGTGAGACAGAGAGAGACACAGAGAGAGACAGAACGAGACAGAGAGAGAGACAGAGAGAGGCAGAGAGAGACAGAGAGAGACACAGAGAGAGACAGACAGAGAAAAGAGATAAAGAGAGAGAGATAGAGAGAGACAGAGAAAGACAGAGGACAGATAGAGAGAAAGAAAAAGAGACAGAGACAAAGAGAGAGAGAGTAGAGACAGAGTGAGAGAGACTTAGAGAGACAGAGAGATACTGAGAGAGACAGAGAGAGACAGAGAGAGACAGAAAAGAGACAAAGGGAGAGAGACAGAGAGAGACAGAGAAAGACAGAGCTAGACAGAGAGACACAGAGAGAGACAGAGAGAGAGAGAGACAGAGTCAGAGATAGAGACAGAGAGAGAAAGAGAGAGAAACAGAGAGAGACAGAGAGAGACACAGAGAGAGACAGAGATAGAGAGAGACACAGGGAGACACAGAGAGAGACAGAGAGGGAGAGAGCGAGAAAGGGAGAGAAAGAGAGAGACAGAGAGAGACAGAGACAGAGGGAGAGAGACACAGAGAGAGAGACATACAGAGACATACAGAGAGAGACATAGAAAGACAGAGAGAGACACAGAGAGAGAAAGAGATAGACAGAGAGAGACAGAGAGAGACAGAGAGAGAGACAGAGACAAAGAGAGTGACTGAGAAAGTCAGAGAGAGACAGAGAGAGAGAGACAGAGAGAGACAGAGAGAGAGACAGAGAGACAGAGATAGACAGAGAGAGACACATAGAGAGAATGAGAGCGAGACAGAGAGAGAGACTGAGAGAGACAGAGACAGTGTGAGAGAGATTGACAGAGACAGAGAGAGAGACAGAGAGAGACATACAGAGAGAGACATAGAGAGACAGAGAGAGACACAGAGAGAGACAGAGAGAGAGACAGAGAGAGACAAAGAAAAACAGAGAGAGAGACAGAAAAGAACCAGAGATTGAGACATAGAGAGACAGAGTGAGACAGAGAGAGACAGATAGAGAGCCAAGGAGATACAGAGAGAGAGAAAGACAGAGAGAGATGAGAGAGACAGAGAGAGACACAGAGAGACAGAGAGAGACAGAAAAGAGACAGTGATTTAGACAGAGTGAGACAGAGAGAGATAAATAGAGAGACAGAGAGAGACAGAGAGAGAGAGTCCAGAGACAGAGAGAGAGGAGAGAGACAGAGAGAGACAGAGATAGAGACAGAGAGAGACAGAGAGAGACACAGAGAGAGACAGAGAAAGAGTAAGAGAGAGAGACTGAGAGAGACAAAGACAGAGACAGAGAGAGATAGAGAGAGACACAGAAAGAGACAGAGATAGAAAGAGAGGGAGACAGAAAGAGACAGAGCGAGACAGGAGAGACACAGAGAGAGAAAGAGAGAGACAGAGGGAGAAAGATAGAGAGACAGAGAGAGACATACAGAAAGAGACAGAGAGAGACAGATGGAGACACAGAGAGAGAAAGAGAGTGAGAGAGACAGAGATAGACACAGAGAGAGACAGAGAGATACAGAAAAGAGACAAAGAGTGAGAGACAGAAAGAGACAGAGAAAGACAGAAAGAGACAGAGAGAGAGACAGAGAGAGACAGAGAGAGACACAGAGTGAGACAGATATAGAGACAGAGAGAGACAGAGAAAGACACAGTGAGAAACACAGAGAGACAGTGAGAGAGACAGAGAGACAGAGAGAGACAGAGGAGAGACAGAGAGAGACACAGAGATGACAGAGACATACAGAGAGAGGCAAAGAGAGTAGAGAGAGACAAAGAGAGACAGAGAGAGACAAAGAAAGACACAGCGAGAGACAGAGAGATATATATAGAGAGAAAGAGAGAGACAGAAACAGACAGAGAAACAGAGAGAGACAGAGATAGACAGAGAGAGAGACAGAGAGAGAGACAGAGAGAGACACAGAGAAACACAGAGAGAGACAGAGAGAGACACAGAGAGAGACATGGAGAGACACAGAGAGACACAGAGAGGCAGAGACAGACAATGAGAGACAGTGAGAGACAGAGAGAGACACAGAGAGAGACAGAGAGAGACACAGAGAGAGACAGAGAGAGAGACAGAGAGAGACAGACAGAGACAGAGAGATACACAGAGAGAGAGACAGAGATAGAGACAGAGAGAGACAGAAAATAGACTAAGAGAGAGTCAGAAAGTGACAGAGAAATTCAGAGAGAGAGAGAAAGAGACAAAAAGAGAGAGAGAAAGAGACAGAGTGAGAGAGACAGAGAGAGAGACAGAGACAGAGTGAGAGAGACAGAGAGAGAGACAGAGAGAGACACAGAGATGACAGAGACATACAGAGAGAGACAAAGAGAGTAGAGAGAGACAAAGAGAGACAGAGAGAGACAAAGAAAGACACAGCGAGAGACAGAGAGATATATATAGAGAGACAGAGAGAGACAGAAACAGACAGAGAAACAGAGAGAGACAGAGAGAGACAGAGAGAGAGACAGAGAGAGACACAGAGAGAGACACAGAGAAATACAGAGATAGACAGAGAGAGACACAGAGAGAGACATGGAGAGACACAGAGAGACACAGAGAGAGGCAGAGACAGACAATGAGAGACAGTGAGAGACAGAGAGAGACACAGAGAGAGACAGAGAGAGACACAGAGAGAGACAGAGAGAGAGACAGAGAGAGACAGACAGAGACAGAGAGAGACACATAGAGAGAGACAGAGATAGAGACAGAGAGAGACAGAGAGAGAATGAGAGAGACAGGGATAGAGACAGAGAGAGACAGGGAGTGACTCTGGGAGAAACAGAGTGAGACAGTGAGAGACACAGAGAGAGACAGAAAATAGACTAAGAGAGAGTCAGAAAGTGACAGAGAAATTCAGAGAGAGAGAGAAAGAGACTAAGAGAGAGAGAGAGAAAGAGACAGAGTGAGAGAGACAGAGAGAGAGACAGAGAGAGAGACAGAGACAGAGTGAGAGAGACTGAGAGAGACAGAGAGAGAGACAGAGAGAGACAGAGAGAGACATACAGAGAGAGACAGAGAGAGACACAGAGAGAGACAGAGAGAAAGAGACAAAGAGAGAAACAGAGAGAGACAGAGATAGACAGAAAGAGACAGAGAGATAGACAGAGAAAGAGACAGAGAGAGACAGAGAGAGACAGAGAGAGATACAGAGAGCAAAAGAGAGAGACAGAGAGTTACACAAAGAGAGCATAGAGATACAGAGAGGCAAAGAGAGATGAGAGACAGAGAGAGACAGAGATATAGAAAGAGAGATATGAGAGAGACACAGAGAGAAACAGAGAGAAACTTAGAGAGACACAGAGAGAGACAGAGCGAGACAGAGAGAGAGACAGAGAGAGAGGCAGAGAGAGACAGAGAGAGACACAGAGAGAGATAGAGAGAGAAAAGAGACAAAGAGAGAGAGAGATAGAGAGAGACAGAAAAGACAGAGAAGGACAGATAGAGAGAAAGAAAAAGAGACAGAGACAAAGAGAGAGAGAATCAGAGACAGAGTGAGAGAGACTTAGAGAGACAGAGAGATACTGAGAGAGACAGAGAGAGACATAGAGAGACAGAAAAGAGACAAAGGGAGAGAGACAGAGAGAGACAGAGAAAGACAGAGCTAGACAGAGAGCTACAGAGAGAGACAGAGAGAGACAGAAAAGAGACAAAGGGAGAGAGACAGAGAGAGACACAGAGAGAGACAGAGAGAGAGACACAGGGAGACACAGAGAGAGACAGAGAGGGACAGAGAGAGAGAAAGGGAGAGACAGAGAGAGACAGAGATACAGAGACAGAGGGAGAGAGACAGAGAGAGAGACATACAGAGACATACAGAGAGAGACATAGAGAGACAGAGAGATACACAGGGAGAGACAGAGATAGACAGAGAGAGATAGAGAGAGACAGAGAGAGAGACAGAGACAAAGAGAGTGACTGAGAAAGACAGAGAGAGACAGAGAGAGAGACAGAGAGAGACAGAGAGAAACAGAGAGAGAGACAGAGAGAGACAGAGAGAGACATAGAGAGAGAGACAAAGAGAGACAGAGATAGACAGAGAGAGACACATAGAGAGAAAGAGAGCGAACAGAGAGAGAGACAGAGAGAGACAGAGACAGTGTGAGAGAGACTGACAGAGACAAAGAGAGAGACAGAGAGAGACATACAGAGAGAGACATAGAGAGACAGAGAGAGACACAGAGAGAGACAGAGAGAGAGACAGAGAGAGACAAAGAAAGACAGAGAGAGAGACAGAAAACAGACAGACATTGAGACAGAGAGAGACAGGGTGAGACAGAGAGAGACAGATAGAGAGAGAGAGAGACAGAGAGAGAGAGACAGAGAGAGAGACAGAGAGAGACAAAGAGAGAGAGAGAGACAGAGAGAGACAGAGAGAGGCAGAGATAGACAGAGAGACAGAGAGAGACAGAGAGACACAGAGAGAGAGAGAGACAGAGAGAGACTAGAGATACAGAGAGAGACAGAGAGACAGAGAGAGACAGAGATAGACAAAGAGAGACAGAGAGAGACAGAGCACAGAGAGAGAGACAAAGAGAGACAGAGAGAGAGACAGAGAAAGACAGAGAGAGAGAAGGAGAGACAGAGAGAGACAGAGAGAGAGACAGAGAGAGACAAAGAAAGACACAGAGAGTGACAGAGAGAGAGAGATACAGAGAGAGAGACAGAGAGAGACAAAGAGAGACAGAGAGACAGAGAGAGACAGAGAGAGACAGAGATAGACAGAGAAAGAGAAAGAGAGAGACAGAGAGACAGAGAGAGAGAGAGAAACAGAAAAGAGACAAACAGAGAGCGACAGAGAAAGACAGAGAGAGACAGAGAGACACACAGAGAGAGAGAGAGACAGAGACAGAGATAGAGACAGAGAGAAACAGAGAGAGAGACAGAGAGAGACAGCGAGAGACACAGAGAGACACAGAGAGAGACAGAGATAGAGAGAGACACAGGGAGACACAGAGAGAAACAGAGAGGGACAGAGAGAGAGACAGGTAGAGACAGAGAGAGAGACAGAGAGAGACAGAGACAGAGTGAGAGAGACTGAGTGAGACAGAGAGATAGACAGAGAGAGAGAGACACAAAGAGACACAGAAAGAGATAGAGAGAAACAAAGCAAGACAAAGAGAGACAGAGAGAGACAGAGAGAGAGACAGAAAAAGACAGAGAGAAACAGAGAGAGACAAAGAAAGACAGAGAGAGAGACAGAGAGAGACAGAGAGAGAGACAGACAGAGAAAGAGAGAGACAGAGAGAGATACAGAGAGAGACACAGAGAGAGACAGAGGGAGAGACAGAGAAAGAGACAGAGAAAGACAGAAAATAGACAGAGAGAGAGACAGAGACAGTCAGAGAGAGACAGAGACAGACAGATAGGGAGACAGAGAGAGACACAGAGAGAGACAGAGAGAGAGACAGAGAGAGATGAGAGAGACACAGAGAGAGACAGAGAGAAACACAGAGAGAGACAGAGAGAGATACAGAGAGACAGAGAGAGACAGAGAAAGACAGAGAGACAGAGAGAGACAGAGAGAGATAGAGATAGACAGTGATAGAGAGAGAGAGACACAGAGAGAGACAGAGATAGACAGAGAGAGACTGAGAGAGAAAGAGATAGAGACAGAGAGAGACAGAGAGAGAGACAGAGAGAGAAACAGAGAGAGACAGAGAGAGACGGAGAGAGACAGAGACAAAGAGAGTGACTGAGAAAGACTGAGAGAGACAGAGAGAGAGACAGAGAGAGACACAGAGAGACAGAGAGATACAGAGAGAGAGACAAAGAGAGAAGAGAGAGACAGAGAGAGACTGAGAGAGACAGATAGAGAGACAGAGAGAGAGACAGAGATAGAGACAGAGAGAGTCACAGAGAGAGACAGAGAGAGACAGATATAGAGACAGAGAGAGACAGAGAAAGACACAGAGAGAAAAACAGAGAGACAGTGAGAGAGAATGAGAGACAGAGAGAGAGACACAGAGAGACACAGATATGACAGAGACATACAGAGAGAGACAAAGAGAGTAGAGAGAGACAGAGAGAGACAGAGAGAGACGAAGAAAGACACATCGAGAGACAGAGAGATATATAGAGAGAGACAGAGAGAGACAGAGAGAGAGACATGGAGAGACACAGAGAGACACAGAGAGAGACAGAGACAGACAGAGAGAGACAGAGAGAGAGACAGAGAGAGACAGAGAGAGAGACAGAGAGAGACACAAGGAAACACAAAGAGAGACAGAGAGAGACACAGAGAGAGACATGGAGAGACACAAAGAGACACAGAGAGAGACAGAGACAGACAGAGAGAGACAGAGAGAGAGACAGAGAGAGACACAGAGAGAGACAGAGAGAGACACAGAGAGAGACAGAGAGAGAAACAGAGAGAGACAGACAGAGACAGAGAGAGACACAGAGAGAGAGACACAGAGATAGAGACAGAGACAGACAGAGAGAGAGACAGAAAGAGACAGAGGAGACTCTGGGAGAAACAGAGTGAGACAGGGAGAGAGACAGAGAGAGAGAGACAGAGAGAGAAACATACAGAGACATACAGACAGAGACATAGAGAGACAGAGAGAGACACAGAGAGAGACAGAGATAGACAGAGAGAGACAGAGAGAGAGATAGAGACAAAGAGAGTGACTGAGAAAGTCAGAGAGAGACAGAGAGAGAGAGACAGAGAGAGACAGAGAGAGACAGAGAGAGAGACAGAGAGACAGAGATAGACAGAGAGAGACACATAGAGAGAAAGAGATTGAGACAGAGAGAGACAGAGACAGTGTGAGAGAGACTGACAGAGACAGAGAGAGACATACAGAGAGAGACATAGGGAGACAGAGAGAGACACAGAGAGAGACAGAGAGAGAGACAGAGAGAGACAAAGAAAAACAGAGAGAGAGACAGAAAAGAGACAGAGATTGAGACATAGAGAGACAGAGTGAGACAGAGAGAGACAGATAGAGAGCCAGAGAGATACAGAGAGAGAGAAAGACAGAGAGAGATGAGAGAGACAGAGAGAGACAGAGAGAGAGACAGAAAAGAGACAGTGATTTAGACAGAGTGAGACAGAGATGATAGATAGAGAGACAGAGAGAGACATAGAGAGAGAGAGTCCAGAGACAGAGAGAGACGAGAGAGACAGAGATAGAGACAGAGAGAGACAGAGAGAGACACAGAGAGAGACAGAGAAAGAGTAAGAGAGAGAGACTGAGAGAGACAAAGACAGAGACAGAGAGAGACAGAGAGAGACACAGTAAGAGACAGAGAGAGAGAAAGAGAGGGAGACAGAAAGAGACAGAGCGAGACGAGAGAGACACAGAGAGAGAAAGAGAGAGACAGAGAGAGAAAGATAGAGAGACAGAGAGAGACATACAGAAAGAGACAGAGAAAGACAGAGGGAGACACAGAGAGAGAAAGAGAGAGAGAGAGACAGAGATAGACAGAGAGAGAGACAGAGAGATACAGAAAAGAGACAAAGAGTGAGAGACAGAAAGAGACAGAGAAAGACAGAAAGAGACAGAGAGAGAGACGGAGAGAGACAGAGAGAGACACAGAGAGAGACAGATATAGAGACAGAGAGAGACAGAGAAAGACACAGAGAGAAACACAGAGAGACAGTGAGAGAGACAGAGAGACAGAGAGAGAGACAGAGAGAGACACAGAGATGACAGAGACATACAGAGAGAGACAAAGAGAGTAGAGAGAGACAAAGAGAGACAGAGAGAGACAAAGAAATACACAGCGAGAGACAGAGAGATATATATAGAGAGACAGAGAGAGACAGAAACAGACAGAGAAAAAGAGAGAGACAGAGAGAGAGACAGAGAGAGAGAAAGAGAGAGACACAGAGAAACACAGAGAGAGACAGAGACACAGAGAGAGACATGGAGAGACACAGAGAGACACAGAGAGAGGCAGAGACAGACAATGAGAGACAGTGAGAGACAGAGAGAGACACAGAGAGAGAGAGAGACACAGAGAGAGACAGAGAGAGAGACAGAGAGAGACAGACAGAGACAGAGAGAGACACAGAGAGAGAGAGACAGAGATAGAGACAGAGAGAGACAGAGAGAGAATGAGAGAGACAGGGATAGAGACAGAGAGAGACAGGGAGTGACTCTGGGAGAAACAGAGTGAGACAGAGAGAGAGACAGAGAGAGACAGAAAATAGACTAAGAGAGAGTCAGAAAGTGACAGAGAAATTCAGAGAGAGAGAGAGAGAGAAAGAGACAAAGAGAGAGAGAGAAAGAGACAGAGTGAGAGAGACAGAGAGAGAGACAGAGAGAGACAGAGACAGAGTGAGAGAGACTGAGAGAGACAGAGAGAGAGACCGAGAGAGACAGAGAGAGACATACAGAGAGAGCCATAGAGAGACAGAGAGAGACACAGAGAGAGACAGAGAGAAAGACAGAGAGAGACAAAGAGAGAAACAGAGAGAGACAGAGATAGACAGAAAGAGACAGAGAGATAGACAGAGAAAGAGACAGAGAGAGACAGAGAGAGACAGAGAGAGATACAGAGAGCAAAAGAGAGAGACAGAGAGTTACACAAAGAGAGCATAGAGATACAGAGAGGCAAAGAGAGATGAGAGACAGAGAGAGACAGAGATATAGAAAGAGAGATACAGAGAGAGACACAGAGAGAAACAGAGAGAAACAGAGAGAGTGAGACAGAGAGAGACACAGAGAGAGACAGAGCGAGACAGAGAGAGACAGAGAGAGAGGCAGAGAGAGACAGAGAGAGACACAGAGAGAGATAGAGAGAGAAAAGAGACAAAGAGAGAGAGAGAGATAGAGAGAGACAGAGAAAGACAGAGAAGGACAGATAGAGAGAAAGAAAAAGAGACAGAGACAAAGAGAGAGAGAGTCAGAGACAGAGTGAGAGAGACTTAGAGAGACAGAGAGATACTGAGAGAGACAGAGAGAGACAGAGAGAGACAGAAAAGAGACAAAGGGAGAGAGACAGAGAGAGACAAAGAGAGAGACAGAGAGAGACTGAGAGAGACAGGGATAGAGACAGAGAGAGACAGGGAGAGACTCTGGGAGAATCAGAGAGACAGAGAGAGAGACAGAGAGAGACAGAAAATAGACTAAGAGAGAGTCAGAGAGTGACAGAGAAAGACAGAGAGAGAGAGAAAGAGACAAAGAGAGAGAGAGACAGAGACAGAGTGAGAGAGACAGAGACAAGTGAGAGAGACTGAGAGAGACAGAGAGAGAGACAGAGAGAGACAGAGAGAGACATACAGAGAGAGACATAGAGAGACAGAGAGAGACACAGAGAGAGACAGAGAGAAAGACAGAGAGAGACAAAGAGAGAAACAGAGAGACAGAGATAGACAGAAAGAGACAGAGAGATAGACAGAGAAAGAGACAGAGAGAGACAGAGAGAGACAGAGAGAGACACAGAGAGCAAAAGAGAGAGACAGAGAGTTACACAAAGAGAGCACAGAGATACAGAGAGACAAAGAGAGAAGAGAGACAGAGAGAGACAGAGATATAGAAAGAGAGATACAGAGAGATTCACAGAGAGAAACAGAGAGAAACAGAGAGAGTGAGACAGAGAGAGACACAGAGAGAGACAGAGCGAGACAGAGAGAGAGACAGAGAGAGGCAGAGACAGAGAGAGACACAGAGAGAGACAGAGAGAGAAAAGAGACAAAGAGAGAGAGATAGAGAGAGACAGAGAAAGACAGAGAAGGACAGATAGAGAGAAAGAAAAAGAGACAGAGACAAAGAGAGAGAGAGTCAGAGACAGAGTGAGAGAGACTTAGAGAGACAGAGAGATACTGAGAGAGACAGAGAGAGACAGAGAGAGACAGAAAAGAGACAAAGGGAGAGAGACAGAGAGAGACAGAGAAAGACAGAGCTAGACAGAGAGACACAGAGAGAGACAGAGAGAGAGACAGAGTCAGAGATAGAGACAGAAAGAGAAAGAGAGAGAGACACAGAGAGAGACAGAGATAGAGACACAGGGAGACACAGAGAGAGACAGAGAGGGAGAGAGAGAGAAAGGGAGAGAAAGAGAGAGAGACAGAGAGAGACAGAGACAGAGGGAGAGAGACAGAGAGAGAAACATACAGAGACATACAGAGAGAGACATAGAGAGACAGAGAGAGACACAGAGAGAGACAGAGATAGACAGAGAGAGACAGAGAGAGAGATAGAGACAAAGAGAGTGACTGAGAAAGTCAGAGAGAGACAGAGAGAGAGAGACAGAGAGAGACAGAGAGAGACAGAGAGAGAGACAGAGAGACAGAGATAGACAGAGAGAGACACATAGAGAGAAAGAGAGTGAGACAGAGAGAGAGACAGAGAGAGACAGAGACAGTGTGAGAGACACTGACAGAGACAGAGAGAGACATACAGAGAGAGACATAGGGAGACAGAGAGAGACACAGAGAGAGACAGAGAGAGAGACAGAGAGAGACAAAGAAAAACAGAGAGAGAGACAGAAAAGAGACAGAGATTGAGACATAGAGAGACAGAGTGAGACAGAGAGAGACAGATAGAGAGCCAGAGAGATACAGAGAGAGAGAAAGACAGAGAGAGATGAGAGAGACAGAGAGAGACAGAGAGAGAGACAGAAAAGTGACAGTGATTTAGACAGAGTGAGACAGAGAGAAATAGATAGAGAGACAGAGAGAGACAGAGAGAGAGAGTCCAGAGACAGAGAGAGACGAGAGAGACAGAGATAGAGACAGAGAGAGACAGAGAGAGACACAGAGAGAGACAGAGAAAGAGTAAGAGAGAGACTGAGAGAGACAAAGACAGAGACAGAGAGAGACAGAGAGAGACACAGTAAGAGACAGAGAGAGAGAAAGAGAGGGAGACAGAAAGAGACAGAGCGAGACGAGAGAGAGACAGAGAGAGAAAGAGAGAGACAGAGAGAGAAAGATAGAGAGACAGAGAGAGACATACAGAAAGAGACAGAGAAAGACAGAGGGAGACACAGAGAGAGAAAGAGAGAGAGAGAGACAGAGATAGACAGAGAGAGAGACAGAGAGATACAGAAAAGAGACAAAGAGTGAGAGACAGAAAGAGACAGAGAAAGACAGAAAGAGACAGAGAGAGAGAGACGGAGAGAGACAGAGAGAGACACAGAGAGAGACAGATATAGAGACAGAGAGATAGAGAAAGACACAGAGAGAAACACAGAGAGACAGTGAGAGAGACAGAGAGACAGAGAGAGAGACAGAGAGAGACACATAGATGACAGAGACATACAGAGAGAGACAAAGAGAGTAGAGAGAGACAAAGAGAGACAGAGAGAGACAAAGAAATACACAGCGAGAGACATAGAGATATATATAGAGAGACAGAGAGAGACAGAAACAGACAGAGAAAAAGAGAGAGACAGAGAGAGAGACAGAGAGAGAGAAAGAGAGAGACACAGAGAAACACAGAGAGAGACAGAGAGAGACACAGAGAGAGACATGGAGAGACACAGAGAGACACAGAGAGAGGCAGAGACAGACAATGAGAGACAGTGAGAGACAGAGAGAGACACAGAGACAGAGTGAGAGAGACAGAGAGAGAGACAGAGAGAGAGACAGAGACAGAGTGAGAGAGACTGAGAGAGACAGAGAGAGACAGGGAGAGAAATACAGAGAGAGACATAGAGAGACAGAGAGAGACACAGAGAGAGACAGAGAGAAAGACAGAGAGAGACAAAGAGAGAAACAGAGAGAGACAGAGATAGACAGAAAGAGACAGAGAGATAGACAGAGAAAGAGACAGAGAGAGACAGAGAGAGACAGAGAGAAATACAGAGAGCAAAAGAGAGAGACAGAGAGTTACACAAAGAGAGCATAGAGATACAGAGAGGCAAAGAGAGATGAGAGACAGAGAGAGACAGAGATATAGAAAGAGAGATACAGAGAGAGACACAGAGAGAAACAGAGAGAAACAGAGAGAGTGAGACAGAGAGAGACACAGAGAGACAGAGCGAGACAGAGAGAGACAGAGAGAGGCAGAGAGAGACAGAGAGAGACACAGAGAGAGATAGAGAGAGAAAAGAGACAAAGAGAGAGAGAGATAGAGAGAGACAGAGAAAGACAGAGAAGGACAGATAGAGAGAAAGAAAAAGAGACAGAGACAAATACAGAGAGAGTCAGAGACAGAGTGAGAGAGACTTAGAGAGACAGAGAGATACTGAGAGAGACAGAGAGAGACAGAAAAGAGACAAAGGGAGAGAGACAGAGAGAGACAGAGAAAGACAGAGCTAGACAGAGAGACACAGAGAGAGACAGAGAGAGAGACAGAGAGAGACAGAAATAGAGAAAGACACAGGGAGACACAGAGAGAGACAGAGAGGGACAGAGAGAGAGAAAGGGAGAGACAGAGAGAGACAGAGATACAGAGACAGAGGGAGAGAGACAGAGAGAGAGACATACAGAGACATACAGAGAGAGACATAGAGAGACAGAGAGATACACGGGGAGAGACAGAGATAGACAGAGAGAGACAGAGAGAGACACAGAGAGAGACAGAGACAAAGAGAGTGACTGAGAAAGACAGAGAGAGACAGAGAGAGAGAGAGACAGAGAGAGACAAAGAGAGAGACAGAGAGTGAGACAGAGAGAGACAGAGACAGTGTGAGAGAGACTGACAGAGACAGAGAGAGAGACAGAGAAAGACATACAGAGAGACATAGAGAGACAGAGAGAGACACAGAGAGAGACAGAGAGAGAGACAGAGAGAGACAAAGAAAGACAGAGAGAGAGACAGAAAAGAGACAGACATTGAGACAGAGAGAGACAGGGTGAGACAGAGAGAGACAGATAGAGAGAGAGAGAAACAGAGAGAGAGAGACAGAGAGAGAGAGACAGAGAGAGACAAAGAGAGACAGAGAGAGAGACAGAGAGAGACAGAGAGAGAAGGAGAGACAGAGAGAGACAGAGATAGACAGAGAGAGACAAAGAAAGACACAGAGAGTGACAGAGAGAGAGATACAGAGAGAGAGACAGAGAGAGACAAAGAGAGACAGAGAGACAGAGAGAGACAGAGATAGACAGAGAAAGAGAAAGAGAGAGACAGAGAGACAGAGAGAGAGACAGAGAGAAAAGGAAAAGAGACAGAGAGAGACAAAGAAAGACAGAGTGAGACAGAGAGACAGAGAGAGAGAGAGACAAAGACAGAGATAGAGACACAGAGAGAGAGAGACAGAGAGAGACAGAGAGAGACACAGAGAGAGACAGAGATAGAGAGAGACACAGGGAGACACAGAGAGAGACAGAGAGGGACAGAGAGAGAGACAGGTAGAGACAGAGAGAGAGACAGAGAGAGACAGAGACAGAGTGAGAGAGACTGAGTGAGACAGAGAGAGAGACAGAGAGAGAGAGACACAAAGAGACACAGAGAGACACAGAGAAACAAAGCAAGACAAAGAGAGGCAGAGAGAGACAGAGAGAGAGACAGAGAAAGACAGAGAGAGACAGAGAGAGACAAAGAAAGACAGAGAGAGAGACAGAGAGAGACAGAGAGAGAGACAGACAGAGAAAGAGAGAGACAGAGAGAGATACAGAGAGAGACACAGAGAGAGACAGAGGGAGAGACCGAGAAAGAGACAGAGAGAGACAGAAAATAGACAGAGAGAGAGACAGAGACAATCAGAGAGAGATAGAGACAGACAGATAGAGAGACAGAGAGAGACACAGAGAGAGACAGAGAGAGAGACAGAGAGATGAGAGAGACAGGAGAGAAAGAGAGAGACAAGGAAAGAAACAGAGATAGACGGAGAGAGACAGAGAGAGAGAGACAGAGAGAGACAGAGAGAGACACAGAGAGAGACAGAGAAAGACACAGAGAGAGACAGAGAGAGATACAGAGAGACAGAGAGAGACAGAGAAAGACAGAGAGACAGAGAGAGACAGAGTGAGACAGAGATAGACAGTGATAGAGAGAGAGACACAGAGAGAGAGACAAAGATATACAGATAGAGACTGAGAGAGAAAGAGATAGAGACAGAGAGAGACAGAGAGAGAGACAGAGAGAGAAACAGAGAGAGACAGAGAGAGACAGAGAGAGAGACAGAGACAAAGAGAGTGACTGAGAAAGACAGAGAGAGACAGAGAGAGACAGAGAGAGACACAGAGAGACAGAGAGATACAGAGAGAGAGACAAAGAGAGAAGAGAGAGACAGAGAGAGACTGAGAGAGACAGATAGAGAGAGAGACAGAGATAGAGACAGAGAGAGTCACAGAAAGACAGAGAGATACAGAGAGAGAGACAAAGAGAGAAGAGAGAGACAGAGAGAGACTGAGAGAGACAGATAGAGAGACAGAGAGAGAGACAGAAATAGAGACAGAGAGAGACACAGAGAGAGACAGAGATAGAAAGATAGAGAGACAGAGAGAGACATACAGAAAGAGACAGAGAGAGACAGAGAGAGAGACGGATAGAGACAGAGAGACACAGAGAGAGACAGATATAGAGACAGAGAAAGACACAGAGAGAAAAACAGAGAGACAGTGAGAGAGAAAGATAGACAGAAAGAGAGACACAGAGAGACACAGAGATGACAGAGACATACAGAGAGAGACAAAGAGAGTAGAGAGAGACAGAGAGAGACAAAGAAAGACACAGCGAGAGACAGAGAGATATATAGAGAGAGACAGAGAGAGACACAGAGAGAGACATGGAGAGACATAGAGAGACACAGAGAGAGACAGAGACAGACAGAGAGAGACAGAGAGAGAGACAGAGAGAGACAGAGAGAGACAGAGAGAGACACATAGAAACACAAAGAGAGACAGAGAGAGACACAGATAGAGACATGGAGAAACACAAAGAGACACAGAGAGAGACAGAGACAGACAGAGAGAGACAGTGAGAGACAGAGAGAGACACAGAGAGAGACAGAGAGAGACACAGAGAGAGACAGAGAGAGAAACAGAGAGAGACAGACAGAGACAGAGAGAGACACAGAGAGAGAGAGACAGAGATAGAGACAGAGACAGACAGAGAGAGAGACAGAGAGAGACAGGGAGAGACTGTGGGAGAAACAGAGTGAGACAGGGAGAGAGACAGAGAGAGACAGCAAATAGACTAAGAGAGAGTCAGAGAGTGACAGAGAAAGACAGAGAGAGAGAAAGAGACAAAGAGAGAGACAGACAGAGACAGAGCGTGAGAGACAGAGAGAGAGACAGAGAGAGACAGAGAGAGAAAGAGAGAGACATACAGAGAGAGACATAGAGAGACAGAGAGAGAAAGAGAGAGACATACAGAGAGAGACATAGAGAGACAGAGAGACACTAGAGAGAGACAGAGACAAAGACAGAGAGAGACAAAGAGAGAAACAGAGAGAGACAGAGATAGAGAGAAAGAGACAGAGAGATAGACAGAGAAAGAGACAGAGAGAGACAGAGAGAGACAGAGGGAGACACAGAGAGCAAAAGAGAGAGACAGAGAGTTACACAAAGAGAGCATAGATATACAGAGAGACCAAGAGAGAAGAGAGACAGAGAGAGACAGAGATATAGAAAGAGAGATACAGAGAGAGACACAGAGAGAAACAGAGAGAGTGAGACAGAGAGAGACACAGAGAGAGACAGAGCGAGACAGAGAGAGACAGAGAGAGAGGCAGAGAGAGACAGAGAGAGACACAGAGAGAGACAGAGAAAAGAGACAAAGAGAGAGAGATAGAGAGAGACAGAGAAAGACAGAAAAGGACAGATAGAGAGAAAGAAAAAGAGACAGAGACAAAGAGAGAGTCAGAGACAGAGTGAGAGAGACTTAGAGAGACAGAGAGATACTGAGAGAGACAGAGAGAGACAGAAAAGAGACAAAGGGAGAGAGACAGAGAAAGACAGAGCTAGACAGAGAGACACACAGAGAGAGAGAGAGAAAGAGACAGAGTCAGAGATAGAGACAGAGAGAGAAAGAGAGAGAAACAGAAAGAGACAGAGAGAAACACAGAGAGAGACAGAGATAGAGAGAGACACAGGGGGACACAGAGAGAGACAGAGAGGGACAGAGAGAGAGAGAAAGGGAGAGACAGAGAGAGAGACAGAGAGAGACAGAGACAGAGGGAGGGAGACACAGAGAGAGAGACATAGAGAGACATACAGAGAGAGACATAGAGAGACAGAGAGAGACACAGAGAGAGACAGAGATAGACAGAGAGAGACAGAGAGAGACAGAGAGAGAGACAGAGACAAAGAGAGTGACTGAGAAAGTCAGAGAGAGACAGAGAGAGAGACAGAGAGATACAAAGAGAGAAACAGAGAGAGAGACAGAGAGAGACAGAGAGAGAGACAAAGAGAGAAGAGAGAGACAGAGAGAGACTGAGAGAGACAGATAGAGAGATAGAGAGAGAGACAGAGATAGATACAGAGAGAGACACAGAAAGACAGAGAGATACCGAGAGAGAGACAAAGAGAGAAAAGAGAGACGGAGAGAGACTGAGAGAGACAGATAGAGAGACAGAGAGAGACAGAGATAGAGACAGAGAGAGACACAGAGAGAGACAGAGAGAGAAAGATAGAGAGACAGAGAGAGACATACAGAAAGAGACAGAGAGAGACAGAGAGAGAGACGGATAGAGACAGAGAGACACAGAGAGAGACAGATATAGAGACAGAGAGAGACAGAGAAAGACACAGAGAGAAAAACAGAGAGACAATGAGAGAGAAAGATAGACAGAAAGAGAGACACAGAGAGACACAGAGATGACAGAGACATACAGAGAGAGACAGAGAGAGACAAAGAAAGACACAGCGAGAGACAGAGAGATATATAGAGAGAGACAGAGAGAGACACAGAGAGAGACATGGAGAGACACAGAGAGACACAGAGAGAGACAGAGACAGACAGAGAGAGACAGAGAGAGAGATAGAGAGAGACAGAGAGAGAGACAGAGAGAGACACAGAGAAACACAAAGAGAGACAGAGAGAGACACAGAAACATGGAGAGACACAAAGAGACACAGAGAGAGACAGAGACAGACAGAGAGAGACAGTGAGAGACAGAGAGAGACACAGAGAGAGACAGAGAGAGACACAGAGAGAGACAGAGAGAGAAACAGAGAGAGACAGACAGAGACAGAGAGAGACACAGAGAGAGAGAGACAGAGATAGAGACAGAGACAGACAGAGAGAGAGACAGAGAGAGACATGGAGAGACACAGAGAGACACAGAGAGTGACAGAGAAAGACAGAGAGAGAGAAAGAGACAAAGAGAGAGACATACAGAGACAGAGCGAGAGAGACAGAGAGAGAGACAGAGAGAGACAGAGACAGAGTGAGAGAGACTGAGAGAGACAGAGAGAGGGACAGAGAGAGAAAGAGAGAGACATACAGAGAGAGACATAGAGAGACAGAGAGACACACAGAGAGAGACAGAGACAAAGACAGAGAGAGACAAAGAGAGAAACAGAGAGAGACAGAGATAGAGAGAAAGAGACAGAGAGATAGAGAAAGAGACAGAGAGAGACAGAGAGAGACAGAGGGAGACACAGAGAGCAAAAGAGAGAGACAGAGAGTTACACAAAGAGAGCATAGATATACAGAGAGACCAAGAGAGAAGAGAGACAGAGAGAGACAGAGATATAGAAAGAGAGATACAGAGAGAGACACAGAGAGAAACAGAGAGAGTGAGACAGAGAGAGACACAGAGAGAGACAGAGCGAGACAGAGAGAGACAGAGAGAGAGGCAGAGAGAGACAGAGAGAGACACAGAGAGAGACAGACAGAGAAAAGAGACAAAGAGAGAGAGATAGAGAGAGACAGAGAAAGACAGAAAAGGACAGATAGAGAGAAAGAAAAAGAGACAGAGACAAAGTGAGAGTCAGAGACAGAGTGAGAGAGACTTAGAGAGACAGAGAGATACTGAGAGAGACAGAGAGAGACAGAAAAGAGACAAAGGGAGAGAGACAGAGAGAGACAGAGAAAGACAGAGCTAGACAGAGAGACACAGAGAGAGACAGAGAGAGAGAGAGAGAGAGACACAGAGAAACACAGAGAGAGACAGAGAGAGACATGGAGAGACACAGAGAGAGACCGAGACTGACAGAGAGAGACAGTGAGAGACAGAGAGAGACACATAGAGAGACAGAGAGAGACAGAAAATAGACTAAGAGAGAGTCAGAGATTGACAGAGAAAGACAGAGAGAGAGAGAAAGAGACAAAGAGAGAGAGAGACACCGACAGAGTGAGAGAGACAGAGAGAGAGACAGAGAGAGAGACAGAGACAGAGTGAGAGAGACTGAGAGAGACAGAGAGAGACAGAGAAAGACAGAGAGAGACATACAGAGAGAGACATAGAGAGACAGAGAGAGACACAGAGAGTGACAGAGAGAAAGACAGAGAGAAACAAAGAGAGAAACAGAGAGAGACAGAGATAGACAGAAAGAGACAGAGAGATAGACAGAGAAAGAGACAGAGAGAGATAGAGAGAGACAGAGAGAGACACAGAGAGCAAAAGAGAGAGACAGAGAGTTACACAAAGAGAGGATAGAGATACAGAGAGACAAAGAGAGAAGAGAGACAGAGAGAGACAGAGATATAGAAAGAGAGATACAGAGAGAGACACAGAGAGAAACCGAGAGAAACAGAGAGAGTGAGAAAGAGAGAGACACAGAGAGAGACAGAGCGAGACAGAGAGAGAGACAGACAGAGAAAAGAGACAAAGAGAGAGAGATAGAGAGAGACAGAGAAAGACAGAGCTAGACAGAGAGACACAGAGAGAGACAGAGAGAGAGAGAGAGACACAGAGTCAGAGATAGAGACAGAGAGAGAAAGAGAGAGAAACAGAGAGAGACAGAGAGAGACACAGAGAGAGACAGAGATAGAGAGAGACACAGGGAGACACAGAGAGAGACAGAAAGGGCCAGAGAGAGAGAAAGGGAGAGACAGAGAGAGAGACAGAGAGAGACAGAGACAGAGGGAGAGAGACAGATGGAGAGAGAGACAGAGAGAGACATACAGAGAGAGACATAGAGAGACAGAGAGAGACACAGAGAGAGACAGAGATAGACAGAGAGAGACAGAGAGAGACAGAGAGAGAAACAGAGACAAAGAGAATGACTGAGAAAGACAGAGAGAGAGAGAAAGAGAGACAGAGAGAGAGACAGAGAGAGACAGAGATAGACAGAGAGAGACCCATAAAGAGAAAGAGAGCGAGACAGAGAGAGAGACAGAGAGAGTGTGAGAGAGACTGACAGAGACAGAGAAAGAGACAGAGAGAGACATACAGAGAGAGACATAGAGAGACAGAGAGAGACACAGAGAGAGACAGAGAGAGAGACAGAGAGAGACAAAGAAAGACAGAGACAGAGACAGAAAAGAGACAGAGATTGAGACATAGAGAGACAGATAGAGAGCCAGAGAGATACAGAGAGATAGAGAGACAGAGAGAGACGATAGAGACAGAGAGAGAAAGAGAGAGACAGAGAGAGAGACAGAAAAGAGACAGAGAGAGAGACTGAGAGAGACAGAGATAGAGACAGAGAGAGACAGAGAGAGACACAGTAAGAGACAGAGAGAGAGAAAGAGAGGGAGACAGAAAGAGACAGAGAGAGTCGACAGAGAGAGACCTAGAGAGACAGAGAGAGACAGAGATAGAGACAGAGAGAGACAGTGAGAGAGACAGAGAGAGACACACAGAGAGACAGAGAGAGACAGAGATAGACAGAGATAGAGACAGAGAGACAGAGAGAGATGAGAGAGACACACAGAGAGACAGAGAGAGACAGAGAGATACTGAGAGAGACAGAGATAGAGACTGAGAGAGACAGAGAGATACAGAGAGGGAGGGAGACAGAGAGAGACAAAGAGAGACAGAGAGAGACAGAGAGAGAGACACACGAAACAGATAGAGACAAAGAGAGACACAGAGAGAGACAGAGAGAGACAGGAGATAAACAGGGAGAGACAGAGTTAGAGACAGAGAGAAACCGAGAGAGACAATGAGAGACAGAGAGAGACAGAGAGAGACAGAGAGAGACAGAGAAAGACACAGAGAGCGACACAGAGAGAGACAGAGACAGAGAGAGAGACAGAGATAGAGAGACAGAGACACAAAGAGACACATAGAGATACACAGAGAGACACAGAGAGAGACAGAGACAAAGAGAGAGACAGAGACAGAGTGAGAGAGACTGAGAGAGACAGAGAGACAAACAGAGATAGACAGAGACTAAGAGAGAGACAGAGAGAAACAGAGATATAAACAGAGAGAGACAGAAAGAGAGAAAGAGAGAGTGATAGGCACAGAGAGAGACACAGAGAGAGATAGAGAGAGAGGTAGACAGAGAGGGACAAAGAGAGAGACAGAGAGAGACAAAGAGAGAGGCAAAGAGAGACAGAGACAAAGAGAGAGACAGAGAGAGACAGAGACAAAGTGAGAGAGACTGAGAGACAGAGAGAGACAGAGAGAGACAGAGAGTGACAATGAGAGACAGAGAGAGACCCAGAGAAAGACAGAGAGAGACAGAGAGAAACAGAGATAGAGAGACAGAGACACAGAGATACACAAGAGAGACACAGAGAGAGACAGAGAGAGAGAGAGACAGAGCGAGACAAAGAGAGACAGAGAGAGTCAGAGAGAGAGACAGAGAGAGACATAGAGAGACACACAGAGAGACCGAGAGAGACAGAGTGAGACCATGAGAGACAGAGAGAGACAGAGAGAGACTGAGAGAGACACAGAGAGACAGAGAGACACACAGAGAGAGACAGAGACAGAGAGAGACAGAGATAGAGAGACAGAGACACAAAGAGACACATAGAGATACACAGAGTTACACAGAGAGAGACAGAGACAAGGAGAGAGACAGAGAGAGACAGAGACAAAGTGAAAGAGACTGAGACAGACAGAGAGACAGAGAGAGACAGAGACATACAGAGAGAGACATAGAGAGTCAGAGAGAGACACAGAGAGAGACAAACAAAGACAGAGAGAGAGACAGAGAGAGAGACTGAGATATAGAGACAGAGACACAGAAATACACATAGAGAGACACAGAGAGAGACAGAGAAAGAAAGAGAGACAGAGACAGAGTGAGAGAGACTGAGAGAGACAGAGAGACGGACAGAGATAGACAGAGACTAAGAGAGAGACAGAGAGAGACAGAGATAGAGACAGAGAGAGACAGAAAGTGAGACAGAGAGAGTGATAGACACAGAGAGAGACACAGAGAGTGATAGACAGATAGGTAGAAAGAGAGAGACAAAGAGAGAGACAGAGAGAGAAGGAGAGAGACAGAGAGAGAGACAGACAGAGACAGAGAGTGTCAGAGAGAGACAGAGAGAGACAGAGACAAAGAGAGAGACAGATAGAGACAGAGACAGAGTGAGAGAGACTGAGAAACAGAGAGAGACACAGAGATAGACAATGAGAGACAGAGAGAGACACAGAGGGAGACAGAGAGAGACAGAGAGAGACAGAGAGAAACAGAGATAGAGAGACAGAGACACAGAGATACACAAGAGAGACACAGAGAGAGACAGAGACAAAGAGAGAGACAGAGACAGAGTAAGAGTGACTGAGAGAGACAGAGAGACGGACAGTTAGAGACAAAGACAAAGAGAGAAGCAAAGAGAAAAAGAGATAGAGACAGAGAGAGACAGACAGAGAGACAGAGAGAGTGATAGAGAGACACAGAGAGAGACACATGGAGAGATAGAGAGGTAGACAGAGAGAGATAAAGAGAGAGACAGAGAGAGACAGAGAGAGAGACAGAGAAGACAGAGAGAGACACAGAGAGAGACAGAGAGAGACTGAGAGGGACAGAGATAGAGACTGAGAGAGACAGAGAGAGACACAGAGAGAGACAGAGAGAGACAGAGAGAGACAGAGAGAGACAGAGAGAGTCAGAGAGAGACACAGAGAGAGACAGAGACACAGAGAGAGACAGAGAGAGAGACAGAGAAGACAGAGAGAGACAGAGAGAGACAGAGAGAGACAGGGAGAGACAGAGAGAGACACAGAGAGAGACAGAGACACAGAGAGAGACAGAGAGAGAGACAGAGAAGACAGAGAGAGACAGAGAGAGACAGAGAGAGACAGGGAGAGACAAAGAGAGAGACAGAGAGAGACAGAGATAGAGACAAAGAGAGACAGAGAGAGACAAAGAGAGAGACAGAGAGAGACAGAGAGAGAGACAGAGAGAGAGACAGAGAGAGACACATAGAGAGACAGAGAGAGACACAGAGAGAGACAGAGAGAGACAGAGAGAGACACATAGAAACACAAAGAGAGACAGAGAGAGACACAGATAGAGACATGGAGAAACACAAAGAGACACAGAGAGAGACAGAGACAGACAGAGAGAGACAGTGAGAGACAGAGAGAGACACAGAGAGAGACAGAGAGAGACACAGAGAGAGACAGAGAGAGAAACAGAGAGAGACAGACAGAGACAGAGAGAGACACAGAGAGAGAGACAGAGATAGAGACAGAGACAGACAGAGAGAGAGACAGAGAGAGACAGGGAGAGACTGTGGGAGAAACAGAGTGAGACAGGGAGAGAGACAGAGAGAGACAGCAAATAGACTAAGAGAGAGTCAGAGAGTGACAGAGAAAGACAGAGAGAGAGAAAGAGACAAAGAGAGAGACAGACAGAGACAGAGCGTGAGAGACAGAGAGAGAGACAGAGAGAGACAGAGAGAGAAAGAGAGAGACATACAGAGAGAGACATAGAGAGACAGAGAGAGAAAGAGAGAGACATACAGAGAGAGACATAGAGAGACAGAGAGACACTAGAGAGAGACAGAGACAAAGACAGAGAGAGACAAAGAGAGAAACAGAGAGAGACAGAGATAGAGAGAAAGAGACAGAGAGATAGACAGAGAAAGAGACAGAGAGAGACAGAGAGAGACAGAGGGAGACACAGAGAGCAAAAGAGAGAGACAGAGAGTTACACAAAGAGAGCATAGATATACAGAGAGACCAAGAGAGAAGAGAGACAGAGAGAGACAGAGATATAGAAAGAGAGATACAGAGAGAGACACAGAGAGAAACAGAGAGAGTGAGACAGAGAGAGACACAGAGAGAGACAGAGCGAGACAGAGAGAGACAGAGAGAGAGGCAGAGAGAGACAGAGAGAGACACAGAGAGAGACAGACAGAGAAAAGAGACAAAGAGAGAGAGATAGAGAGAGACAGAGAAAGACAGAAAAGGACAGATAGAGAGAAAGAAAAAGAGACAGAGACAAAGAGAGAGTCAGAGACAGAGTGAGAGAGACTTAGAGAGACAGAGAGATACTGAGAGAGACAGAGAGAGACAGAAAAGAGACAAAGGGAGAGAGACAGAGAAAGACAGAGCTAGACAGAGAGACACACACAGAGAGAGAGAGAAAGAGACAGAGTCAGAGATAGAGACAGAGAGAGAAAGAGAGAGAAACAGAAAGAGACAGAGAGAAACACAGAGAGAGACAGAGATAGAGAGAGACACAGGGGGACACAGAGAGAGACAGAGAGGGACAGAGAGAGAGAGAAAGGGAGAGACAGAAAGAGAGACAGAGAGAGACAGAGACAGAGGGAGGGAGACACAGAGAGAGAGACATAGAGAGACATACAGAGAGAGACATAGAGAGACAGAGAGAGACACAGAGAGAGACAGAGATAGACAGAGAGAGACAGAGAGAGACAGAGAGAGAGACAGAGACAAAGAGAGTGACTGAGAAAGTCAGAGAGAGACAGAGAGAGAGACAGAGAGATACAAAGAGAGAAACAGAGAGAGAGACAGAGAGAGACAGAGAGAGAGACAAAGAGAGAAGAGAGAGACAGAGAGAGACTGAGAGAGACAGATAGAGAGATAGAGAGAGAGACAGAGATAGATACAGAGAGAGACACAGAAAGACAGAGAGATACCGAGAGAGAGACAAAGAGAGAAAAGAGAGACGGAGAGAGACTGAGAGAGACAGATAGAGAGACAGAGAGAGACAGAGATAGAGACAGAGAGAGACACAGAGAGAGACAGAGAGAGAAAGATAGAGAGACAGAGAGAGACATACAGAAAGAGACAGAGAGAGACAGAGAGAGAGACGGATAGAGACAGAGAGACACAGAGAGAGACAGATATAGAGACAGAGAGAGACAGAGAAAGACACAGAGAGAAAAACAGAGAGACAATGAGAGAGAAAGATAGACAGAAAGAGAGACACAGAGAGACACAGAGATGACAGAGACATACAGAGAGAGACAAAGAGAGTAGAGAGAGACAGAGAGAGACAAAGAAAGACACAGCGAAAGACAGAGAGATATATAGAGAGAGACAGAGAGAGACACAGAGAGAGACATGGAGAGACACAGAGAGACACAGAGAGAGACAGAGACAGACAGAGAGAGACAGAGAGAGAGATAGAGAGAGACAGAGAGAGAGACAGAGAGAGACACAGAGAAACACAAAGAGAGACAGAGAGAGACACAGAAACATGGAGAGACACAAAGAGACACAGAGAGAGACAGAGACAGACAGAGAGAGACAGTGAGAGACAGAGAGAGACACAGAGAGAGACAGAGAGAGACACAGAGAGAGACAGAGAGAGAAACAGAGAGAGACAGACAGAGACAGAGAGAGACACAGAGAGAGAGAGACAGAGATAGAGACAGAGACAGACAGAGAGAGAGACAGAGAGAGACATGGAGAGACACAGAGAGACACAGAGAGTGACAGAGAAAGACAGAGAGAGAGAAAGAGACAAAGAGAGAGACATACAGAGACAGAGCGAGAGAGACAGAGAGAGAGACAGAGAGAGACAGAGACAGAGTGAGAGAGACTGAGAGAGACAGAGAGAGAGACAGAGAGAGAAAGAGAGAGACATACAGAGAGAGACATAGAGAGACAGAGAGACACACAGAGAGAGACAGAGACAAAGACAGAGAGAGACAAAGAGAGAAACAGAGAGAGACAGAGATAGAGAGAAAGAGACAGAGAGATAGAGAAAGAGACAGAGAGAGACAGAGAGAGACAGAGGGAGACACAGAGAGCAAAAGAGAGAGACAGAGAGTTACACAAAGAGAGCATAGATATACAGAGAGACCAAGAGAGAAGAGAGACAGAGAGAGACAGAGATATAGAAAGAGAGATACAGAGAGAGACACAGAGAGAAACAGAGAGAGTGAGACAGAGAGAGACACAGAGAGAGACAGAGCGAGACAGAGAGAGACAGAGAGAGAGGCAGAGAGAGACAGAGAGAGACACAGAGAGAGACAGACAGAGAAAAGAGACAAAGAGAGAGAGATAGAGAGAGACAGAGAAAGACAGAAAAGGACAGATAGAGAGAAAGAAAAAGAGACAGAGACAAAGAGAGAGTCAGAGACAGAGTGAGAGAGACTTAGAGAGACAGAGAGATACTGAGAGAGACAGAGAGTGACAGAAAAGAGACAAAGGGAGAGAGACAGAGAGAGACAGAGAAAGACAGAGCTAGACAGAGAGACACAGAGAGAGACAGAGAGAGAGAGAGAGAGACACAGAGAAACACAGAGAGAGACAGAGAGAGACATGGAGAGACACAGAGAGAGACCGAGACTGACAGAGAGAGACAGTGAGAGACAGAGAGAGACACATAGAGAGACAGAGAGAGACAGAAAATAGACTAAGAGAGAGTCAGAGATTGACAGAGAAAGACAGAGAGAGAGAGAAAGAGACAAAGAGAGAGAGAGACACCGACAGAGTGAGAGAGACAGAGAGAGAGACAGAGAGAGAGACAGAGACAGAGTGAGAGAGACTGAGAGAGACAGAGAGAGACAGAGAAAGACAGAGAGAGACATACAGAGAGAGACATAGAGAGACAGAGAGAGACACAGAGAGTGACAGAGAGAAAGACAGAGAGAAACAAAGAGAGAAACAGAGAGAGACAGAGATAGACAGAAAGAGACAGAGAGATAGACAGAGAAAGAGACAGAGAGAGATAGAGAGAGACAGAGAGAGACACAGAGAGCAAAAGAGAGAGACAGAGAGTTACACAAAGAGAGGATAGAGATACAGAGAGACAAAGAGAGAAGAGAGACAGAGAGAGACAGAGATATAGAAAGAGAGATACAGAGAGAGACACAGAGAGAAACCGAGAGAAACAGAGAGAGTGAGAAAGAGAGAGACACAGAGAGAGACAGAGCGAGACAGAGAGAGAGACAGACAGAGAAAAGAGACAAAGAGAGAGAGATAGAGAGAGACAGAGAAAGACAGAGCTAGACAGAGAGACACAGAGAGAGACAGAGAGAGAGAGAGAGAGAGAGACACAGAGTCAGAGATAGAGACAGAGAGAGAAAGAGAGAGAAACAGAGAGAGACAGAGAGAGACACAGAGAGAGACAGAGATAGAGAGAGACACAGGGAGACACAGAGAGAGACAGAAAGGGCCAGAGAGAGAGAAAGGGAGAGACAGAGAGAGAGACAGAGAGAGACAGAGACAGAGGGAGAGAGACAGATGGAGAGAGAGACAGAGAGAGACATACAGAGAGAGACATAGAGAGACAGAGAGAGACACAGAGAGAGACAGAGATAGACAGAGAGAGACAGAGAGAGACAGAGAGAGAAACAGAGACAAAGAGAATGACTGAGAAAGACAGAGAGAGAGAGAAAGAGAGACAGAGAGAGAGACAGAGAGAGACAGAGATAGACAGAGAGAGACCCATAAAGAGAAAGAGAGCGAGACAGAGAGAGAGACAGAGAGAGTGTGAGAGAGACTGACAGAGACAGAGAAAGAGACAGAGAGAGACATACAGAGAGAGACATAGAGAGACAGAGAGAGACACAGAGAGAGACAGAGAGAGAGACAGAGAGAGACAAAGAAAGACAGAGACAGAGACAGAAAAGAGACAGAGATTGAGACATAGAGAGACAGATAGAGAGCCAGAGAGATACAGAGAGATAGAGAGACAGAGAGAGACGATAGAGACAGAGAGAGAAAGAGAGAGACAGAGAGAGAGACAGAAAAGAGACAGAGAGAGAGACTGAGAGAGACAGAGATAGAGACAGAGAGAGACAGAGAGAGACACAGTAAGAGACAGAGAGAGAGAAAGAGAGGGAGACAGAAAGAGACAGAGAGAGTCGACAGAGAGAGACCTAGAGAGACAGAGAGAGACAGAGATAGAGACAGAGAGAGACAGTGAGAGAGACAGAGAGAGACACACAGAGAGACAGAGAGAGACAGAGATAGACTGAGACAGACAGAGATAGAGATTGAGAGAGACAGAGAGATACAGAGAGGGAGGGAGACAGAGAGAGACAAAGAGAGACAGAGAGAGACAGAGAGAGACACACGAAACAGATAGAGACATAGAGAGACACAGAGAGAGACAGAGAGAGACAGGAGATAAACAGGGAGAGATAGAGAGGTAGGCAGAGAGAGACAAAGAGAGTGACAGAGAGAGACAAAGAGAGAAGAGAGAGACAGAGATAGAGACAGAGAGAGACAGAGAGAGACATAGAGAGACACACAAAACAGATAGAGACATAGAGAGACACAGAGAGAGACAGAGAGAGACAGAGAGAGACAAAGAGAGAGACAGAGAAGACAGAGAGAGACACAGAGAGACACAGAGAGAGACAAAGAGAGACAGAGAGAGACAGAGATAGAGACAGAGAGAGACAGAGAGAGACATAGAGAGACAGAGAGAGACAGAGATAGAGACAGAGAGACAGAGAGAGATGAGAGAGACACACAGAGAGACAGAGAGAGACAGAGAGAGACTGAGAGAGACAGAGATAGAGACTGAGAGAGACAGAGAGATACAGAGAGGGAGGGAGACAGAGAGAGACAAAGAGAGACAGAGAGAGACAGAGAGAGAGACACACGAAACAGATAGAGACAAAGAGAGACACAGAGAGAGACAGAGAGAGACAGGAGATAAACAGGGAGAGACAGAGTTAGAGACAGAGAGAAACCGAGAGAGACAATGAGAGACAGAGAGAGACAGAGAGAGACAGAGAGAGACAGAGAAAGACACAGAGAGCGACACAGAGAGAGACAGAGACAGAGAGAGAGACAGAGATAGAGAGACAGAGACACAAAGAGACACATAGAGATACACAGAGAGACACAGAGAGAGACAGAGACAAAGAGAGAGACAGAGACAGAGTGAGAGAGACTGAGAGAGACAGAGAGACAAACAGAGATAGACAGAGACTAAGAGAGAGACAGAGAGAAACAGAGATATAAACAGAGAGAGACAGAAAGAGAGAAAGAGAGAGTGATAGGCACAGAGAGAGACACAGAGAGAGATAGAGAGAGAGGTAGACAGAGAGGGACAAAGAGAGAGACAGAGAGAGACAAAGAGAGAGGCAAAGAGAGACAGAGACAAAGAGAGAGACAGAGAGAGACAGAGACAAAGTGAGAGAGACTGAGAGACAGAGAGAGACAGAGAGAGACAGAGAGTGACAATGAGAGACAGAGAGAGACCCAGAGAAAGACAGAGAGAGACAGAGAGAAACAGAGATAGAGAGACAGAGACACAGAGATACACAAGAGAGACACAGAGAGAGACAGAGAGAGAGAGAGACAGAGCGAGACAAAGAGAGACAGAGAGAGTCAGAGAGAGAGACAGAGAGAGACATAGAGAGACACACAGAGAGACCGAGAGAGACAGAGTGAGACCATGAGAGACAGAGAGAGACAGAGAGAGACTGAGAGAGACACAGAGAGACAGAGAGACACACAGAGAGAGACAGAGACAGAGAGAGACAGAGATAGAGAGACAGAGACACAAAGAGACACATAGAGATACACAGAGTTACACAGAGAGAGACAGAGACAAGGAGAGAGACAGAGAGAGACAGAGACAAAGTGAAAGAGACTGAGACAGACAGAGAGACAGAGAGAGACAGAGACATACAGAGAGAGACATAGAGAGTCAGAGAGAGACACAGAGAGAGACAAACAAAGACAGAGAGAGAGACAGAGAGAGAGACTGAGATATAGAGACAGAGACACAGAAATACACATAGAGAGACACAGAGAGAGACAGAGAAAGAAAGAGAGACAGAGACAGAGTGAGAGAGACTGAGAGAGACAGAGAGACGGACAGAGATAGACAGAGACTAAGAGAGAGACAGAGAGAGACAGAGATAGAGACAGAGAGAGACAGAAAGTGAGACAGAGAGAGTGATAGACACAGAGAGAGACACAGAGAGTGATAGAGAGATAGGTAGAAAGAGAGAGACAAAGAGAGAGACAGAGAGAGAAGGAGAGAGACAGAGAGAGAGACAGACAGAGACAGAGAGTGTCAGAGAGAGACAGAGAGAGACAGAGACAAAGAGAGAGACAGATAGAGACAGAGACAGAGTGAGAGAGACTGAGAAACAGAGAGAGACACAGAGATAGACAATGAGAGACAGAGAGAGACACAGAGGGAGACAGAGAGAGACAGAGAGAGACAGAGAGAAACAGAGATAGAGAGACAGAGACACAGAGATACACAAGAGAGACACAGAGAGAGACAGAGACAAAGAGAGAGACAGAGACAGAGTAAGAGTGACTGAGAGAGACAGAGAGACGGACAGTTAGAGACAAAGACAAAGAGAGAAGCAAAGAGAAAAAGAGATAGAGACAGAGAGAGACAGACAGAGAGACAGAGAGAGTGATAGAGAGACACAGAGAGAGACACATGGAGAGATAGAGAGGTAGACAGAGAGAGATAAAGAGAGAGACAGAGAGAGACAGAGAGAGAGACAGAGAAGACAGAGAGAGACACAGAGAGAGACAGAGAGAGACTGAGAGGGACAGAGATAGAGACTGAGAGAGACAGAGAGAGACACAGAGAGAGACAGAGAGAGACAGAGAGAGACAGAGAGAGTCAGAGAGAGACACAGAGAGAGACAGAGACACAGAGAGAGACAGAGAGAGAGACAGAGAAGACAGAGAGAGACAGAGAGAGACAGAGAGAGACAGGGAGAGACAGAGAGAGACACAGAGAGAGACAGAGACACAGAGAGAGACAGAGAGAGAGACAGAGAAGACAGAGAGAGACAGAGAGAGACAGAGAGAGACAGGGAGAGACAAAGAGAGAGACAGAGAGAGACAGAGATAGAGACAAAGAGAGACAGAGAGAGACAAAGAGAGAGACAGAGAGAGACAGAGAGAGAGACAGAGAGAGAGACAGAGAGAGACACATAGAGAGACAGAGAGAGACACAGAGAGAGACAGAGAGAGACAGAGAGAGACACATAGAAACACAAAGAGAGACAGAGAGAGACACAGATAGAGACATGGAGAAACACAAAGAGACACAGAGAGAGACAGAGACAGACAGAGAGAGACAGTGAGAGACAGAGAGAGACACAGAGAGAGACAGAGAGAGACACAGAGAGAGACAGAGAGAGAAACAGAGAGAGACAGACAGAGACAGAGAGAGACACAGAGAGAGAGAGACAGAGATAGAGACAGAGACAGACAGAGAGAGAGACAGAGAGAGACAGGGAGAGACTGTGGGAGAAACAGAGTGAGACAGGGAGAGAGACAGAGAGAGACAGCAAATAGACTAAGAGAGAGTCAGAGAGTGACAGAGAAAGACAGAGAGAGAGAAAGAGACAAAGAGAGAGACAGACAGAGACAGAGCGTGAGAGACAGAGAGAGAGACAGAGAGAGACAGAGAGAGAAAGAGAGAGACATACAGAGAGAGACATAGAGAGACAGAGAGAGAAAGAGAGAGACATACAGAGAGAGACATAGAGAGACAGAGAGACACTAGAGAGAGACAGAGACAAAGACAGAGAGAGACAAAGAGAGAAACAGAGAGAGACAGAGATAGAGAGAAAGAGACAGAGAGATAGACAGAGAAAGAGACAGAGAGAGACAGAGAGAGACAGAGGGAGACACAGAGAGCAAAAGAGAGAGACAGAGAGTTACACAAAGAGAGCATAGATATACAGAGAGACCAAGAGAGAAGAGAGACAGAGAGAGACAGAGATATAGAAAGAGAGATACAGAGAGAGACACAGAGAGAAACAGAGAGAGTGAGACAGAGAGAGACACAGAGAGAGACAGAGCGAGACAGAGAGAGACAGAGAGAGAGGCAGAGAGAGACAGAGAGAGACACAGAGAGAGACAGACAGAGAAAAGAGACAAAGAGAGAGAGATAGAGAGAGACAGAGAAAGACAGAAAAGGACAGATAGAGAGAAAGAAAAAGAGACAGAGACAAAGAGAGAGTCAGAGACAGAGTGAGAGAGACTTAGAGAGACAGAGAGATACTGAGAGAGACAGAGAGAGACAGAAAAGAGACAAAGGGAGAGAGACAGAGAAAGACAGAGCTAGACAGAGAGACACACAGAGAGAGAGAGAGAAAGAGACAGAGTCAGAGATAGAGACAGAGAGAGAAAGAGAGAGAAACAGAAAGAGACAGAGAGAAACACAGAGAGAGACAGAGATAGAGAGAGACACAGGGGGACACAGAGAGAGACAGAGAGGGACAGAGAGAGAGAGAAAGGGAGAGACAGAAAGAGAGACAGAGAGAGACAGAGACAGAGGGAGGGAGACACAGAGAGAGAGACATAGAGAGACATACAGAGAGAGACATAGAGAGACAGAGAGAGACACAGAGAGAGACAGAGATAGACAGAGAGAGACAGAGAGAGACAGAGAGAGAGACAGAGACAAAGAGAGTGACTGAGAAAGTCAGAGAGAGACAGAGAGAGAGACAGAGAGATACAAAGAGAGAAACAGAGAGAGAGACAGAGAGAGACAGAGAGAGAGACAGAGAGAGAGACAGAGACAGAGTGAGAGAGACTGAGAGAGACAGAGAGAGACAGAGAAAGACAGAGAGAGACATACAGAGAGAGAGACATAGAGAGACAGAGAGAGACACAGAGAGTGACAGAGAGAAAGACAGAGAGAAACAAAGAGAGAAACAGAGAGAGACAGAGATAGACAGAAAGAGACAGAGAGATAGACAGAGAAAGAGACAGAGAGAGATAGAGAGAGACAGAGAGAGACACAGAGAGCAAAAGAGAGAGTTACACAAAGAGAGGATAGAGATACAGAGAGACAAAGAGAGAAGAGAGACAGAGAGAGACAGAGATATAGAAAGAGAGATACAGAGAGAGACACAGAGAGAAACCGAGAGAAACAGAGAGAGTGAGAAAGAGAGAGACACAGAGAGAGACAGAGCGAGACAGAGAGAGAGAGACAGACAGAGAAAAGAGACAAAGAGAGAGAGATAGAGAGAGACAGAGAAAGACAGAGCTAGACAGAGAGACACAGAGAGAGACAGAGAGAGAGAGAGAGAGAGAGAGACACAGAGTCAGAGATAGAGACAGAGAGAGAAAGAGAGAGAAACAGAGAGAGACAGAGAGAGACACAGAGAGAGACAGAGATAGAGAGAGACACAGGGAGACACAGAGAGAGACAGAAAGGGCCAGAGAGAGAGAAAGGGAGAGACAGAGAGAGAGACAGAGAGAGACAGAGACAGAGGGAGAGAGACAGATGGAGAGAGAGACAGAGAGAGACATACAGAGAGAGACATAGAGAGACAGAGAGAGACACAGAGAGAGACAGAGATAGACAGAGAGAGACAGAGAGAGACAGAGAGAGAAACAGAGACAAAGAGAATGACTGAGAAAGACAGAGAGAGAGAGAAAGAGAGACAGAGAGAGAGACAGAGAGAGACAGAGATAGACAGAGAGAGACCCATAAAGAGAAAGAGAGCGAGACAGAGAGAGAGACAGAGAGAGTGTGAGAGAGACTGACAGAGACAGAGAAAGAGACAGAGAGAGACATACAGAGAGAGACATAGAGAGACAGAGAGAGACACAGAGAGAGACAGAGAGAGAGACAGAGAGAGACAAAGAAAGACAGAGACAGAGACAGAAAAGAGACAGAGATTGAGACATAGAGAGACAGATAGAGAGCCAGAGAGATACAGAGAGATAGAGAGACAGAGAGAGACGATAGAGACAGAGAGAGAAAGAGAGAGACAGAGAGAGAGACAGAAAAGAGACAGAGAGAGAGACTGAGAGAGACAGAGATAGAGACAGAGAGAGACAGAGAGAGACACAGTAAGAGACAGAGAGAGAGAAAGAGAGGGAGACAGAAAGAGACAGAGAGAGTCGACAGAGAGAGACCTAGAGAGACAGAGAGAGACAGAGATAGAGACAGAGAGAGACAGTGAGAGAGACAGAGAGAGACACACAGAGAGACAGAGAGAGACAGAGATAGACTGAGACAGACAGAGATAGAGATTGAGAGAGACAGAGAGATACAGAGAGGGAGGGAGACAGAGAGAGACAAAGAGAGACAGAGAGAGACAGAGAGAGACACACGAAACAGATAGAGACATAGAGAGACACAGAGAGAGACAGAGAGAGACAGGAGATAAACAGGGAGAGATAGAGAGGTAGGCAGAGAGAGACAAAGAGAGTGACAGAGAGAGACAAAGAGAGAAGAGAGAGACAGAGATAGAGACAGAGAGAGACAGAGAGAGACATAGAGAGACACACAAAACAGATAGAGACATAGAGAGACACAGAGAGAGACAGAGAGAGACAGAGAGAGACAAAGAGAGAGACAGAGAAGACAGAGAGAGACACAGAGAGACACAGAGAGAGACAAAGAGAGACAGAGAGAGACAGAGATAGAGACAGAGAGAGACAGAGAGAGACATAGAGAGACAGAGAGAGACAGAGATAGAGACAGAGAGACAGAGAGAGATGAGAGAGACACACAGAGAGACAGAGACAGAGAGAGACTGAGAGAGACAGAGATAGAGACTGAGAGAGACAGAGAGATACAGACAGGGAGGGAGACAGAGAGAGACAAAGAGAGACAGAGAGAGACAGAGAGAGAGACACACGAAACAGATAGAGACAAAGAGAGACACAGAGAGAGACAGAGAGAGACAGGAGATAAACAGGGAGAGACAGAGTTAGAGACAGAGAGAAACCGAGAGAGACAATGAGAGACAGAGAGAGACAGAGAGAGACAGAGAGAGACAGAGAAAGACACAGAGAGCGACACAGAGAGAGACAGAGACAGAGAGAGAGACAGAGATAGAGAGACAGAGACACAAAGAGACACATAGAGATACACAGAGAGACACAGAGAGAGACAGAGACAAAGAGAGAGACAGAGACAGAGTGAGAGAGACTGAGAGAGACAGAGAGACAAACAGAGATAGACAGAGACTAAGAGAGAGACAGAGAGAAACAGAGATATAAACAGAGAGAGACAGAAAGAGAGAAAGAGAGAGTGATAGGCACAGAGAGAGACACAGAGAGAGATAGAGAGAGAGGTAGACAGAGAGGGACAAAGAGAGAGACAGAGAGAGACAAAGAGAGAGGCAAAGAGAGACAGAGACAAAGAGAGAGACAGAGAGAGACAGAGACAAAGTGAGAGAGACTGAGAGACAGAGAGAGACAGAGAGAGACAGAGAGTGACAATGAGAGACAGAGAGAGACCCAGAGAAAGACAGAGAGAGACAGAGAGAAACAGAGATAGAGAGACAGAGACACAGAGATACACAAGAGAGACACAGAGAGAGACAGAGAGAGAGAGAGACAGAGCGAGACAAAGAGAGACAGAGAGAGTCAGAGAGAGAGACAGAGAGAGACATAGAGAGACACACAGAGAGACCGAGAGAGACAGAGTGAGACCATGAGAGACAGAGAGAGACAGAGAGAGACTGAGAGAGACACAGAGAGACAGAGAGACACACAGAGAGAGACAGAGACAGAGAGAGACAGAGATAGAGAGACAGAGACACAAAGAGACACATAGAGATACACAGAGTTACACAGAGAGAGACAGAGACAAGGAGAGAGACAGAGAGAGACAGAGACAAAGTGAAAGAGACTGAGACAGACAGAGAGACAGAGAGAGACAGAGACATACAGAGAGAGACATAGAGAGTCAGAGAGAGACACAGAGAGAGACAAACAAAGACAGAGAGAGAGACAGAAAGAGAGACTGAGATATAGAGACAGAGACACAGAAATACACATAGAGAGACACAGAGAGAGACAGAGAAAGAAAGAGAGACAGAGACAGAGTGAGAGAGACTGAGAGAGACAGAGATAGAGACAGAGAGAGACAGAAAGTGAGACAGAGAGAGTGATAGACACAGAGAGAGACACAGAGAGTGATAGAGAGATAGGTAGAAAGAGAGAGACAAAGAGAGAGACAGAGAGAGAAGGAGAGAGACAGAGAGAGAGACAGACAGAGACAGAGAGTGTCAGAGAGAGACAGAGAGAGACAGAGACAAAGAGAGAGACAGATAGAGACAGAGACAGAGTGAGAGAGACTGAGAAACAGAGAGAGACACAGAGATAGACAATGAGAGACAGAGAGAGACACAGAGGGAGACAGAGAGAGACAGAGAGAGACAGAGAGAAACAGAGATAGAGAGACAGAGACACAGAGATACACAAGAGAGACACAGAGAGAGACAGAGACAAAGAGAGAGACAGAGACAGAGTAAGAGTGACTGAGAGAGACAGAGAGACAGACAGTTAGAGACAAAGACAAAGAGAGAAGCAAAGAGAAAAAGAGATAGAGACAGAGAGAGACAGACAGAGAGACAGAGAGAGTGATAGAGAGACATAGAGAGAGACACATGGAGAGATAGAGAGGTAGACAGAGAGAGATAAAGAGAGAGACAGAGAGAGACAGAGAGAGAGACAGAGAAGACAGAGAGAGACACAGAGAGAGACAGAGAGAGACTGAGAGGGACAGAGATAGAGACTGAGAGAGACAGAGAGAGACACAGAGAGAGACAGAGAGAGACAGAGAGACAGAGAAGAAAGAGAGAGACACAGAGAGAGACAGAGAGAGACAGAGAGAGACAGAGAGATACAAAGAGAGAGACAGAGAGACTGAGAGAGACAGAGATAGAGACTGAGAGAGAAAGATAGAGACAGAGAGAGACAGAGAGAGACAGAGAGAGACAGAGAGAGACAGAGATAGAGACAGAGAGAGACAGAGAGAGAGACAGAGATAGAGAGAGACAGAGAGAGACCTAGAGAGACAGAGAGAGACAGAGATAGAGACAGAGAGATACAGTGAGAGAGACAGAGAGAGACACACAGAGAGACAGAGAGAGACAGAGATAGAGACAGAGAGAGACAGAGAGATACAGAGAGGGAGGGAGACAGAGAGAGACCGAGAGAGACACAGAGGGAGACAGAGAGAGACAGAAATAGAGACAGAGAGAGACAGAGAGAGAGACAGACATAGACAGAGAGAGAGAGAGAGACAGAGAGAGACATAGAGAGACAGAGAGAGACAAAGAGAGACAGAGAGTGAAGGAGAGAGAGAGACATAGAGAAACAGAGAGAGACAGAGAGAGACCTAGAGAGACAGAGAGAGACATAGAGAGACACAGAGAGAGACAGAGAGACAGAGAGAGACAGAGATAGAAACAGAGAGAGACAGAGACAAAGAGAGAGACAGAGAGTGACATAGACAGAGAGAGAGTCTGAGAGAGACCAAGAGAGACACAGAGGGAGACAGAGAGAGACAGAGATAGAGACAGAGATAGAGAGAGAGAGACACACAGAGAGACAGAGAGAGACTGAGAGAGACTGAGAGAGACAGAGATAGAGACTGAGAGAGACAGAGAGAGACAGAGAGGGAGGGAGACAGAGAGAGACAAAGATAGACAGAGAGAGACAGAGAGAGAGACACAGGAAACAGATAGAGACATAGAGAGACACACAGAGAGACAGAGAGAGATAGAGAGATAAACAGGGAGAGACAGAGATAGAGACAGAGAGAGAACGATAGAGACAGAGAGAGAGAGAGACAGATAGAGACAATGAGAGACAGAGAGAGACACAGAGGGAGACAGAGATAGTCAATGAGAGACAGAGAGAGACACAGAGGGAGATAGAGAGAGACATAAAGAGACAGAGAGAAACAGAGATAGAGAGACGGAGACACAAGAAACACAAGAGAGACACAGAGAGAGACAGAGACAGAGTAAGAGTGTCTGAGAGAGACAGAGAGACGGACAGTTAGAGACAGAGACAAAGAGAGAAACAGAGAGAAAAAGAGATAGAGTCAGAGAGAGACAGACAGAGAGACAGAGAGAGTGATAGAGAGATACAGAGAGAGACACATGGAGAGATAGAGAGAGACAGAGAGAGAGACAGAGAAGACAGAGAGAGACACAGAGAGAGACAGAGAGAGACTGAGAGAGACAGAGATAGAGACTGAGAGAGACAGAGAGAGACACAGAGAGAGACAGAGAGAGACAGAGAGACAGAGAAGACAGAGAGAGACACAGAGAGAGACAGAGAGAGACAGAGAGAGACAGAGAGAGACAGAGAGAGACTGAGAGAGACAGAGATAGAGACTGTGAGAGACAGATAGAGACAGAGAGAGACAGAGAGAGACAGAGATAGAGACAGAGAGAGAGACAGAGATAGATAGAGAGACAGAGAGAGACCTAGAGAGACAGAGAGAGACAGAGATAGAGACAGAGAGATACAGTGAGAGAGACAGAGAGAGACACACAGAGAGACAGAGAGAGACAGAGAGAGACAGAGAGATACAGAGAGGGAGGGAGACAGAGAGAGACAGAGAGAGACCGAGAGAGACACAGAGGGAGACAGAGAGAGACAGAGATAGAGACAGAGAGAGACAGAGAGAGAGACAGACATAGACAGAGAGAGAGAGAGACAGAGAGAGACATAGAGAGACAGAGAGAGACAGAGAGAGACAGAGAGAGAAGGAGAGAGAGAGACATAGAGAAACAGAGAGAGACAGAGAGATACAGAGAGGGAGGGAGACAGAGAGAGACAGAGAGAGACCGAGAGAGACACAGAGGGAGACAGAGAGAGACAGAGATAGAGACAGAGAGAGACAGAGAGAGACATAGAAAGACACAGAGAGTGACAGAGAGAGAAAGAGAGACAGAGAGAGATAGAGATAGAGAAAGAGAGAGACAGAGACAAAGAGAGAGACAGAGAGAGACATAGACAGAGAGAGAGACTGAGAGAGACCGAGAGAGACACAGAGGGAGACAGAGAGTGACAGAGAAAGAGACAGAGATAGAGACAGAGAGAGACACACAGAGAGATAGAGAGAGACAGAGAGAGACTGAGAGAGACAGAGATTGAGACTGAGAGAGACAGAGAGAGACAGAGAGGGAGGGAGACAGAGAGAGACAAAGAGAGACAGAGAGAGACAGAGAGAGAGACAAAGGAAACAGATAGAGACATAGAGAGACACACAGAGAGACAGAGAGAGACAGAGAGATTAACAGGGAGAGACAGAGATAGAGACAGAGAGAGACAGAGAGAGACAGAGAGAGACAGAGAGAGACAATGAGAGACAGAGAGAGACACAGAGGGAGACAGAGAGACACAATGAGAGACAAAGTGTGACACAGAGGGAGACAGAGAGAGACAGAGAGAGACAGAGAGAAACAGAGATAGAGAGACAGAGACACAGAGATACACAAGAGAGACACAGAGAGAGGCAGAGACAAAGAGAGAGACAGAGACAGAGTGAGAGTGACTGATAGAGACAGAGAGAAAGACAGTTAGAGATAGAGACAAAGAGAGAAACAGAGAGAATCAGAGATAGAGACAGAGAGAAACGGAGAGAGAGACAGAGATAGTGATAGAGAGACACAGAGAGAGACACAGGGAGAGATAGAGAGGTAGACAAAGAGAGACAAAGAGAGAGACAGAGAGAGACAGAGATAGAGACTGAGAGAGACAGAGAAAGACACAGAGAGAGACAGAGAGAGACAGAGGGAGAGACAGAGAAGACAGAGAGAGACAGAGAGAGACAGAGAGAGACAGAGAGAGACACAGAGAGAGACAGAGACACAGAGAGAGACAGAGAGAGAGACAGAGAAGACAGAGAGAGACAGAGAGAGACAGAGAGAGAGACAGAGAGATACAGAGAGACAGAGAGAGACAGAGAGAGACACAGAGAGACACAGAGAGAGACAGAGAGAGACAGAGAGAGAGATAGAGAGAGACAGAGAGAGACAGAGAGAGACAGAAATAGAGACAGAGAGAGACACACAGAGAGACAGAGAGAGTCAGAGAGAGACTGAGAGAGACAGAGATAGAGACTGAGAGAAACAGAGAGATACAGAGAGGGAGGGAGACAGAGAGAGATAAAGAGAGACAGAGAGAGACAGAGAGAGAGACACGAAACAGATAGAGACATCGAGAGACACAGAGAGAGATAGAGAGAGAGGTAGACAAAGAGAGACAAAGAGAGAGACAGAGAGAGACAGAGATAGAGACAGAGAGAGACAGAGAGACAGAGAGAGACACCGAGAGAGACAGAGAGAGACTGAGAGACACAGAGATAGAGACTGAGAGAGACAGAGAAAGACAGAGAGAGAGGGAGACAGAGAGAGACAAAGAGAGACAGAGAGATAGACAGAGAGAGACAGAGAGAGACAGAGAGGGACATAGAGGGAGACAGAGAGAGACTGAGAGAGACAGGATAGAGACTGAGAGAGACAGAGAGATAGGCAGAGAAGACAGAGAGAGACACAGAGAGAGACAAACAAAGACAGAGAGAGAGACAGAGAGAGAGACTGAGATATAGAGACAAAGACACAGAGATACACATAGAGAGACACAGAGAGAGACAGAGAAAGAAGGAGAGACAGAGACAGAGTGAGAGAGACAGAGAGAGACACAGAGAGACACAGAGAGAGACAGAGAGAGACTGAGAGAGACAGAGATAGAGACTGAGAGAGATAGAAAGAGACACAGGGAAAGACAGAGAGAGACAGAGAGAGACAGAGAGAGACAGAGAGGGACAGAGAGAGACAGAGATAGAGACAGAGAGAGACAGAGAGAGAGAGACAGAGAGAGACAGAGAGAGACAGAGAGAGACAGAGATAGAGACAGAGAGAGACAGAGATAGAGACAGAGAGAGACACACAGAGAGACAGAGAGAGTCAGAGAAAGACTGAGAGGGACAGAGATAGAGACTGAGAGAGACAGAGAGATACAGAGAGAGACAGAGAGAGACAGAGATAGAGACAGAGAGAGAGACAGAGAGAGACACACGAAACAGATAGAGACATAGAGAGACACAGAGAGAGATAGAGAGAGAGGTAGAAAAAGAGAGACAAAGAGAGAGACAGAGAGAGACAGAGATAGAGACAGAGAGAGACAGAGAGAGACAGAGAGAGACACCGAGAGAGACAGAGAGAGACTGAGAGACACAGAGATAGAGACTGAGAGAGACAGAGAAAGACAGAGAGAGGGAGACAGAGAGAGACAAAGAGAGACAAAGAGAGACAGAGAGATAGACAGAGAGAGACAGAGAGAGACAGAGAGAGACAGAGAGAGACACAGAGAGAGACAGAGAGAGACTGAGAGAGACAGAGATAGAGACTGAGAGAGACAGAGAGATAGACAGAGAAGACAGAGAGAGACACAGAGAGAGACAGAGAGAGACTGAGAGAGACAGAGATAGAGACTGAGAGAGACAGAGAGAGACAGAGACAGAGAGAGACAGAGAGAGTGATAGATTGACACAGAGAGAGACACAGAGTGAGATAGAGAGAGAGGTAGACATAGAGAGACAAAGAGAGAGACAGAGCGAGGCAAAGAGAGAGATAGAGAGAGCGACAAAGAGAGACAGAGAGAGACAGAAAACCGAAAAGAGAGAGAGACAGAGAGAGACAGAGAAGGAGTGAGAGAGTCTGAGAGAGACAGATAGAGACAAAGACAGAGTGAGAGAGACTGAGAGAGACAGAGAGAGAGACAGAGAGAGAGAGGGAGACAGAGAAAGACAGAGAGAGACAGAGACAGAGAGAATCAGAGATAGAGACAGAGAGACAGAGAGATAGACAGAGAAGACAGAGAGAGAGACAGAGAGAGACAAACAAAGACAGAGAGAGAGACAGAGAGAGAGACAGAGAGAGAGAGGGAGACAGAGAAAGACAGAGAGAGACAGAGACAGAGAGAATCAGAGACAGAGTGAGAGAGATAGAGAGAGACACAGAGAGAGACAGAGAGAGACTGAGAGAGACAGAGATAGAGACTGAGAGAGACAGAAAGAGACACAATGAGAGACAGAGAGAGACAGAGACAGAGAGATACAGAGAGAGATAGAGATAGACACAATGAGAGATAGAGAGAGACAGAGAGAGACACAGTGAGAGACAGAGAGAGACAGAGAGAGACACACAGAGAGACAGAGCGACAGAGTGATAAAAAGAGAGAGACAGAGATAGAGACAGAGAGAGACGGAGAGGGACAGAGAGAGACAATGAGAGAAAGAGAGAGAAAGAGAGAGACAGAGATAGAGACAGAGAGAGACAAAGACAGTGTGAGAGAGACTGAGAGAGACAGAGAGAAAGACAGTTAGAGATAGAGACAAAGAGAGAAACAGAGAGAATCAGAGATAGAGACAGAGAGAAACGGAGAGAGAGACAGAGATAGTGATAGAGAGACACAGATAGAGACACAGGGAGAGATAGAGAGGTAGACAAAGAGAGACAAAGATAGAGACAGAGAGAGACAGAGATAGAGACTGAGAGAGACAGAGAAAGACACAGAGAGAGACAGAGAGAGACAGAGGGAGAGACAGAGAAGACAGAGAGAGACAGAGAGAGACAGAGAGAGACAGAGAGAGACAGAGAGAGACAGAGAGAGACAGAGAGAGACACAGAGAGAGACAGAGACACAGAGAGAGACAGAGAGAGAGACAGAGAAGACAGAGAGAGACAGAGAGAGACAGAGAGATACAGAGAGACAGAGAGAGACAGAGAGAGACACAGAGAGACACAGAGAGAGACAGAGAGAGAGATAGAGAGAGACAGAGAGAGACAGAGAGAGAGACAGAGATAGAGACAGAGAGAGACACACAGAGAGACAGAGAGAGTCAGAGAGAGACTGAGAGAGACAGAGATAGAGACTGAGAGAGACAGAGAGATACAGAGAGGGAGGGAGACAGAGAGAGATAAAGAGAGACAGAGAGAGACAGAGAGAGAGAGAGACACGAAACAGATAGAGACATCGAGAGACACAGAGAGAGATAGAGAGAGAGGTAGACAAAGAGAGACAAAGAGAGAGACAGAGAGAGACAGAGATAGAGACAGAGAGAGACAGAGAGACAGAGAGAGACACCGAGAGAGACAGAGAGAGACTGAGAGACACAGAGATAGAGACTGAGAGAGACAGAGAAAGACAGAGAGAGGGAGACAGAGAGAGACAAAGAGAGACAGAGAGATAGACAGAGAGAGACAGAGAGAGACAGAGAGGGACACAGAGGGAGACAGAGAGAGACTGAGAGAGACAGGATAGAGACTGAGAGAGACAGAGAGATAGGCAGAGAAGACAGAGAGAGACACAGAGAGAGACAAACAAAGACAGAGAGAGAGACAGAGAGAGAGACTGAGATATAGAGACAAAGACACAGAGATACACATAGAGAGACACAGAGAGAGACAGAGAAAGGAGAGACAGAGACAGAGTGAGAGAGACAGAGAGAGACACAGAGAGACACAGAGAGAGACAGAGAGAGACTGAGAGAGACAGAGATAGAGACTGAGAGAGATAGAAAGAGACACAGGGAAAGACAGAGAGAGACAGAGAGAGACAGAGAGAGACAGAGAGGGACAGAGAGAGACAGAGATAGAGACAGAGAGAGACAGAGAGAGAGAGACAGAGAGAGACAGAGAGAGACAGAGAGAGACAGAGATAGAGACAGAGAGAGACAGAGATAGAGACAGAGAGAGACACACAGAGAGACAGAGAGAGTCAGAGAAAGACTGAGAGGGACAGAGATAGAGACTGAGAGAGACAGAGAGATACAGAGAGAGACAGAGAGAGACAGAGATAGAGACAGAGAGAGAGACAGAGAGAGACACACGAAACAGATAGAGACATAGAGAGACACAGAGAGAGATAGAGAGAGAGGTAGAAAAAGAGAGACAAAGAGAGAGACAGAGAGAGACAGAGATAGAGACAGAGAGAGACAGAGAGAGACAGAGAGAGACACCGAGAGAGACAGAGAGAGACTGAGAGACACAGAGATAGAGACTGAGAGAGACAGAGAAAGACAGAGAGAGGGAGACAGAGAGAGACAAAGAGAGACAAAGAGAGACAGAGAGATAGACAGAGAGACAGAGAGAGACAGAGAGAGACAGAGAGAGACTGAGAGAGACAGAGATAGAGACTGAGAGAGACAGAGAGATAGACAGAGAAGACAGAGAGAGACACAGAGAGAGACAGAGAGAGACTGAGAGAGACAGAGATAGAGACTGAGAGAGACAGAGAGAGACAGAGACAGAGAGAGACAGAGAGAGTGATAGATTGACACAGAGAGAGACACAGAGTGAGATAGAGAGAGAGGTAGACATAGAGAGACAAAGAGAGAGACAGAGCGAGGCAAAGAGAGAGATAGAGAGAGCGACAAAGAGAGACAGAGAGAGACAGAAAACCGAAAAGAGAGAGAGACAGAGAGAGACAGAGAAGGAGTGAGAGAGTCTGAGAGAGACAGATAGAGACAAAGACAGAATGAGAGAGACTGAGAGAGACAGAGAGAGAGACAGAGAGAGAGAGGGAGACAGAGAAAGACAGAGAGAGACAGAGACAGAGAGAATCAGAGATAGAGACAGAGAGACAGAGAGATAGACAGAGAGAGACAAACAAAGACAGAGAGAGAGACAGAGAGAGAGACAGAGAGAGAGGGAGACAGAGAAAGACAGAGAGAGACAGAGACAGAGAGAATCAGAGACAGAGTGAGAGAGACAGAGAGAGACACAGAGAGAGACAGAGAGAGACTGAGAGAGACAGAGATAGAGACTGAGAGAGACAGAAAGAGACACAGGGAGAGACAGAGAGAGACAGAGACAGAGAGATACAGAGAGAGATAGAGATAGACACAATGAGAGAT
>NW_028227276.1:3184922-3192422 GCF_978045245.1 Mus caroli
TGTGGGAAGCCACATGTGCTGTTGCAGAGTGGCACAGGCTTCTGCTGGCCACCACGCATACATAGGCAGGAAAGTTTTTTGCCAAGATGAGGTTTTGAGAATTGACCAAAATTGACCAATCAGAAGAGAGAGAAAGTAACCAATCAGACAAGAGAGAAAGTAACCAATCAGAAGAGAGAAAGTAACCAATCAGATAAGAGAGAAAGTAACCAATCAGATGTAAGAATGCAAATGAGGTTGTAAATATCAACCAAACACAACACAATCCGGGTGTGAGACACGCCTCTCCTAGGCCTATATAAAGCAACACCAGGGCTGGGCTAAGGGTCTTTTCGCCTCTGCAATCAAGCTCTCCCAATAAACGCGTGCAGAAGGATCCTGTTGCAGCGTCGTTCTTGCTGGTCGAGTCGGACGCGCGCAAGAAGTGGTGCCGAAACCCGGGACGAAACATCTTCAGGCACGAGCGAAGACCCCCTGCTACAGGGAGGATTCAGAACTGCATCGCGGGGAAGGAGCGGTTAATAAAGGTTCCCGTAAAACAGGCTGCTGAGAAGGATCCGGCGTGGGTTCAGAACTCTTCAGCTGGGGAGCGGTGTTAATAAAGTGTTCCTGCAAAACAGACTGCTGAGAAGGATTCAACTGCGTGGATTCAGAACTCTTCAGCTGAGGAACGGTGGTACTGGTAAGTATAAAGAAATTAAGGTAAGTCTCTGAGAGGTATGCTTTCTTACGCAGTAGGTGTAGGAGTACCAGGAAGGCATATCAGAAACAGAGAGAAAGGAAAAAGAAGACGTGCGCAGAAAAATAAGTAACTTAAGAAATATAAAAAAAGAGAAAAAGAAAGGAAGCTAAAAATAAAGATACAAAGGATAATATAAAATATAAAGATACAAAGGATAATATAAAGATACAAAGGATAATATAAAGATATAAAGGATAATATAAAAAAATGAAGAACAAAAAATTAAGTCAATTTACCCTCCTCGAGGACTTTGACTAAAGAGGCAGCCTTCATCAAAGGCTTAATGAAAGCTCTCAGGGAAAGAGGAGTAACTATTAGAAGTAGCCACTGTGCAGAATTCCCAGAAGAAAGAGAAAAAATGAAAATAAGCTATTTCAGAGCCCTCCTAGGGACAGAAGGAAAATGGGAGACGTCCTGCTTCCTCTCTGACTCCTATGGAGAGATTCTTAGCTCTGGTTAGGATATCTGTGTCCCTTTGAGCTATCTATTGTCTGTTTTTGGTGCACCAAATTGTCTATATGTTTGTCAATTCATGTTTGGATGATTGAATGATGTTCTGTGTTTCATGTTGAAAAATAATAAAAAGCAGTCTCAGTCTGCACAGCAAAAATTGACAAGTTAGCTGCATGGTGGCTGGGAGTCAAGTACAGCTGAAAAAGCCCTGTTGAGGGCCAATTGCAAATGGAGCTTTTAAAGGGGCAGGCAGCCTTTTGCTTGTAACAGAAAGTTAGCTTAAAATTGGAAACTCAAGGTTGGAGTCATTCTAAACAACATGAACGAACCCAAGAAAACAGGTCATATGCAAAAGCAGTGTACAAAGGGTAGAAAGAATAGGTTTGAAAAGAAAGTACACGTCTTTACAAATAGAAGGAAAAACCTTTCAAGGTATAATGGATACAGGAGCAGATAAAAGCATTATATCTAGTAATTGGTGGCCTGCTTCTTGGCCTGTTAATCAATCGTCACATAGCTTACAAGGATTAGGATATGAGGCTACACCAACTATAAGTGCAAAATACTTACAATGGAAAGATAAAGAAGGAAGGACAGGGCTTTTTCAACCTTATGTACTCCCTTTACCTGTAAACTTATGGGGAAGAGATGTGATGTCAGCCATGAACTTTATACTGACAAATGATTATTCTCAGAAAAGCAAGGAAATGATGAAAGGAATGGGATATATACCTGGACTAGGTCTAGGAAAAAGTTTACAAGGTAGAATTTCACCAGTTAAAGCCACAGTAAAAGCAGATAAGAAAGGGCTGGGTTTTTTCTAGGGGCCGCTGAGGAGCCTTTGCCCATTCCGTGGTGTACAGAGGACACGGTGTGGGTGCCTCAGTGGTCTTTATCCTCTGAGAAATTAAAAGCAGCTAAAGAATTAGTACAAGAACAATTAGACTTGGGACATGTAGAACCCACACAATCACCCTGGAACACCCCTATTTTTGTTGTAAAGAAAAAGTCAGGTAAATGGAGATTGTTACATGACCTCAGAGCCATTAATGCACAAATGCAAGTTATGGGTCCCGTACAAAGAGGACTCCCCCTACTTTCAGCTCTACCTAAGGATTGGAAAATTATAGTAGTAGATATTAAGGATTGTTTCTTTTCCATTCCGTTAAATGAGAAAGATAAACCTAGATTTGCATTTACCCTACCTTCTGTTAATCATATGGAGCCTAATAAAAGGTATCAATGGCGAGTGTTACCCCAAGGAATGGCAAATAGCCCTACCATATGTCAATTATATGTAGGAAAAGCTTTACAACCAGTTAGAGATGGTTTCCCCTCCTTAAAAATTTGTCATTATATGGACGACATTGTGATTTGTGGACCTGAAGAAGAAAGTATACAGCGAGCATATGGCTTTCTTAATGAAACTTTAAAAAATAATGGCTTGATTATTGCACCCGAAAAGGTGCAGCAGTCTAATGTTAGTCAATTTTTAGGAGCCACTATTACTTTACAGTGTGTTACCCCACAAAAGATTAGTATAAGAAAAGATCATCTAAAGACATTAAATGATTTTCAAAAATTATTAGGAGATATAAATTGGATTTGACCTTATTTAAGGATCCCTACTTCGGAATTAAAACCTCTATTTCAAATTTTAGAAGGTGAATCACATATTACCTCATTGAGACAATTAACACCTGAGGCTTCTGATGTTCTTAGGAAGGTAGAAGAAGCAATCCAAACAGCACAGCTAAATCGTATAAATGAGCAAAAACCTTTTTTGCCTATGCATATTACGAACCATAAATTTGCCAACTGCTGTATTATGGCAAGATGGTCCTCTAGTATGGATACATCCACATATATCCCCTAATAAGACTATAGAGCATTATCCCACCATGGTGGCAAATATGGCCCATAAAGGCATAAAAAGTTCAATTACTCACTTTGGAAAAATGCTGGATAGCATAATTGTCCCCTATACTGCTGCACAAATGCAAACATTGTGTGCGACTATAGATGAATGGGCTATTCTTAGATGCAGTTATTCTGGTTTAATTGATAATCATTATCCTAAACATCCTTTATTACATTTTCTGTTATTACATCCAGTTATATTTCCAAAGGTAACGGCTAACACTCCTATAAAGGTAGCCATTGATATTTATACAGATGGATCCAAAACAGGGATTGGAAGTTATGTGATTAATGAAAAGGCTGTAAGGTTGCAATTTACACCAGGAGCCCCTCAATTGGTAGAATGTTTGGTGGTTTTAGAAGTCTTTAAAAGATTTCTTATGCCCATAAATATTATCTCTGATTCTGTTTATGTGGTTAATGCTGTACTAATGTTAGAGACTGTTGGAAATTTTAAGCAGTCTAGTCCAGTAACTGAAACTTTGAGGAAAATACAAAATTGTATTTTGATGCGTGAGCACCCCTTTTATATTCAACATATTAGAGCACATACATCATTACCTGGACCTATGGTTAAGGGTAATGCAATTGCTGATTCAGCCACCAGAGATACGGTTTTCCTATCACAAAATTCTATAGAAAGTGCAAAAAATTTTCATCAACTTTATCATGTCCCTGCTTCTACATTACGACAAAAGTTTAAGCTCACACGAACAGAAGCTCGAGATATTGTCCTCCAGTGTGGTAGGTGTGTAGAATTCATTAATGCACCTTCCGTGGGCGTTAATCCTCGCGGAGTGCGACCCCTAGATGTTTGGCAAATGGACGTCACGCATATCCCAGCTTTTGGGAAATTACAATATGTACATGTGTCCATCGATACCAGTTCTGGTGTCCTACATGCCTCTCCCTTGTCAGGGGAAAAAGCAGTTCATGTCATATCTCACTGCTTAGAGGCTTGGGCTGCATGGGGTAAGCCCCTAGTGCTAAAGACAGATAATGGTCCTGCATATACTTCTTCTAAATTTAGCCAATTTTGCAAACAAATGCAAGTGAAACATATTACTGGACTGCCCTATAATCCACAGGGCCAAGGCATCATTGAGAGAGCTCATCGTACTTTGAAACAATATTTGCAAAAACAGAAAGGGGGAATAGAGGCTATGACGCCAAAGATGGCTCTATCCCTTACAATATTTACTCTTAATTTTTTAAAATTGGATGATGCTGGAAGATCACCAGCCGAAAGGCACGGACAATGGCCTCAATCGCCCAATGAAATGGTCAAATGGAAAAATGTCCTTGATAATAAATGGTATGGCCCGGATCCTATCTTAATCAGATCCCGGGGAGCTATTTGTGTTTTTCCACAGGGTGAAGAAAATCCACTTTGGGTCCCGACGCGACTGACAAGGACCGTAAAAGAGCAAGATGAATCCCAAGATGATCCTGCTATTCCTGCTCCTGATGATTGAGACCGGGATAAGTATACCTTTGTGGGCCATAGTAAGATCATGGCCAGTACCTTTACCGGTACATTCCAATTCTTCCACCTTGCCTTTGTTTTATGCAACAGAATGTTTTCTGGATGCGCCTTGTGCACGACAAACTCCTCAAGAGCCACGGGTGTATAATAGTATGAGTTTTCATTTAAATTATACACTATGCTTTGTGCATGATGTGGATAGACCTTTTACACCCTGTATATTTTTAAAGAAAAAGGTTATCTCTAATTGGGCAGACCCCATTATCCAAAATAAAGTGAGCTCTGAAGTGTTACTTAATGCTTTAACGCAAGTCGTCCAAGGAGAGCAATTAGGCTCAGGTGATGTTGGAAATAATATAACTTCACCTATAAACATCACCACTATTATGATAAAGGGAAAGGTGACTATTCCCAAAAGATCACGATGGCCTGTTGGCAATGCTACTGCTAAACGCAGCGTGCCCTGGTGTCATCCGGACCTCACATTTCCTATAGTTTTTTCACCTTGTCAATCAAAAATTTTTCCTCGAAAAGAAATAGCAAAGGGTTTTGCTTTGTCACCTCCTTTAGATTTTTCTGTAATGAATGATAAGGAAGATGCTACAGGAAAAGAAAATATTTGGCCATATTACCAATGGATTTTAAGTAATGAGGCAGGTGCTAGTACCAGTCTGTCAGCCTTTGCACTGCTGACTGGCACCTTTCATGAGATACTGAATGTTTCTGCCACACTTTCCAATACCTCTGCTCATTTAGATAATGTGACAACTAATAGTTATCAGAAATATGACTACCTCTCCAGTAGAAGTTTGTGTTAATCCTCCATTTTTCTTTATATTGGCTGAATTTCAAAATGATACAGAATGGTTAGATTATACAAATATCACTTGTTTTTTGACGCAATGCTGGAATGGAACCAAATCCTTAGCCTTAGTGGTACAGCTACCAATCTTGGTCCCTGTACCTGTTGAGGCAGATCCAGAGAAGTTCCCAATAATGAGTCTAATTAGACAGAAGAGAGATTTTGGAATCACAGCTGCCATTGTCACTGCCATTGTAGTGTCTGCAGCATCAGCGGTTACCGCAGGAATTGCTATGGCCAATCAAGTTAATAGTGCTGATACCATTAGTCAGATAGCAGAAAAAACGTCTGAGGCATTGCTCACTCTGCAAAGGGTGGATTCTCATCTCGCCTCAGGATTAATGTTAGTGAATCAGAGAGTGGATATTTTACAGCATAACATGGAACAGATGATGGATGTCATTCAAATGAGTTGTGTGGCATCCACTCCGCGTGTATGCATTACTCCCAATAGGTATATTAATAATTCTTTTATTAAAAGTACAGACCTATCGAATTATCTGAAGGGAAACTGGTCGCAGGAGCTGGACAGGCTGCAGAAGAGGCTGCAGATACAGATCCTGAACCTTAATGGAACCAGAGTGGAACCTGTGACCTTTGGAGACATTACCTCTTGGCTTTCCTCTGCTTTCTCTTACTTTAAGGAATGGGTGGGAGTGATTTTGTTTGGTGCTGCCATATGCTGTGGACTGGCGTTCATGCTCTGGTTGGTATGCAAATTTAGAACACAACAAAAACGTGACAAGGTGATTATAACTCAGGCACTATTGGCTATTGAAAACGGCGCTTCCCCCAAAGTTTGGTTATCTATGCTCAAGAATTAGTCGGCATCTGAGTTCTCTGCTCTTGCCCATGAGAAAGACTCAACAATCATTGATCAGCCCTTGCACATTGATGCATACGACAGGGTGATCATGATTTCCCCACTAATTCATTTTTTGGCTGGCCTCTTTTGCAGAGTTCGCCCTAGGTCACTTAGCAGTTACTGTCACACAGCACTGGGGTATCCAGAGACGGGCAACTTTCCTCATGCACAGGCCAACCTAAGACACGGGGCCCGGTGGCGATAGGGTTACCCTACGACGGGAAAAGACTGTGACATTGGAGGAATGACCTAAAACAGGAGCCACAGCAGATGGACATAATTGCACAGGCCTAGTCCAGCCTCATTTTATTAAAACAGAAAGGGGGAGATGTGGGAAGCCACATGTGCTGTTGCAGAGTGGCACAGGCTTCTGCTGGCCACCACGCATACATAGGCAGGAAAGTTTTTTGCCAAGATGAGGTTTTGAGAATTGACCAAAATTGACCAATCAGAAGAGAGAGAAAGTAACCAATCAGATAAGAGAGAAAGTAACCAATCAGAAGAGAGAAAGTAACCAATCAGATAAGAGAGAAAGTAACCAATCAGATGTAAGAATGCAAATGAGGTTGTAAATATCAACCAAACACAACACAATCCGGGTGTGAGACACGCCTCTCCTAGGCCTATATAAAGCAGCACCAGGGCTGGGCTAAGGGTCTTTTCGCCTCTGCAATCAAGCTCTCCCAATAAACGCATGCAGAAGGATCCTGTTGCAGCGTCATTCTTGCTGGTCGAGTCGGACGCGCGCAAGAGTAGACAGAGAGGGACAAAGAGAGAGACAGAGAGAGACAAAGAGTGAGTCAGAGAGAGACAGAGACAAAGAGAGAGACAGAGACAAAGTGAGAGAGACTGAGAGACAGAGAGAGACAGAGAGAGAGACAGAGAGAGACAATGAGAGACAGAGAGAGACACAGAGGGAGACAGAGAGAGACAGAGAGTGACAGAAAAACAGAGATAGAGAGACAGAGACACAGAGAGAGACAGAGACAGAGTGAGAGTGACTGAGAGAGACAGAGAGACCGACAGAGAGAAACAGAGACAAATAGAGAAACAGAGAGAGACAGAGATAGAGACAGAGAGAGACAGAGAGAGAGACAGAGAGAGAGATAGAGAGACACAGAGAGAGACACAGAGAGAGATAGAGAGAGAGGTAGACAAAGAGAGACAAAGAG
>NW_028227276.1:3194922-3199922 GCF_978045245.1 Mus caroli
GAGAGAGACAGAGAGTGACAGAAAAACAGAGATAGAGAGACAGAGACACAGAGAGAGACAGAGACAGAGTGAGAGTGACTGAGAGAGACAGAGAGACCGACAGAGAGAAACAGAGACAAATAGAGAAAAGGAGAGAGACAGAGATAGAGACAGAGAGAGACAGAGAGAGAGACAGAGAGAGAGATAGAGAGACACAGAGAGAGACACAGAGAGAGATAGAGAGAGAGGTAGACAAAGAGAGACAAAGAGAGATACAGAGAGAGACAGAGAGAGAGACAGAGAAGACAGAGAGAGACATAGAGATAGACAGAGAGAGACAGAGAGAGACTGAGAGAGACAGAGATAGAGACTGAGAGAGACTGAAAGAGACACAGAGAGAGACAGAGAAAGAAAGAGAGACAGAGACAGAGTGAGAGAGACTGAGAGAGACAGAGAGACGGACAGAGAGAGACAGAGACTAAGAGAGAGACAGAGAGAGACAGAGTTAGAGACAGAGAGAGACAGAAAGTGAGACAGAGAGAGTGATAGACACAGAGAGAGACACAGAGACTGATAGAGAGAGAGGTAGAAAGAGAGAGACAAAGAGAGAGACAGAGAGAGAAAGAGAGAGACAGAGAGAGAGACAGACAGAGACAGAGAGTGTCAGAGAGAGACAGAGAGAGACAAAGACAAAGAGAGAGACAGATAGAGACAGAGACAGAGTGAGAGAGACTGAGAAACAGAGAGAGACACAGAGAGAGACAATGAGAGACAGAGAGACACAGAAGAGACAGAGAGAGACAGAGAGAGACAGAGAGAAACAGAGATAGAGACACAGAGATACACAAGAGAGACACAAAGAGAGACAGAGACAAAGAGAGACAGAGACAGAGTGAGAGTGACTGAGAGAGACAGAGAGACGGACAGGGAGAGACAGAGACAGAGAGAGAAAAAGAGAGAAACAGAGATAGAGACGGAGAGAGACAGAGAGAGAGACAGAAAGAGTGATAGAGAGACACAGAGAGAGACACAGGGAGAGATAGAAAGGTAGACAGAGAGAGACAAAGAGAGAGACAGAGAGAGACAGAGAGAGAGACAGAGAAGAGAGAGAGAGACACAGAGAGAGACAGAGAGAGACAGAGAGAGACTGAGAGAGACAGAGATAGAGACTGAGAGAGACAGAGAGAGACACAGAGAGAGACAGAGAGAGACAGAGAGAGAGACAGAGAAGACAGAGAGAGACAGAGAGAGACAGCGAGAGACAGAGAGAGACAGAGAGAGACAGAGAGAGAGAAGAGAAGACAGAGAGAGACACAGAGAGAGACAGAGAGAGACAGAGAGAGACAGAGACAGACAGAGAGAGAGACAGAGAAGACAGAGAGAGACACAGAGAGAGACAAAAGAGACAGAAAGAGACAGAGAGAGACAGAGAGAGACAGAGATAGAGACAGAGAGAGACAGAGAGAGACACAGAGAGAGACAGAGAGAGACTTAGAGAGACAGAGATAGAGACTGAGAGAGACTGAAAGAGACACAGAGAGAGACAGAGAGAGACAGAGAGAGACAGAGAGAGACAGAGAGGGACAGAGAGAGACAGAGATAGAGACAGAGAGAAACAGAGAGAGAGAGACAGAGAGAGGCAGAGAGAGACAGAGAGAGACAGAGATAGAGACAGAGAGAGATAGAGATAGAGATAGAGAGAGACACAAAGAGAGACAGAGAGAGACAGAGAGAGACAGAGAGAAACAGAGATAGAAAGACAGAGACACAGAGATACACAGAGAGAGACAGAGACAAAGAGAGAGACAGAGACAGAGTGAGAGTGACTGAGAGAGACAGAGAGACCGACAGAGAGAAACAGAGACAAGTAGAGAAACAGAGAGAGACAGAGATAGAGACAGATAGAGACAGAGAGTGAGACAGAGAGAGTGATAGAGAGACACAGAGAGAGACACAGAGAGAGATAGAGAGAGGTAAACAAAGAGAGACAAAGAGAGAGACAGAGAGACAGAGAGAGAGACAGAGAAGACAGAGAGAGACACAGAGAGAGACAGAGAGAGACAGAGAGAGACTGAGAGAGACAGAGATAGAGACTGAGAGAGACAGAGAGAGACAGAGAGAGAGGTAGACAGAGCGAGACAAAGAGAGACAGAGAGAGTCAGAGAGAGAGACAGAGAGAGACATAGAGAGACACACAGAGAGACGGAGAGAGACAGATAGAGACCATGAGAGACAGAGAGACACAGAGAGAGACAGAGAGAGACACAGAGAGACAGAGAGAGACACAGAGAGAGACAGAGACGGAGAGAGACAGAGATAGAGAGACAGAGACACAAAGAGACACATAGAGATACACAGAGTTACACAGAGAGAGACAGAGACAAGGAGAGATACAGAGAGAGACAGAGACAAAATGAAAGAGACTGAGACAGACAGAGAGACAGAGAGAGACAGAGACATACAGAGAGAGACATAGAGAGTCAGAGAGAGACACAGAGAGAGACAAACAAAGACAGAGAGAGAGACAGAGAGAGAGACTGAGATATAGAGACAGAGACACAGTTATACACATAGAGAGACACAGAGAGAGACAGAGAAAGAAAGAGAGACAGAGACAGAGTGAGAGAGAATGAGAGAGACAGAGAGACGGACAGAGAGAGACAGAGACTAAGAGAGAGACAGAGAGAGACAGAGTTAGAGACAGAGAGAGACAGAAAGTGAGACAGAGAGAGTGATAGACACAGAGAGAGACACAGAGACTGATAGAGAGAGAGGTAGAAAGAGAGAGACAAAGAGAGAGACAGAGAGAGAGACAGACAGAGACAGAGAGTGTCAGAGAGAGACAGAGAGAGACAAAGACAAAGAGAGAGACAGATAGAGACAGAGACAGAGTGAGAGAGACTGAGAAACAGAGAGAGACACAGAGAGAGACAATGAGAGACAGAGAGAGACACAGAAGAGACAGAGAGAGACAGAGAGAGACAGAGAGAAACAGAGATAGAGAGACAGAGACACAGAGATACACAAGAGAGACACAAAGAGAGACAGTGACAAAGAGAGACAGAGACAGAGTGAGAGTGACTGAGAGAGACAGAGAGACGGACAGGGAGAGACAGAGACAGAGAGAGAAAAAGAGAGAAACACAGATAGAGACGGAGAGAGACAGAGAGAGAGACAGAAAGAGTGATAGAGAGACACAGAGAGAGACACAGGGAGAGATAGATAGGTAGACAGAGAGAGACAAAGAGAGAGACAGAGAGAGACAGAGAGAGACTGAGAGAGACAGAGATAGAGACTGAGAGAGACTGAGAGAGACAGAGAGACTGAGAGAGACAGAGATAGAGACTGAGATAGACAGAGAGATAGACAGAGAAGACAGAGAGACACAGAGAGAGACAGGAGAGACAGAGAGAGACTGAGAGAGACAGAGATAGAGACTGAGAGAGACTGAGAGAGACAGAGAGACTGAGAGAGACAGAGATAGGGACAGAGATAGGGACAGAGAGAGACAGAGAGAGACACAGAGAGAGACAGAGAGACACAGAGTAACTGAGAGAGACAGAGATAGAGACTGAGAGAGACAGAGAGAGACAGAGACAGAGAGAGACAGAGAGAGTGATAGATTGACACAGAGAGAGACACAGAGAGAGATAGAGAGAGAGGTAGACATAGAGAGACAAAGAGAGAGACAGAGCGAGGCAAAGAGAGAGACAGAGAGAGAGACAGAGAGAGACAGAGTGAGACAGAGAGAGAGGCAGAGAGAGATACAGAGAGAGACAGAGAGAAACAGAGGGAGAGACTGAGAGAGAGACAGAGAGAGACAGAAAACCGAAAAGAGAGAGAGACAGAGAGAGATAGAGAAGGAGTGAGAGAGTCTGAGAGAGACAGATAGAGACAAAGACAGAGTGAGAGAGACTGAGAGAGACAGAGAGAGAGACAGAGAGAGAGAGGGAGACAGAGAAAGACAGAGAGAGACAGAGACAGAGAGAATCAGAGATAGAGACAGAGAGACAGAGAGAGACAGAGAGAGACAGAGAGAGACACAGAGAGAGATAGAGCGACAGAGTGATAAACAGAGAGAGACAGAGATAGAGACAGAGAGAGACGGAGAGAGACAGAGAGAGACAATGAGAGACAGAGAGAGAAATAGAGAGACAGAGATAGAGACAGAGAGAGACAAAGACAGAGTGAGAGAGACTGAGAGAGACAGAGAGAGAGACAGAGAGAGACAGAGAGAGACAGAGACAGAGAGAAACAGAGATAGAGACAGAAGAGACAGAGAGATACAGAGAGAGACAGAGATAGACACCGTAAGAGATAGAGAGAGACAGAGAGAGACACAGAGAGAGACAGAGAGACAGAGTGATAAACAGAGAGAGACAGAGATAGAGACAGAGAGAGACAGAGGGAGACACAGAAAGACAAAGAGAGACAGAGAGAGACACGGAAGGAGACAGAGAGAGACAGAGGGAGACTGAGAGAGACAGAGATTAAGACAGAGAGAGACCGAGAGAGACAGAGAGAGAGGGAGACAGAGAGAGACAAAGAAGACAGAGAGAGACAGAGATAGAGACTGAGAGAGACAGAGAGAGACACAGAGAGAGACAGAGAGAGACAGAGAGAGAGACAGAGAAGACAGAGAGAGAAAGCGAGAGACAGAGAGAGACAGAGAGAGACAGAGAGAGAGAAGAGAAGACAGAGAGAGACACAGAGAGAGACAGAGAGAGACAGAGAGAGACAGAGACAGACAGAGAGAGAGACAGAGAAGACAGAGAGAGACACAGAGAGAGACAAAAGAGACAGAAAGAGACAGAGAGAGACAGAGAGAGACAGAGATAGAGACAGAGAGAGACAGAGAGAGACACAGAGAGAGACAGAGAGAGACTTAGAGAGACAGAGATAGAGACTGAGAGAGACTGAAAGAGACACAGAGAGAGACAGAGAGAGACAGAGAGAGACAGAGAGAGACAGAGAGGGACAGAGAGAGACAGAGATAGAGACAAAGAGAGACAGAGAGAGTC
>NW_028227276.1:3247422-3249922 GCF_978045245.1 Mus caroli
ATACAGAGAGAAAGACAGAAAGAGACAGAGAGAGATATAGAGAGAGATAGAGAGAGACACAGAGAGAGTCAGAGAGAGAGACAGAGACAAAGAGAGAGACAGAGAGACAGTGACAGTGTGAGAGAGACTGAGAGAGACAGAGAAAGAGACAGAGAGAGACAGAGACAAAGAGAGAAACAGAGAGAGACAGAGACAGAGTGAGATAGACTGAGAGAGACAGAGAGAGACACAGAGAGAGACAGAGAGAGACAGAGATAGAGACAGAGAGAGACAGAGACAAAGTGAGAGAGACTGAGATAGACAGAGAGCGAGATAGAGAGAGACAGAGAGAGACAGAGAGAGAGACAGAGAGAGACAGAGACAGAGAGATACAGAGAGAGACAGAGTGAGACACAGAGAGAGACAGAGAGAGACAGAGATAGAGACAGAGAGAGACAGAGAAAGAGACAGAGAGATTCACAGTTACGGACAGAGAGAGACAGAGAAAGACAAAGAGAGAGACAGAGAGTGACAGAGTGATAAACAGAGAGAGACAGAGTTAGAGACAGAGACAGGGAGACAGAGAGAGAAAGATAGAGACACACAGAGATATAGAGAAAGACAGAGAGAGACAGAGAGAGAGAGACAGAGAGAGACAGAGACACAGAGAGAGATAGAAAGACAGGTAGACAAAGAGAGACAAAGAGAGAGACAGAGAGAAAGACAGAGAGAGACAGATAGAGACACACAGAGATACAGAGAGAGACAGAGAGAGACAGAGATAGAGAGAGACAGAGAGAGACAGAGAGAGAGACAGAGAGAGACAGAGAGAGATAGAGAGACAGGTAGACAAAGAGAGACAAAGAGAGAGACAGAGAGAGACAAAGAGAGAGACAAAGAAAGAGACAGAGAGAGAGACAGAGAGAGACACAGAGAGAGACAGAGAGAGAGACAGAGAGAGACAGAGAAAGAGACAGAGAGAGACAGAGAGAGACACAGTGAGACAAAGAGATAGATAGAGAGAGAGGTAGACAGAGAGAGACAAAGAGAGAGACAGAGAGAGAGACAGAGAGAGGACAGAGAGAGACGGAGAGATAAGAGAGAGACAGAGAGAGAGACAGAGAGAGACAGGAAACAGACAAAGAGAGAGAGAGACAGAGAGAGACAGAAAGAGACTAGAGAGAGATAGAGAGATACAGAGAGAGACACAGAGAAAGACAGAGAAAAGAGAGAGACAGAGAGAGACAAGGACAGAGTGAGAGAGACTGAGAGAGACAGAGAGAGACATAGAGAGAGACTGAGAGAGACAGAGAGAGACAGAGACAAAGAGAGAGACAGAGAGAGACAGAGAGAAAGTGAGAGAGACTGAGAGAGACAGAGAGAGACACAGAGAGAGACTGAGAGAGACAGAGATAGAGACAGAGATAGGAACTAGAGAGTCTGAGATACATAGAGAGACAGAGAGAGACAGAGAGAGACAGAGATAGAGACAGAGTGAGACATAGAGACAGAGAGAGAGACAGACAGAGACACAGAGAGAGACACAGAGAGAGGTAGAAAGAGAGAGACAAAGAGAGAGGGAGAGAGAGACAGAGAGAGACAGAGAGAGACAAAGAGAGAGACAAAGAGAGAGACAGACAGAGACAGAGAAAGAAAGAGAGAGACAGAGTGATACAGAGAGAGAGACAGAAAGAGACAGAGAGATATAGAGAGAGATAGAGAGAGACACAGAGAGAGACAGAGAGAGAGACAGAGACAAAGAGAGAGACAGAGAGACAGTGACAGTGTGAGAGAGACTGAGAGGGACAGAGAAAGAGACAGAGAGAGACAGAGACAAAGTGAGGGAGACTGAGATAGACAGAGAGCGAGACAGAGAGAGACAGAGACAAAGAGAGAAACAGAGAGAGACAGAGACAGAGTGAGATAGACTGAGAGAGACAGAGAGAGACACAGAGAGAGACAGAGAAAGACAGAGAGATACAGAGAGAGACAGAGAGAGACAGAGAGAGAGACAGAAAGAGACAGAGACAGAGAGAGACAGAGATAGAGAAAGCGAGACAGAGAGAGACAAAGAGAGAGACAGAGAGAGACAGACAGAGACAGAGAGAGACAGAGAGAGAGACAGAGAGAGAGACAGACAGAGACAGAGAGAGACAGAGAGAAAGATAGAAAGAGACAGAGAGAGAAAGAGAGAGACAGAGTGATACAGAGAGATAGACAGAAAGAGACAGAGAGAGATATAGAGAGAGACAGAGAGAGAGACAGAGACAAAGAGAGAGACAGAGAGAGACAGTGACAGTGTGAGAGAAACAGAGAGACAGAGAGAGAGAGAGACAGAGAGAGACAGAGACAAAGTGAGAGAGACTGAGATAGACAGAGAGCGAGATAGAGAGAGACAGAGACAAAGAGAGAAACAGAGAGAGAGACAGAGACAGAGTGAGATAGACTGAGAGAGACAGAGAGAGACACAAAGAGAGACAGAGAGAGACAGAGAGAGGCAGAGATAGAGACAGAGAGAGAC
>NW_028227276.1:3284922-3299922 GCF_978045245.1 Mus caroli
ACAGAGTGAGACACAGAGAGAGACAGAGAGAGACAGAGATAGAGACAGAGAGAGACAGAGAAAGAGACAGAGAGATTCACAGTGACGGAGAGAGAGAGACAGAGAAAGACAAAGAGAGAGAAAGAGAGTGACAGTGTGACAAACAGAGAGAGACAGAGTTAGAGACAGAGAGAGACAGGGAGACAGAGAGAGAAAGATAGAGGCAGAGAGAGACAGAGAGAGAGACAGAGAGACAGAGAGAGGCAGAGTTAGAGACAGAGAGAGATAGAGAGAGAGACAGAGAAAGGGACATAGAGACAGAGAGAGACAAGGACAGAGTGAGAGAGACTGAGAGAGACAGAGAGAGACATAGAGAGAGACAGAGAGAGACAGAGATAGACAGAGAGAGAGACAGAGAGAGAGACAGAGAAAGAGACAGAGACAGAGATATACAGAGAGAGACAGAGAGAGAAAGAGACAGAGTGAGAGAGACAGAGAGAGAGACAGAGACAAGGACAGAGTGAGAGAGACTGAGAGACAGAGATAGACAGAGAGAGAGACAGAGAGAGAGACAGAGACAGAGAGAGACAGAGTGAGACACAGAGAGAGACAGAGAGAGACAGAGATAGAGACAGAGAGAGACAGAGAAAGAGACAGAGAGATTCACAGTGACGGAGAGAGAGAGACAGAGAAAGACAAAGAGAGAGAAAGAGAGTGACAGAGTGACAAACAGAGAGAGACAGAGTTAGAGACAGAGAGAGACAGGGAGACAGAGAGAGAAAGATAGAGGCAGAGAGAGACAGAGAGAAAGACAGAAAGAAACAGATAGAGACAGAGAGAGAGACAGAGAGAGACAGAGAGAGAGACAGAGACACAGAGAGAGACAGAGAGAGACAGAGAGAGACATAGAGAGAGAAAAAGAGAGACAGAGACAGAGAGAGAGACAGAGAGAGAGAAAGAGAGAGTCGGAGAGAGACAGAGATAGAGAGACAAAGACACAGAGAGACACAGAGAGAGACAGAGAGAGACATAGAGAGAGAAAAAGAGAGACAGAGATAGAGACAGAGAGAGATAAAGAGAGACAGAGAGAGACAAAGAAAGACAGAGCGAGAGACAGAGAGACAGACAGAGACAGAGACAGAGAGAGACAGAGAGAGACACAGAGAGAGACAGAGAGATAGAAAGAGACAGAGGGAGACAGAGAGAGAGACAGAGACAGAAAGAGAGACAAAGAGAGAAAGACAGAGAGAGACAGAAAGAGACAGAGAAAGACACAGAAGGAAACAGAGAAAAAGAGAGAGTGAGAGAGACAGATACATACTGAGAGAGAGACATAGAAATACAGAGAGATACACTGAGAGAGACAGAGAGAGACAGCGGGAGACAGAGAGAGACAGAGATAGAGACAGAGAGAGACAAAGAGAGAGACAGAGAGAGACAGAGAGATACAGAGAGAGACAGAGAGACAGAGAGAGACAGAAAAGAGACATATAGAGACAGAGAGAGACAGAAAGAGACAGAGAGTGAGATAGAGAGAGACAGAAAAAAAGACAGAGAGAGACAGAGAGAGAGTCAGAGACAAAGAGAGAGACAGAGAGAGAGACAGAGAGAGACAGAGAGAGAGACTGAGAGAGACAGAGAGAGAGACAGAGAGAGACCGAAGCAAAGAGAGAGACAGAGAGAGACAGAGACAGAGTGAGAGAGACTGAGAGACAGAGAGAGACAGAGAGAGAGACAGAGAGAGAGACAGAGAGAGACAGAGAGAGAGAGACAGAGAGAGACAGAGACAAGGAGAGAGACAGTGAGAGACAGAGACAGAGTGAGATAGGCTTAGAGAGACAGAGAGACACAGAGAGAGACAGAGAGGGATAGAGCGAGACAGAGATAGAGACAGAGAGAGACAGAGAGAGAGAAAGAGACAGAAAGAAAACAGAGAGAGAGACAGAGAGAGAAATAAAGAGACAGAGAGAGAGATAGATAAAGACAAAGAAAGACACATAGAGAGACGGAGAGAGAGACAGACACAAAGAGAGAGACAGAGAGAGACAGAGACAGATTGAGAGAGACTGAGAGAGACAGAGAGAGAGACAGAGAGAGACAGAGACTAAGAGAGACACAGAGAGAGACAGAGAGATACAGAGAGAGACAGAGAGAGACAGAGAGAGGACAGAGAGAGACAGAGAGAGAGACAGACAGAGACAGAAAAGAGACAAAGATAGAGAGACAGAGAGAGACACAGAGAGAGGAAGAGAGAGACAGAGAGTCAGAGACAAAGAGAGAGACAGAGAGAGACAGAGAGAGACAGAAAAAGAGACAGAGAGAGATATAGAGAGACAGAGAGAGACAGAGAGAGAGACAGAGACAAAGAGAGAGACAGAGAGAGACAGAGAGAGAGTGAGTTAGTCAGAAAGAGAGACAGAGAGAGACTGAGATAGGGATATAGAGAGACAGAGAGAGACAGAGAGAGACATAGAGAGAGTGAGAGAGAAAGAAAGTGAGAGAGTGAGACAGAGAGAGACAGTGATGGAGACAGAGAGAGACAGAGAGAGACATAGAGAGAGACAGAGAGAGACAGAGAGAGAGACAGAGAGAGACAGAGACAAAGAAAGACACAGAGAGAGACAGAGAGAGATAAAGAGATATATAGAGAGAGACAGAGAGAGACAGAGAGAGAGAGAGACAGGGAGAGACAAAGAGAGAGACAGAGAGAGACAGAGATAGAGACAAAGAGAGACAGAGAGAGACAAAGAGAGAGACAGAGAGAGACAGAGAGAGAGACAGAGAGAGACACAGAGAGAGACAGAGAGAGACACAGAGAGAGACAGAGAGACACAGAGAGAGACAGAGAGAGACAGAGATAGGGATAGAGAGAGATATAGAGAGAGACAGAGAGAGACATAGAGAGAGTGAGAGAGACATAAAGAGAGACAGAGAGAGACACAGAGAGAGAAAGAGAAAGACAAAGAGAGAGACAGAGAGAGAGAGACAGAGAGAGACAGAGAGAGAGACACAGAGAAACACAGAGAGACACAGAGAGAGGAAGAGAGAGACAGAGAGAGAGAGACAGAGACAAAGAGAGAGACAGAGAGAGACAGAGAGATTCAGAGAAAGAGACAGAGAGAGATATAGAGAGACAGAGAGAGACAGAGAGTGAGAGAGACAGAAAGAGAGACAGAGAGAACAGAGATAGGGATAGAGAGAGACATACAGAGAGACAGAGAGAGACAGAGACATAGTGAGATAGACTGAATGAGACAGAGAGAGAGACAGAAAGAGACAGAGATAGAGACAGAGAGACAGAGAGAGACACAGAGAGATACATAAAAAGAGTGAGAGATACAGAAAGTGAGAGAGTGAGACAGAGAGAGACAGTGATGGAGACAGAAGGAGACAGAGAGAGACACAGAGAGATACAGAGAGAGACAGAGAGAGAGACAGAGAGAGACAGAGACAAAGAAAGACACAGAGAGAGACAGAGAGAGACAGAGAGATACAGAGAGAGAGACAGAGAGAGACATAGAGAGACAGAGAGAGACAGAGAGAGACACAGAGAGAGACAGAGAGAGACAGAGAGAGAGTGAAAGAGACATAAAGAGAGACAGAGAGAGACACAGAGAGAGAAAGAGAGAGACAGAGAGAGAGACAGAGAGAGACATAGAGAGACAGAGAGAGTGACAGAGAGAGACAGAGAAAGACAGAGATAGAGAGCGAGACAAAGGGAGACACAGAGAGAGACAGAGCAAGACAGAGAGATACAGAGAGAGATACAGAGAGAGACATAGAGAGACTGAGAGACAGAATGAGACAGGGAGAGACAGAGAGAGACAGAGAAAGACAGAGAGAGAGACAGAGAGAGAGAGAGAAAGAGAGTGACAGAGACACAGAGATTGACAGAGAGAGAGACAGAGAGAGACAGAGAGAGAGACAGAGACAGAGAGAGACACAGAGAGAGACAGAGAGAGACAGAGAGAGAGAAAGAGAGGGACAGAGAGAGAAAGAGAGACAGAGAGAGACAGGGAGAGACAGAAAGAGAGACAGAGAGACAGAGATAGAGACAGAGAGACACAGAGAGAGACACAGAGAGAGACAGAAAGAGACAGAGAGAGACACAGAGAGAAAGAGAGAGAGACACAGAGAGACACAGAGAGAGACCTAGAGGGAGAGCCATAGAGAGACACAGAGACAGACAGAGAGAAAAAGAAAGAAATACAGAGAGAGACAGAGATAGGGATATAGAGAGACATAGAGAGAGACATAGAGAGAGTGAGAGAGACAGAAAGAGATACAAAGAGAGAGACAGAGAGAGACAGAGACAGAGAGAGATAGACTGAGTGAGACAGAAAGAGAGACAGAGATAGAGACAGAGAGAGACAGAGAGAGACACAGAGAGTGACAGAGAGAGAGACAGAGAGAGAGAGACAGAGAGCGAGAAAGAGAGAGAGAGACAGGGAGAGACAGAGAGAGACACAGAGAGAGACAGAGAGAGACAGAGAGAGAGAGACAAAGAGAGACAGAGAGAGAGACATAGTGAGACATTGAAATAAAGAGAGAGACAATGAAAGACAGAGATAGGACAGAGAGAGACAGAGAGAGAGACAGACAGAGACAGAAAAGAGACAAAGATAGAGAGACAGAGAGAGACACAGAGAGAAGAAGAGAGAGACAGAGAGTCAGAGACAATGAGAGAGACAGAGAGAGACAGAGAGAGACAGAAAAAGAGACAGAGAGAGATATAGAGAGGCAGAGAGAGACACAGAGAGAGACAGAGAGAGACAGAGACAAAGAGAGAGACAGAGAGAGACAGAGAGACAGTGAGATAGTCAGAAAGAGAGACAGAGAGACTGAGATAGGGATATAGAGAGACAGAGAGAGACAGAGAGAGACATAGAGAGAGTGAGAGAGAAAGAAAGTGGGAGAGTGAGACAGAGAGAGACAGTGATGGAGACAGAGAGAGAAAGAGAGAGACATAGAGAGAGAAAGAGAGAGACAGAGAGATAGACAGAGAGAGACAGAGACAAAGAAAGACACAGAGAGAGACAGAGAGAGATAAAGAGATACAGAGAGAGAGACAGAGAGAGACAGAGAGAGACAGGGAGAGACAAAGAGAGAGACAGAGAGAGACAGAGATAGAGATAAAGAGAGACAGAGAGAGACAAAGAGAGAGACAGTGAGAGAGAGACAGAGAGAAAGAGAGAGAGAGACAGAGAGAGACAGAGAGAGAAACAGAGAGAGACAGAAAGAGACTGATATAGAGAGGGAGACACAGTGAGACACAGAGAGAGACAGAGCTACACAGAGAGATACAGAGAGAGACACAGAGAGAGACATAGAGAGACAGAGAGACAGAGAGACACACAGAGAGAGACAGAGAGAGACAGAGAGACCGAGAGAGACAGAGATAGGGATAGAGAGAGACATAGAGAGAGACAGAGAGTGACAGAGAGAGAGACAGAGAGAGACAGAGAGAGAGACATAGAAATACAGAGAGAAACAAAGAAAGACAGAGAGAGACAGAGAGATACAGAGAGAGAGACAGAAAAGAGACAAAGAGAGAGAGACAGATCGAGACAGAGAAAGACAGAGAGTGACAGAGAGAGACAGAAAGAGACTTACAGAGAGAATCAAAGAGAGACAGAGAGAGATATAGAAAGAGACAGAGAGAAACAGATTGAGACAAATAGAGAAACAGAGAGAGACAGAGATTGAGACAGAGAAAGACAGAAAGAGACAGAGAGAGACATAGAGAGACAAAGAGACAGACAGAGACAGGGAGAGACAGAGAGAGACACAGAGAGAGACAGAGAGAGACAGAGAGAGAGAGACAAAGAGAGACAGAGAGTGAGACATAGTGAGACATTGAAATAAAGAGAGAGACAATGAAAGACAGAGAGAGGACAGAGAGAGACAGAGAGAGAGAGAGACAGAGACAGAAAAGAGACAAAGATAGAGAGACAGAGAGAGACACAGAGAGAGGAAGAGAGAGACAGAGAGTCAGAGACAAAGAGAGAGACAGAGAGAGACCGAGAGAGACAGAAAAAGAGACAGAGAGAGATATAGAGAGACAGAGAGAGACACAGAGAGAGACAGAGACAAAGAGAGAGACAGAGAGAGACAGAGAGAGAGTGAGATAGTCAGAAAGAGAGACAGAGAGAGACTGAGATAGGGATATAGAGAGACAGAGAGAGAGACAGATCGAGACATAGAGAGAGTGAGAGAGAAAGAAAGTGAGAGAGTGAGACAGAGAGAGACAGTGATGGAGACAGAGAGAGACAGAGAGAGACATAGAGAGAGACAGAAAGATAGACAGAGAGAGACAGAGACAAAGAAAGACACAGAGAGAGACAGAGAGAGATACAGACAGAGAGACAGAGAGAGACAGAGAGAGATAGAGAGAGACAGGGAGAGACAAAGAGAGAGACAGAGAGAGACAGAGATAGAGACAAAGAGAGACAAAGAGAGACAAAGAGAGAGACAGAGAGAGACAGAGAGAGAGACAGAGAGAGACAGAGAGAGAGAGACAGAGAGAGACACAGAGAGAGACAGAGAGAGACACAGAGAGAGAGAGAGAGACACAGAGAGAGACAGAGAGAGACAGAGATAGGGATAGAGAGAGATATAGAGAGAGACAGAGAAAGACATAGAGAGAGTGAGAGAGACAAAAAGAGAGACAGAGAGAGACACAGAGAGAGAAAGAGAAAGACAAAGAGAGAGACAGAGAGAGAGGCAGAGAGAGACAGAGAGAGAGACACAGAGAAACACAGAGAGACACAGAGAGAGGAAGAGAGAGACAGAGAGAGACACAGAGACAAAGAGAGAGACATAGAGAGACAGAGAGATTCAGAGAAAGAGACAGAGAGAGATATAGAGAGACAGAGCGAGACAGAGAGTGAGAGAGACAGAAAGAGAGACAGAGAGACAGAGATAGCGATAGAGAGAGACATAGAGAGAGACAGAGACATAGTGAGATAGACTGAGTGAGACAGAGAGAGAGACAGAAAGAGACAGAGATAGAGACAGAGAGACAGTGAGAGACACAGAGAGATACATAGAAAGAGTGAGAGAGACAGAAAGTGAGAGAGTGAGACAGAGAGAGACAGTGATGGAGACAGAGGGAGACAGAGAGAGACACAGAGAGAGACAGAGAGAGACAGAGAGAGAGACAGAGAGAGACAGAGACAAAGAAAGACACAGAGAGAGACAGAGAGAGACAGAGAGATACAGAGAGAGAGACAGAGAGAGACAGAGAGAGACAGAGAGAGACACAGAGAGAGACAGAGAGAGAGACAGAGAGAGACACAGAGAGAGACAGAGAGAGATACAGAGAGAAACAGAGAGAGACAGAGAGAGTGACTGAGAGAGACAGAGAAAGACAGAGATAGAGAGCGAGACAAAGGGAGACACAGAGAGAGACAGAGCTAGACAGAGAGATACAAAGAGAGATACAAAGAGAGACATAGAGAGACTGAGAGACAGAATGAGACAGGTAGAGACAGAGAGAGAGACAGAGAAAGACAGAGAGAGAGACAGAGAGAGAGAGAGAGAAAGAGAGAGACAGAGACACAGAGATTGACAGAGAGAGACAGAGAGAGAGACAGAGAGAGAGACAGAGAGAAGAAGAGAGAGACAGAGAGAGAGACAGAGACAAAGAGAGAGACAAAGAAAGAGACAGAGAGATAGAGAGAGACAGAAAAGACAGTGAGAGAGACAGAAAGAGAGACAGAGAGAGACAGTGATAGGTATAGAGAGAGACATAGAGAGAGACAGAGAAAGACATAGAGAGAGTGAGACAGACAGAAAGAGAGACAGAGAGAGAGACAGAGAGAGACAGAGACAGAGTGAGATAGACTGAGTGAGACAGAGAGAGAGACAGCGAGAGACAGAGATAGAGACAGAGACAGAGAGAGACACAGAGAGAGACAGAGAGAGACACAGAGAGAGACAGAGAGGGACAGAGAGAGAAAGAGAGACAGAGAGAGACAGGGAGCAACAGAGAGAGAGACAGAGAGACAGAGATAGAGACAGAGAGACACAGAGAGAGACACAGAGAGAGACAGAAAGAGACAGAGAGAGACACAGAAAGAAAGAGAGAGAAACACAGAGAGACACAGAGAGAGACCTAGAGAGAGAGCCATAGAGAGACACAGAGAGAGACAGAGAGAAAGAGAGAGAAATACAGAGAGAGACAGAGAAAGGGATATAGAGAGACATAGAGAGAAACATAGAGAGAGTGAGAGAGACAGAAAGAGAGACAGAGATAGAGACAGAGAGAGAGAGAGCCACAGAGAGGGACAGAGAGAGAGACAGAGAGAGAGACAGAGACAGAGAGAGAGAAAGAGAGAGACAGAGAGAGACAGAGAGAGAAAGAGAGAGAGAGAAAGAGACAGAGATAGAGAGGGAGACACAGTGAGACACAGAGAGAGACAGAGCTACACAGAGAGATACAGAGAGAGAGACAGAGAGATACATAGAGAGACAGAGAGACACACAGAGAGAGACAGAGAGAGACTGAGAGACCGAGAGAGACAGAGATAGGGATAGAGAGAGACATAGAGAGAGACAGAGAGTGATAGAGAGAGAGACAGAGAGAGACATAGAAATACAGAGAGAAACAAAGAAAGACAGAGAGAGACAGAGAGAGACAGAGAGAGACAGAGAGAGAGAGACAAAGAGAGACAGAGAGAGAGACATAGTGAGACATTGAAATAAAGAGAGAGACAATGAAAGACAGAGATAGGACAGAGAGAGACAGAGAGAGAGACAGACAGAGACAGAAAAGAGACAAAGATAGAGAGACAGAGAGAGACACAGAGAGAAGAAGAGAGAGACAGAGAGTCAGAGACAATGAGAGAGACAGAGAGAGACAGAGAGAGACAGAAAAAGAGACAGAGAGAGATATAGAGAGGCAGAGAGAGACACAGAGAGAGACAGAGAGAGACAGAGACAAAGAGAGAGACAGAGAGAGACAGAGAGACAGTGAGATAGTCAGAAAGAGAGACAGAGAGACTGAGATAGGGATATAGAGAGACAGAGAGAGACAGAGAGAGACATAGAGAGAGTGAGAGAGAAAGAAAGTGGGAGAGTGAGACAGAGAGAGACAGTGATGGAGACAGAGAGAGAAAGAGAGAGACATAGAGAGAGAAAGAGAGAGACAGAGAGATAGACAGAGAGAGACAGAGACAAAGAAAGACACAGAGAGAGACAGAGAGAGATAAAGAGATACAGAGAGAGAGACAGAGAGAGACAGAGAGAGACAGGGAGAGACAAAGAGAGAGACAGAGAGAGACAGAGATAGAGATAAAGAGAGACAGAGAGAGACAAAGAGAGAGACAGTGAGAGAGAGACAGAGAGAAAGAGAGAGAGAGACAGAGAGAGACAGAGAGAGAAACAGAGAGAGACAGAAAGAGACTGATATAGAGAGGGAGACACAGTGAGACACAGAGAGAGACAGAGCTACACAGAGAGATACAGAGAGAGACACAGAGAGAGACATAGAGAGACAGAGAGACAGAGAGACACACAGAGAGAGACAGAGAGAGACAGAGAGACCGAGAGAGACAGAGATAGGGATAGAGAGAGACATAGAGAGAGACAGAGAGTGACAGAGAGAGAGACAGAGAGAGACAGAGAGAGAGACATAGAAATACAGAGAGAAACAAAGAAAGACAGAGAGAGACAGAGAGATACAGAGAGAGAGACAGAAAAGAGACAAAGAGAGAGAGACAGATCGAGACAGAGAAAGACAGAGAGTGACAGAGAGAGACAGAAAGAGACTTACAGAGAGAATCAAAGAGAGACAGAGAGAGATATAGAAAGAGACAGAGAGAAACAGATTGAGACAAATAGAGAAACAGAGAGAGACAGAGATTGAGACAGAGAAAGACAGAAAGAGACAGAGAGAGACATAGAGAGACAAAGAGACAGACAGAGACAGGGAGAGACAGAGAGAGACACAGAGAGAGACAGAGAGAGACAGAGAGAGAGAGACAAAGAGAGACAGAGAGTGAGACATAGTGAGACATTGAAATAAAGAGAGAGACAATGAAAGACAGAGAGAGGACAGAGAGAGACAGAGAGAGAGAGAGACAGAGACAGAAAAGAGACAAAGATAGAGAGACAGAGAGAGACACAGAGAGAGGAAGAGAGAGACAGAGAGTCAGAGACAAAGAGAGAGACAGAGAGAGACCGAGAGAGACAGAAAAAGAGACAGAGAGAGATATAGAGAGACAGAGAGAGACACAGAGAGAGACAGAGACAAAGAGAGAGACAGAGAGAGACAGAGAGAGAGTGAGATAGTCAGAAAGAGAGACAGAGAGAGACTGAGATAGGGATATAGAGAGACAGAGAGAGAGACAGATCGAGACATAGAGAGAGTGAGAGAGAAAGAAAGTGAGAGAGTGAGACAGAGAGAGACAGTGATGGAGACAGAGAGAGACAGAGAGAGACATAGAGAGAGACAGAAAGATAGACAGAGAGAGACAGAGACAAAGAAAGACACAGAGAGAGACAGAGAGAGATACAGACAGAGAGACAGAGAGAGACAGAGAGAGATAGAGAGAGACAGGGAGAGACAAAGAGAGAGACAGAGAGAGACAGAGATAGAGACAAAGAGAGACAAAGAGAGACAAAGAGAGAGACAGAGAGAGACAGAGAGAGAGACAGAGAGAGACAGAGAGAGAGAGACAGAGAGAGACACAGAGAGAGACAGAGAGAGACACAGAGAGAGAGAGAGAGACACAGAGAGAGACAGAGAGAGACAGAGATAGGGATAGAGAGAGATATAGAGAGAGACAGAGAAAGACATAGAGAGAGTGAGAGAGACAAAAAGAGAGACAGAGAGAGACACAGAGAGAGAAAGAGAAAGACAAAGAGAGAGACAGAGAGAGAGGCAGAGAGAGACAGAGAGAGAGACACAGAGAAACACAGAGAGACACAGAGAGAGGAAGAGAGAGACAGAGAGAGACACAGAGACAAAGAGAGAGACATAGAGAGACAGAGAGATTCAGAGAAAGAGACAGAGAGAGATATAGAGAGACAGAGCGAGACAGAGAGTGAGAGAGACAGAAAGAGAGACAGAGAGACAGAGATAGCGATAGAGAGAGACATAGAGAGAGACAGAGACATAGTGAGATAGACTGAGTGAGACAGAGAGAGAGACAGAAAGAGACAGAGATAGAGACAGAGAGACAGTGAGAGACACAGAGAGATACATAGAAAGAGTGAGAGAGACAGAAAGTGAGAGAGTGAGACAGAGAGAGACAGTGATGGAGACAGAGGGAGACAGAGAGAGACACAGAGAGAGACAGAGAGAGACAGAGAGAGAGACAGAGAGAGACAGAGACAAAGAAAGACACAGAGAGAGACAGAGAGAGACAGAGAGATACAGAGAGAGAGACAGAGAGAGACAGAGAGAGACAGAGAGAGACACAGAGAGAGACAGAGAGAGAGACAGAGAGAGACACAGAGAGAGACAGAGAGAGATACAGAGAGAAACAGAGAGAGACAGAGAGAGTGACTGAGAGAGACAGAGAAAGACAGAGATAGAGAGCGAGACAAAGGGAGACACAGAGAGAGACAGAGCTAGACAGAGAGATACAAAGAGAGATACAAAGAGAGACATAGAGAGACTGAGAGACAGAATGAGACAGGTAGAGACAGAGAGAGAGACAGAGAAAGACAGAGAGAGAGACAGAGAGAGAGAGAGAGAAAGAGAGAGACAGAGACACAGAGATTGACAGAGAGAGACAGAGAGAGAGACAGAGAGAGAGACAGAGAGAAGAAGAGAGAGACAGAGAGAGAGACAGAGACAAAGAGAGAGACAAAGAAAGAGACAGAGAGATAGAGAGAGACAGAAAAGACAGTGAGAGAGACAGAAAGAGAGACAGAGAGAGACAGTGATAGGTATAGAGAGAGACATAGAGAGAGACAGAGAAAGACATAGAGAGAGTGAGACAGACAGAAAGAGAGACAGAGAGAGAGACAGAGAGAGACAGAGACAGAGTGAGATAGACTGAGTGAGACAGAGAGAGAGACAGCGAGAGACAGAGATAGAGACAGAGACAGAGAGAGACACAGAGAGAGACAGAGAGAGACACAGAGAGAGACAGAGAGGGACAGAGAGAGAAAGAGAGACAGAGAGAGACAGGGAGCAACAGAGAGAGAGACAGAGAGACAGAGATAGAGACAGAGAGACACAGAGAGAGACACAGAGAGAGACAGAAAGAGACAGAGAGAGACACAGAAAGAAAGAGAGAGAAACACAGAGAGACACAGAGAGAGACCTAGAGAGAGAGCCATAGAGAGACACAGAGAGAGACAGAGAGAAAGAGAGAGAAATACAGAGAGAGACAGAGAAAGGGATATAGAGAGACATAGAGAGAAACATAGAGAGAGTGAGAGAGACAGAAAGAGAGACAGAGATAGAGACAGAGAGAGAGAGAGCCACAGAGAGGGACAGAGAGAGAGACAGAGAGAGAGACAGAGACAGAGAGAGAGAAAGAGAGAGACAGAGAGAGACAGAGAGAGAAAGAGAGAGAGAGAAAGAGACAGAGATAGAGAGGGAGACACAGTGAGACACAGAGAGAGACAGAGCTACACAGAGAGATACAGAGAGAGAGACAGAGAGATACATAGAGAGACAGAGAGACACACAGAGAGAGACAGAGAGAGACTGAGAGACCGAGAGAGACAGAGATAGGGATAGAGAGAGACATAGAGAGAGACAGAGAGTGATAGAGAGAGAGACAGAGAGAGACATAGAAATACAGAGAGAAACAAAGAAAGACAGAGAGAGACAGAGAGAGACAGAGAGAGACAGACAGAGACAGAAAAGAGACAAAGAGAGAGAGACAGATCGAGGCAGAGAAAGACAGAGAGCGACAGAGAGAGACAGAAAGAGACCTACAGAGAGAAACAAAGAGAGACAGAGAGAGATATAGAGAGAGACAGAGAGAAACAGATTGAGACAAATAGACAAACAGAGAGAGACAGAGATTGAGACAGAGAGAGACAGAAAGAGACAGAGAGAGACATACAGAGACAAAGAGACAGAGAGAGACAGGGAGAGACAGAGAGAGACACAGAGAGAGACAGAGAGAGACAGAGAGAGACAGAGAGAGACAGAGAGAGAGAGAGACAAAGAGAGACAGAGAGAGAGACATAGTGAGACATTGAAATAAAGAGAGTGACAATGAAAGACAGAGAGAGGGACAGAGAGAGACAGAGAAAGACACAGAGAGAGAGACAGAGAGAGACAGAAAGAGACATAGAGAGAGTGAGAGAGACAGAGAGAGAGTCAGAGACAAAGAGAGAGACAGAGAGAGACAGAGAAAGAGACAGAGAGAGATATAGAGAGACAGAGAGAGACACAGAGAGAGACAGAGAGAGAGACAGAGACAAAGAGAGAGACAGAGAGAGACAGAGAGAGAATGAGAGAGTCAGAAAGAGAGACAGAGAGAGACTGAGATAGGGATATAGAGAGACAGAGAGAGAGACAGAGAGAGACATAGAGTGAGTGAGAGAGACAGAAAGTGAGAGAGTGAGACAGAGAGAGACAGTGATGGAGACAGAGAGAGACAGAGAGAGACATAGAGAGAGACAGAGAGAGACATAGAGATAGACAGAGAGAGACAGAGACAAAGAAAGACACAGAGAGAGACAGAGAGAGATAAAGAGATACAGAGAGAGAGACAGAAAGAGACAGAGAGAGACAGAGAGAGTGACAGAGAGAGACAGAGAGAGACAGAGAGAGAGAGAGACAAAGAGAGACAGAGAGAGAGACAAAGTGAGACATTGAAATAAAGAGAGAGACAATGAAAGACAGAGAGAGGGACAGAGATACAGAGAGAGAGACAGACAGAGACAGAAAAGAGACAAAGAGAGAGAGACACAGAGAGACACAGAGAAAGGACGAGATAGAGAGATACAGAGAGAGAGACAGAGAGAGACATAGAGAGACAGAGAAACAGAGAGAGACAGGGAGAGACAGAGTGAGAGACAGAGAGAGACATAGAGAGAGACAGAGAGAGACACAGAGAGAGAAAGAGAAAGACAAAGAGAGAGACAGAGAGAGGGACAGAGAGAGACAGAGAGAGACAGAGAGAGACAGAGAGAGTGACAGAGAGAGACAGAGAAAGACAGAGATAGAGAGCGAGACAAAGGGAGACACAGAGAGAGACAGAGCTAGACAGAGAGATACAGAGAGAGAGACAGAGAGAGACAGAGAGAGACAGAGAGAGACAGAGAAAGACAGAGATAGAGAGCGAGACAAAGGGAGACACAGCGAGAGACAGAGCTAGACAGAGAGATACAGAGAGAGAGACAGAGAGAGACAGAGAGAGAGACAGAGAGAGAGAAAGAGAGAGACAGAGACACAGAGATTGACAGAGAGAGAGACACAGAGAGAGACAGAGGGAGAGACAGAGAGAGACACAGAGAGAGACAGAGAGAGACAGAGAGAGACAGAGAAAGACAGAGATAGGGATAGAGAGAGACATAGCGAGAGACTGAGAGCGACGGAGAGAGACAGACAGAGACAGAGAGAGACACAGAGAGAGACAGAGAGAGACACAGAGAGAGACAGAGAGAGACACAGAGAGAGACAGAGATAGGGATAGAGGGAGACATAGAGAGAGACAGAGAGAGACAGAGAGAGAGTGAGAGAGACATAAAGAGAGACAGAGAGAGACACAGAAAAAGAGAAAGACAAAAAGAGAGACAGAGAGAGAGACAGAGAGAGACAGAGAGAGAGAGAGTGACAGAGAGAGACAGAGATAGAGAGCGAGACAAAGGGAGACACAGAGAGAGACAGAGCTAGACAGAGAGATACAGAGAGAGAGACAGAGAGAGACATAGAGACTGAGAGACAGAATTATACAGGGAGAGACAGAGAGAGAGACAGAGAGAGACAGAGATAGAGACAGAGACAGAGAGAGACACAGAGAGAGACAGAGAGAGACAGAGAGAGAGACAGAGAGGGACAGAGAGAGAAAGAAAGACAGAGAGAGACAGGGAGAGACAGAGAGA
>NW_028227276.1:3304922-3312422 GCF_978045245.1 Mus caroli
AGAGAGACAGAGAGAGACAAAGAGAGAGACAGAGAGAGACAGAGAGAGAGACAGAGAGAGACAGAGAGAGAGACAGAGAGAGACACATAGAGAGACAGAGAGAGACACAGAGAGAGACAGAGAGAGACACAGAGAGAGACAGAGAGAGACAGAGATAGGGATAGAGAGAGATATAGAGAGAGACAGAGAGAGACATAGAGAGAGTGAGAGAGACATAAAGAGAGACAGAGAGAGACACAGAGAGAGAAAGAGAAAGACAAAGAGAGAGACAGAGAGAGACAGAGAGAGAGAGACACAGAGAAACACAGAGAGACACAGAGAGAGGAAGAGAGAGACAGAGAGAGAGAGACAGAGACAAAGAGAGAGACAGAGAGAGACAGAGAGATTCAGAGAAAGAGACAGAGAGAGATATAGAGAGACAGAGAGAGACAGAGAGTGAGAGAGACAGAAAGTGAGAGAGTGAGACAGAGAGAGACAGAGATAGGGATAGAGTGAAACATAGAGAGAGACAGAGAGAGACAGAGACATAGTGAGATAGACTGAGTGAGACAGAGAGAGAGACAGAAAGAGACAGAGATAGAGACAGAGAGACAGAGAGAGACACAGAGAGATACATAGAGAGATTGAGAGAGACAGTAAGTGAGAGAGTGATACAGAGAGAGACAGTGATGGAGACAGAGGGAGACATAGAGAGACACAGAGAGAGACAGAGAGAGACAGAGAAAGACAGAGACAAAGAAAGACACAGAGAGAGACAGAGAGAGACAGAGAGATACAGAGAGAGAGACAGAGAGAGACAGAGAGAGACACAGAGAGAGACAGAGAGAGACAGAGAAAGACAGAGATAGGGATAGAGAGAGACATAGCGAGAGACTGAGAGCGACGGAGAGAGACAGACAGAGACAGAGAGAGACACAGAGAGAGACAGAGAGAGACACAGAGAGAGACAGAGAGAGACACAGAGAGAGACAGAGATAGGGATAGAGGGAGACATAGAGAGAGACAGAGAGAGACAGAGAGAGAGTGAGAGAGACATAAAGAGAGACAGAGAGAGACACAGAAAAAGAGAAAGACAAAAAGAGAGACAGAGAGAGAGACAGAGAGAGACAGAGAGAGAGAGAGTGACAGAGAGAGACAGAGATAGAGAGCGAGACAAAGGGAGACACAGAGAGAGACAGAGCTAGACAGAGAGATACAGAGAGAGAGACAGAGAGAGACATAGAGACTGAGAGACAGAATTATACAGGGAGAGACAGAGAGAGAGACAGAGAGAGACAGAGATAGAGACAGAGACAGAGAGAGACACAGAGAGAGACAGAGAGAGACAGAGAGAGAGACAGAGAGGGACAGAGAGAGAAAGAAAGACAGAGAGAGACAGGGAGAGACAGAGAGAGAGAGACAGAGAGACAGAGATAGAGACAGAGAGACACAGAGAGAGACACAGAGAGAGAGAGCCATAGAGAGACAAGAGAGAGACAGAGAGAAAGAGAGAGAAATACAGAGACAGAGAAAGTGATATAGAGAGACATAGAGAGAAACATAGAGAGAGTGAGAGAGACAGAAAGAGAGACAGAGATAGAGACAGAGAGAGACAGAGAGAGACACAGAGAGAAACAGAGAGAGAGACAGAGAGAGAGAGACAGAGAGAGAGAAAGAGAGAGACAGAGAGAGACAGAGAGAGAAAGAGAGAGAGAGAAAGAGACAGAGATAGAGAGGGAGACACAGTGAGACACAGAGAGAGACAGAGCTACACAGAGAGATACAGAGAGAGAGACAGAGAGATACATAGAGAGACAGAGAGACACTCAGAGAGAGACAGAGAGAGACAGAGAGAGAGACAGAGAGAGACAGAGAGAGAGACATAGAAATACAGAGAGAAACAAAGAAAGACAGAGAGAGACAGAGAGAGAGACATAGAAATACAGAGAGAAACAAAGAAAGACAGAGAGAGACAGAGAGAGACAGAGAGAGAGACAGAAAATAGACAAAGAGAGAGAGACAGATCGAGACAGAGAAAGACAGAGAGCGACAGAGAGAGACAGAAAGAGACTTACAGAGAGAAACAAAGAGAGACAGAGAGAGATATAGAGAGAGACAGAGAGAAACAGATTGAGACAAATAGAGAAACAGAGAGAGACAGAGATTGAGACAGAGAAAGACAGAAAGAGACAGAGAGAGACATAAAGAGACAAAGAGACAGACAGAGACAGGGAGAGACAGAGAGAGACACACAGAGAGACAGAGAGAGACAGAGAGAGAGAGACAAAGAGAGACAGAGAGATAGACATAGTGAGACATTGAAATAAAGAGAGAGACAATGAAAGACAGAGAGAGGACAGAGAGAGACAGAGAGAGAGAGACAGACAGAGACAGAAAAGAGACAAAGAGAGAGAGACAGAGAGAGACACAGAGAGAGGAAGAGAGAGACAGAGAGAGAGTCAGAGAAAAAGAGAGAGACAGAGTGAGACAGAGAGAGACAGAAAAAGAGACAGAGAGAGATATAGATAGACAGAGAGATACACAGAGAGAGACAGAGAGAGTGACAGAGACAAAGAGAGAGACAGAGAGAGACAGAGAGAGAGTGAGATAGTCAGAAAGAGAGACAGAGAGAGACAGAGAAGGGATATAGAGAGACAGAGAGAGAGACAGAGAGAGACATAGAGAGAGTGAGAGAGACAGAAAGTGAGAGAGTGAGACAGAGAGAGACAGTGAAGAGACAGAGAGAGACAGAGAGAGACAAATAGAGAGACAGAGAGAGACAAAGAGATAGACAGAGAGAGACAGAGACAAAGAAAGACACAGAGAGAGACAGAGAGAGATAAAGAGATACAGAGAGAGAGAGAGAGAGAGACAGAGAGAGACAGAGAGAGACAGGGAGAGACAAAGAGAGAGACAGAGAGAGACAGAGATAGAGACAAAGAGAGACAGAGAGAGACAAAGAGAGAGACAGAGAGAGACAGAGAGAGAGACAGAGAGAGACAGAGAGAGAGAGACAAAGAGAGACAGAGAGAGAGACATAGTGAGACATTGAAATAAAGAGAGTGACAATGAAAGACAGAGAGAGGGACAGAGAGAGACAGAGAAAGACACAGAGAGAGACAGAGAGAGACAGAAAGAGACATAGAGAGAGTGAGAGAGACAGAGAGAGAGTCAGAGACAAAGAGAGAGACAGAGAGAGACAGAGAAAGAGACAGAGAGAGATATAGAGAGACAGAGAGAGACACAGAGAGAGACAGAGAGAGAGACAGAGACAAAGAGAGAGACAGAGAGAGACAGAGAGAGAATGAGAGAGTCAGAAAGAGAGACAGAGAGAGACTGAGATAGGGATATAGAGAGACAGAGAGAGAGACAGAGAGAGACATAGAGTGAGTGAGAGAGACAGAAAGTGAGAGAGTGAGACAGAGAGAGACAGTGATGGAGACAGAGAGAGACAGAGAGAGACATAGAGAGAGACAGAGAGAGACATAGAGATAGACAGAGAGAGACAGAGACAAAGAAAGACACAGAGAGAAACAGAGAGAGATAAAGAGATACAGAGAGAGAGACAGAAAGAGACAGAGAGAGACAGAGAGAGTGACAGAGAGAGACAGAGAGAGACAGAGACAAAGAGAGACAGAGAGAGAGACAAAGTGAGACATTGAAATAAAGAGAGAGACAATGAAAGACAGAGAGAGGGACAGAGAGAGACAGAGAGAGAGACAGACAGAGACAGAAAAGAGACAAAGAGAGAGAGACACAGAGAGACACAGAGAAAGGAAGAGATAGAGAGATACAGAGAGAGAGACAGAGAGAGACATAGAGAGACAGAGAAACAGAGAGAGACAGGGAGAGACAGAGTGAGAGACAGAGAGAGACATAGAGAGAGACAGAGAGAGACACAGAGAGAGAAAGAGAAAGACAAAGAGAGAGACAGAGAGAGGGACAGAGAGAGACAGAGAGAGACAGAGAGAGACAGAGAGAGTGACAGAGAGAGACAGAGAAAGACAGAGATAGAGAGCGAGACAAAGGGAGACACAGAGAGAGACAGAGCTAGACAGAGAGATACAGAGAGAGAGACAGAGAGAGACAGAGAGAGACAGAGAGAGACAGAGAAAGACAGAGATAGAGAGCGAGACAAAGGGAGACACAGCGAGAGACAGAGCTAGACAGAGAGATACAGAGAGAGAGACAGAGAGAGACAGAGAGAGAGACAGAGAGAGAGAAAGAGAGAGACAGAGACACAGAGATTGACAGAGAGAGAGACACAGAGAGAGACAGAGGGAGAGACAGAGAGAGACACAGAGAGAGACAGAGAGAGACAGAGAGAGACAGAGAAAGACAGAGATAGGGATAGAGAGAGACATAGCGAGAGACTGAGAGCGACGGAGAGAGACAGAGAGAGACAGAGAGAGACACAGAGAGAGACAGAGAGAGACACAGAGAGAGACAGAGAGAGACACAGAGAGAGACAGAGATAGGGATAGAGGGAGACATAGAGAGAGACAGAGAGAGACAGAGAGAGAGTGAGAGAGACATAAAGAGAGACAGAGAGAGACACAGAGAAAGAGAAAGACAAAAAGAGAGACAGAGAGAGAGACAGAGAGAGACAGAGAGAGAGAGAGTGACAGAGAGAGACAGAGATAGAGAGCGAGACAAAGGGAGACACAGAGAGAGACAGAGCTAGACAGAGAGATACAGAGAGAGAGACAGAGAGAGACATAGGGACTGAGAGACAGAATTATACAGGGAGAGACAGAGAGAGAGACAGAGAGAGACAGAGATAGAGACAGAGACAGAGAGAGACACAGAGAGAGACAGAGAGAGACAGAGAGAGAGACAGAGAGGGACAGAGAGAGAAAGGAAGACAGAGAGACAGGGAGAGACAGAGAGAGAGAGACAGAGAGACAGAGATAGAGACAGAGAGACACAGAGAGAGACACAGAGAGAGAGCCATAGAGAGACACAAAGAGAGACAGAGAGAAAGAGAGAGAAATACAGAGACAGAGAAAGTGATATAGAGAGACATAGAGAGAAACATAGAGAGAGTGAGAGAGACAGAAAGAGAGACAGAGATAGAGACAGAGAGAGACAGAGAGAGACACAGAGAGGGACAGAGAGAGAGACAGAGAGAGAGAGACAGAGAGAGAGAAAGAGAGAGACAGAGAGAGACAGAGAGAGAAAGAGAGAGAGAAAGAGACAGAGATAGAGAGGGAGACACAGTGAGACACAGAGAGAGACAGAGCTACACAGAGAGATACAGAGAGAGAGAGACAGAGAGATACATAGAGAGACAGAGAGACACTCAGAGAGAGACAGAGAGAGATAGAGAGAGAGACAGAGAGAGACAGAGAGAGAGACATAGAAATACAGAGAGAAACAAAGAAAGACAGAGAGAGACAGAGAGAGACATAGAAATACAGAGAGAAACAAAGAAAGACAGAGAGAGACAGAGAGAGACAGAGAGAGAGACAGAAAATAGACAAAGAGAGAGAGACAGATCGAGACAGAGAAAGACAGAGAGCGACAGAGAGAGACAGAAAGAGACTTACAGAGAGAAACAAAGAGAGACAGAGAGAGATATAGAGAGAGACAGAGAGAAACAGATTGAGACAAATAGAGAAACAGAGAGAGACAGAGATTGAGACAGAGAAAGACAGAAAGAGACAGAGAGAGACATAAAGAGACAAAGAGACAGACAGAGACAGGGAGAGACAGAGAGAGACACACAGAGAGACAGAGAGAGACAGAGAGAGAGAGACAAAGAGAGACAGAGAGAGAGACATAGTGAGACATTGAAATAAAGAGAGAGACAATGAAAGACAGAGAGAGGACAGAGAGAGACAGAGAGAGACAGACAGACAGAGACAGAAAAGAGACAAAGAGAGAGAGACAGAGAGAGACACAGAGAGAGGAAGAGAGAGACAGAGAGAGAGTCAGAGAAAAAGAGAGAGACAGAGTGAGACAGAGAGAGACAGAAAAAGAGACAGAGAGAGATATAGATAGACAGAGAGATACACAGAGAGAGACAGAGAGAGTGACAGAGACAAAGAGAGAGACAGAGAGAGACAGAGAGAGAGTGAGATAGTCAGAAAGAGAGACAGAGAGAGACAGAGATAGGGATATAGAGAGACAGAGAGAGAGACAGAGAGAGACATAGAGAGAGTGAGAGAGACAGAAAGTGAGAGAGTGAGACAGAGAGAGACAGTGAAGAGACAGAGAGAGACAGAGAGAGACAAATAGAGAGACAGAGAGAGACAAAGAGATAGACAGAGAGAGACAGAGACAAAGAAAGACACAGAGAGAGACAGAGAGAGATAAAGAGATACAGAGAGAGAGACAGAGAGAGACAGAGAGAGACAGAGAGAGACAGGGAGAGACAAAGAGAGAGACAGAGAGAGACAGAGATAGAGACAAAGAGAGACAGAGAGAGACAAAGAGAGAGACAGAGAGAGACAGAGAGAGAGACAGAGAGAGACAGAGAGAGAGACAGAGAGAGACACATAGAGAGACAGAGAGAGACACAGAGAGAGACAGAGAGAGACACAGAGAGAGACAGAGAGAGACAGAGATAGGGATAGAGAGAGATATAGAGAGAGACAGAGAGAGACATAGAGAGAGTGAGAGAGACATAAAGAGAGACAGAGAGAGACACAGAGAGAGAAAGAGAAAGACAAAGAGAGAGACAGAGAGAGACAGAGAGAGAGAGACACAGAGAAACACAGAGAGACACAGAGAGAGGAAGAGAGAGACAGAGAGAGAGAGACAGAGACAAAGAGAGAGACAGAGAGAGACAGAGAGATTCAGAGAAAGAGACAGAGAGAGATATAGAGAGACAGAGAGAGACAGAGAGTGAGAGAGACAGAAAGTGAGAGAGTGAGACAGAGAGAGACAGAGATAGGGATAGAGTGAAACATAGAGAGAGACAGAGAGAGACAGAGACATAGTGAGATAGACTGAGTGAGACAGAGAGAGAGACAGAAAGAGACAGAGATAGAGACAGAGAGACAGAGAGAGACACAGAGAGATACATAGAGAGATTGAGAGAGACAGTAAGTGAGAGAGTGATACAGAGAGAGACAGTGATGGAGACAGAGGGAGACATAGAGAGACACAGAGAGAGACAGAGAGAGACAGAGAAAGACAGAGACAAAGAAAGACACAGAGAGAGACAGAGAGAGACAGAGAGATACAGAGAGAGAGACAGAGAGAGACAGAGAGAGACACAGAGAGAGACAGAGAGAGACAGAGAGAGACACAGAGAGAGACAGGGAGAGACACAGAGAGAGACAGAGAGAGACATAGAGAGAGTGAGAGAGACCTTGAGAGAGACAGAGAGAGATTCAGAGAGACAAAGAGAGAGACAAAGAGAGAGACAGAGAGAGATACAGAGAGAAACAGAGAGAGACAGAGAGAGTGACAGAGAGAGACAGAGAAAGACAGAGATAGAGAGCGAGACAAAGGGAGACACAGAGAGAGACAGAGCTAGACAGAGAGATACAGAGAGAGATACAGAGAGAGACA
>NW_028227276.1:3317422-3379922 GCF_978045245.1 Mus caroli
AGACAGAATGAGACAGAGAGAGACACAGAGAGAGAAAGAGAGAGACAGAGAGAGAGACAGAGAGAGAGAGACAGAGAGAGACAGAGAGACAGACAGAGAGAGACAGAGGGAGACAGAGATAAAGAGCGAGACACAGGGAGACACAGAGTGAGAAAGAGCTAGACAGAAAGATACAGAGAGAGAGACAGAGAGAGACATAGAGAGAAAGAGAGACAGAGAGAGACAGGGAGAGACAGAGAGAGAGACAGAGAGAGACAGAGAGAGAGACAGAGAGAGACAGAGAGAGAGAAAGAGAGAGACAGAGACAAAGAGACAGACAGAGAGAAACAGAGAGAGACACAGAGAGAGAGACAGAGAGAGAGAGACAGAGAGAGACACAGAGAGAGATAGAGAGAGACAGAGTGAGACCGAGAGAGACAGAGATAGGGATAGAGAGAGACAGAGAGAGAGACAGAGAGCGAAAGAGAGAGAGACAGAGAGAGACAGAGAGAGACAGAGAGAGACAGAGAGAGACAGAGAGAGAAACCGAGAGAGACAGAGATAAATAGGGAGACACAGGGAGACAGAGAGAGAGACAGAGCTAGACAGAGAGATACAGAGAGAGAGACAGAGAGAGTCATTGAGAGACAGAGAGACAGAGAGAGACAGGGAGAGACAGAGAGAGAGACAGAGAGAGACATAGATAGAGACAGAGAGAGACAGAGAGAGAGAAAGAGAGAGACAGAGACACAGAGACAGACAGAGACAGAGACAGAGAGAGACACAGAGAGAGACAGAGAGAACGACAGAGAGAGACACAGAGAGAGACAGAAAGAGACAGAGTGAAACTGAGAGAGACAGAGATAGGGATAGAGAGAGACATAGAGAGAGACAGAGAGCGACAGAGAGAGAGAGACAGAGAGAGACAGAGAGAGACAGAGATAGACACAGAGAGAGACAGAGAGACAGAAAGATAGAGAGAGAGAAATAGAGAGACATAGAAATACAGAGAGAAACAAAGAAAGACAGAGAGAGACAGAGAGAGACAGAGAGAGAAACAGACAGAGACAGAAAAGAGACAAAGAGAGAGAGACAGAGAGAGACAGAGAAAGACAGAGTGAAACCGAGAGAGACAGAGATAGGGATAGAGAGAGACATAGATAGAGACAGAGAGCGACAGAGAGAGAGACAGAGAGAGACAGAGAGAGAGACAGAGAGAGACAGAGAGAGACAAAGAGAGACAAAGAGAGACAGAAAGATAGAGAGAAATAGAGAGACATAGAAAAACAGAGAGAAACAAAGAAAGACAGAGAGAGACAGAGAGAGACAGAGATAGACAGAGAGAGACAGAGAGAGACAAAGAGAGAGACACAGAGAGAGACAGAGAGAGACAGAGATAGGGATAGAGAGAGATATAGAGAGAGACAGAGAGAGACATAGAGAGAGTGAGAGAGACATAAAGAGAGACAGAGAGAGACACAGAGAGAGAAAGAGAAAGACAAAGAGAGAGACAGAGAGAGAGACAGAGAGAGACAGAGAGAGAGACACAGAGAAACACTGAGAGACACAGAGAGAGGAAGAGAGAGACAGAGAGAGAGAGAGAGATTCAGAGAAAGAGACAGAGAGAGATATAGAGAGACAGAGAGAGACAGAGAGTGAGAGAGACAGAAAGAGAGACAGAGAGAGACAGAGATAGGGATAGACAGAGACAAGAGAGAGACAGAGAGACACAGAGAGAGACAGAGAGAGAGACAGAGAGACAGAGATAGAGACAGAGAGAGACAGAGAGAGAGACAGAGAGGGACAGAGAGAGAAAGAGAGACAGAGAGAGACAGAGAGAGAGACAGAGAGACAGAGATAGAGACAGAGAGACACAGAGAGAGACACAGAGAGAGACAGAAAGAGACAGAGAGAGACACAGAAAGAAAGAGAGAGAGACACAGAGAGACACAGAGAGAGACCTAGAGAGAGAGCCATAGAGAGACACAGAGAGAGACAGAGAGAAAGAGAGAGAAATACAGAGAGAGACAGAGAAAGGGATATAGAGAGACATAGAGAGAAACATAGAGAGAGTGAGAGAGACAGAAAGAGAGACAGAGATAGAGACAGAGAGAGACAGAGAGAGACACAGAGAGGGACAGAGAGAGAGACAGAGAGAGAGAGACAGAGAGAGAGAAAGAGAGAGACAGAGAGAGACAGAGAGAGAAAGAGAGAGAGAGAGAAAGAGACAGAGATAGAGAGGGAGACACAGTGAGACACAGAGAGAGACAGAGCTACACAGAGAGATACAGAGAGAGAGACAGAGAGATACATAGAGAGACAGAGAGACAGAGAGACACACAGAGAGAGACAGAGAGAAACAGAGAGACCGAGAGAGACAGAGATAGGGATAGAGAGAGACATAGAGAGAGACAGAGAGTGACAGAGAGAGAGACAGAGAGAGAGACATAGAAATACAGAGAGAAACAAAGAAAGACAGAGAGAGACAGAGAGAGACAGAGAGAGAGACAGACAGAGACAGAAAAGAGACAAAGAGAGAGAGACAGATCGAGACAGAGAAAGACAGAGAGCGACAGAGAGAGACAGAAAGAGACCTACAGAGAGAAACAAAGAGAGACAGAGAGAGATATAGAGAGAGACAGAGAGAAACAGATTGAGACAAATAGAGAAACAGAGAGAGACAGAGATTGAGACAGAGAGAGACATAGAGAGACAAAGAGACAGAGAGAGACAGGGAGAGACAGAGAGAGACACAGAGAGAGACAGAGAGAGACAGAGAGAGACAGAGAGAGAGAGAGACAAAGAGAGACAGAGAGAGAGACATAGTGAGACATTGAAATAAAGAGAGAGACAATGAAAGACAGAGAGAGGGACAGAGAGAGACAGAGAGAGACACAGAGAGAGACAGAGAGAGACAGAGAGAGACATAGAGAGAGTGAGAGAGACAGAGAGAGAGTTAGAGACAAAGAGAGAGACAGAGAGAGACAGAGAAAGAGACAGAGAGAAATATAGAGAGACAGAGAGAGACAGAGAGAGAGACAGAGACAAAGAGAGAGACAGAGAGAGACAGAGAGAGAGTGAGAGAGTCAGAAAGAGAGACAGAGAGAGACTGAGATAGGGATATAGAGAGACAGAGAGAGAGACAGAGAGAGACATAGAGAGAGGGAGAGAGACAGAAAGTGAGAGAGTGAGACAGAGAGAGACAGTGATGGAGACAGAGAGAGACAGAGAGAGACATAGAGAGAGACAGGGAGAGACAGAGAGAAGAACAGAGAGAGACAGAGACAAAGAAAGACACAGAGAGAGACAGAGAGAGATAAAGAGATACACAGAGAGAGACAGAGAGAGACAGAGAGAGACAGAGAGAGAACGGGAGAGACAAAGAGAGAGACAGAGAGAGACAGAGATAGAGACAAAGAGAGACAGAGAGAGACAAAGAGAGAGACAGAGAGAGACAGAGAGAGAGACAGAGAGAGACAGAGAGAGAGACAGAGAGAGACAGAGAGAGACACAGAGAGAGACAGAGAGAGACACAGAGAGAAACAGAGAGAGACAGAGATAGGGATAGAGAGAGATATAGAGAGAGACAGAGAGAGACATAGAGAGAGTGAGAGAGACATAAAGAGAGACAGAGAGAGACACAGAGAGAGAAAGAGAAAGACAAAGAGAGAGACAGAGAGAGAGACAGAGAGAGAGAGACACAGAGAAACACAGAGAGACACAGAGAGAGGAAGAGAGAGACAGAGAGAGAGAGACAGAGACAAAGAGAGAGACATAGAGAGACAGAGAGATTCAGAGAAAGAGACAGAGAGAGATATAGAGAGACATAGAGTGAGAGAGACAGAAAGTGAGAGAGTGAGACAGAGAGAGACAGAGATAGGGATAGAGAGAGACATAGAGAGAGACAGAGAGAGACAGAGACATAGTGAGATAGACTGAGTGAGACAGAGAGAGAGACAGAAAGAGACAGAGATAGAGACAGAGAGACAGAGAGAGACACAGAGAGATACATAGAGAGAGTGAGAGAGACAGAAAGTGAGAGAGTGAGACAGAGAGAGACAGTGATGGAGACAGAGGGAGACAGAGAGAGACACAGAGAGAGACAGAGAGAGACACAGAGAGACAGAGACAAAGAAAGACACAGAGAGAGACAGAGAGAGACAGAGAGATACAGAGAGAGAGAGACAGAGAGAGACAGAGAGAGACACAGAGAGAGACAAACAAAGACAGAGAGAGAGACAGACAGAGAGACAGAGATACAGAGACAGAGACACAGAGAAACACATAGAGAGAGACAGAGAGAGACAGAGAGAGAAAAAGAGAGAGACAGAGAGAGACAGAGATAGAGAGCGAGACACAGGGAGACACTGAGAGAGAAGAGCTAGACAGAGAGATACAGAGAGAGAGACAGAGAGAGACATAGAGAGACAGAGAGACAGAGAGAGACAGGGAGAGACAGAAAGAGAGACAGAGAGAGACCGAGAGAGAGACAGAGAGGGACAGAGAGAGAGAAAGAGAAAGACAGAGACACAGAGAGAGACACAGAGTGAGACACAGAGAGAGACAGAGAGAGAGACAGATAGAGACACAGAGAGAGACAGAGAGAGGCAGAGAGAGACAGAGAGAGACAGAGAGAGACAGAGAGAGAGAGACCGAGAGAGACAGAGAGACAGAGAGAGACAGGGAGAGACAAAGAGAGAGACAGAGATAGAGACAGAGAGAGACAGAGAGAGACACAGAAAGAGACAGAGAGAGAGAAACAGAGAGGTACAGAGAGAGAGACAGAAAGACACAGAGAGATTCAGAGAGAGAGAGACACAGAGAGAGACAGAGAGAGACACAGAGAGAGAAAGAGACAGAGATAGGGATAGAGAGAGACATAGAGAGAGACAGAGAGACATAGAGAGAGTGAGAGAGACAGAAAGAGAGACAGAGAGAGAGAGACAGAGAGAGACAGAGACAGAGTGAAATAGACTGAGTGAGACAGAAAGAGCGACAGAAAGAGAGAAAAAGATAGAAACAGAGAGGGACAGAGAGGGACAAAGAGAGAGAAAGAGAGAGACAGAGAGAGAGACAGAGAGATAGACAGAGAGAGACAGAGAGAGACAGAGAGAGAAAAAGATAGAGACAGAGAAAGACAGAGATAGAGAGCGAGACACAGGTAGACACAGAAAGAGACAGAGCTAGACAGAGAGATACAGAGAGAGAGACAGAGAGAGACATAGAGAGACAGAGAAACAGAGAGAGACAGGGAGAGACAGAGTGAGAGACAGAGAGAGACAGAGAGAGAGAAAGAGAGAGACAGAGAGAGACACAGAGAGAGACAGAGAGAGACACAGAGAGAGACAGAGAGAGAGAGACAGAGAGAGACACAGAGAGAGACAGAGAGAGACAGAGAGAGACAGAGATAGGGATAGAGAGAGACATAGAGAGAGACAGAGAGCAACAGATAGAGACAGAGAGAGACATAGAGAGACAGAGAGAGACAGAGAGAGACAAAGAGAGACAGAGAGATATATAGAGGGAGACATAGAGAGACATAGAAATTCAGAGAGAGACAAAGAAAGACAGAGAGACAGAGAGAGACAAAGAGAGACATAGAGATACAGAGAGAGAGACAGAGAGAGAAAAAGAGAGAGACAGAGAGAGACAGAGATAGAGAGCGAGACACAGTGAGACACAGAGAGAGACAGAGCTAGACAGAGAGATATATAGAGAGAGACAGAGAGAGACATAGAGCGACAGAGAGATAGAGAGAAACAGGGAGAGATAGAGAGAGAGACAGAGAGAGAGACAGAGAGAGACAAAGACAGAGTGAGATAGACTGAGTGAGACAGAAAGAGAGTCAGAGATAGAGACAGAGAGAGACAGAGAGAGACACTGAGAGAGAAAGAGAGAGAGACAGAGAGTGTCAGAGAGAGAAAAAGAGAGAGACATTGAGTGACAGAGATAGAGAGCGAGACACAGGGAGACACAGAGAGAGACAGAGCTAGACAGGGAGATACAGAGAGAGAGACAGAGAGAGACATAGAGAGACAGAGAGACATATAGAGACACAGAGAGACACAGAGAGACACAGAGAGACACAGAGAGAGGGAGAGAGAGAGAGAGACAAAGAGAGAGACAGAGAGAGACACAGAGAGACACAGAGAGACACAGAGAGAGGGAGAGACAGAGAGAGAGAGACAAAGAGAGAGACAGAGAGAGACAGAGAAAGAGACAGAGAGAGATAGAGAGACAGAGAGAGACACAGAGAGAGACAAAGAGAGAGACAGAGAGAGATAGAGAGAGAGTGAGAGACAGAAAGAGAGACAGAGAGAGACAGAGATAGAGATATAGAGAGAGATATAGAGAGCCAGAGAGAGACATAGAGAGAGTGAGAGAGATAGAAAAAGAGACAGAGAGAGAGACAGAGTGAGATAGACTGAGTGAGACAGAGAGAGAGACAGAGAGGGACAGAGAGAGACAGAGAGACAGAGAGAGACAGGGAGAGACAGAGAGGGAGACAGAGATAGAGACAGAGAGACACAGAGGGAGAAACAGAGAGAGACAGAAAAAGACAGAGAGAGACACAGAGAGAAAGAGAGAGAGACAGATAAGACACAGAGAGAGACATAGAGAGAGTGAGAGAGACAGAAAGAGAGAGAGACAGAGAGAGAGACAGAGAGAGACACAGACAGAGTGAGATTGACTGAGACAGAAAGAGAGATGAGGTAGAGACCAAGAGAGACAGAGAGAGACACAGAGAGAGAAAGAGAGAGACAGAGAGAGAGACAGAAAGAGAGACAGAGAGAGACCGAGAGAGACAGAGAGAGACAGAGAGAGAAAAAGAGAGATACAGAGAGAGACAGAGATAGAGAGCGAGACACAGGGAGACACTGAGAGAGAAGAGCTAGACAGAGAGATACAGAGAGAGAGATAGAGAGAGACATAGAGAGACAGAGAGACAGAGAGAGACAGGGAGAGACAGAAAGAGAGACAGAGAGAGACAGAGAGAGAGACAGAGAGGGACAGAGAGAGAGAAAGAGAAAGACAGAGACACAGAGAGAGACAGAGAGTGAGACACAGAGAGAGACAGAGAGAGAGACAGATAGAGATACAGAGAGAGACAGAGAGAGACAGAGAGAGACAGAGAGAGACAGACCGAGAGAGACAGAGAGACAGAGAGAGACAGGGAGAGACAAAGAGAGAGACAGAGAGAGACAGAGATAGAGACAGAGAGAGACAGAGAGAGACACAGAAAGAGACAGAGAGAGAGACACAGAGAGGTACAGAGAGAGAGACAGAAAGAGACACAGAGAGATTCAGAGAGAGAGACACAGAGAGAGACAGAGAGAGACACAGAGAGAGAGAGAGACAGAGATAGGGATAGAGAGAGACATAGAGAGAGACAGAGAGACATAGAGAGAGTGAGAGAGACAGAAAGAGAGACAGAGAGAGAGACAGAGAGAGACAGAGACAGAGTGAAATAGACTGAGTGAGACAGAAAGAGCGACAGAAAGAGAGAAAAAGATAGAAACAGAGAGGGACAGAGAGGGACAAAGAGAGAGAAAGAGAGAGACAGAGAGAGAGACAGAGAGATAGACAGAGAGAGACAGAGAGAGACAGAGAGAGAAAAAGATAGAGACAGAGAAAGACAGAGATAGAGAGCGAGACACAGGTAGACACAGAAAGAGACAGAGCTAGACAGAGAGATACAGAGAGAGAGACAGAGAGAGACATAGAGAGACAGAGAAACAGAGAGAGACAGGGAGAGACAGAGTGAGAGACAGAGAGAGACAGAGAGAGAGAAAGAGAGAGACAGAGACACAGAGAGAGACAGAGATAGACACAGAGAGAGACAGAGAGAGAGACACAGAGATACACAGAGAGAGACAGAGAGAGACAGAGAGAGACAGAGAGAGACAGAGATAGGGATAGAGAGAGACATAGAGAGAGACAGAGAGCAACAGAGAGAGACAGAGAGAGACATAGAGAGACAGAGAGAGACAGAGAGAGACAAATAGAGACAGAGAGATATATAAAGGGAGACATAGAGAGACATAGAAATTCAGAGAGAGACAAAGAAAGACAGAGAGAGAGACAGAGAGAGACAAAGAGAGACAGAGAGATACAGAGAGAGAGACATAGAGAGACATAGAAATACAGAGAGAGACAAAGAAAGACAGAGAGAAAGACATAGAGAGACAGACAGAGACAGAAAAGAGACAAAGAGATAGAGACAGAGAGAGACAGGGAGAGAGACACAGAGAGAGGCCGAGAGAGACAGAGAGAGACAGAGAGAAAAGAGTCAAAGAGAGAGAGACAGAGAGAGACAGAGACAGATAGAGAGATACAGAGAGAGAGACAGAGACAGAATGACAGAGAATGAGAGAGACAGAGAGACAGAGAGAGAGACAGATGAGACAGAGATAGAGACAGAGAGAGACAGAGAGAGAGACAGATAGACACAGAGAGAGACAGAGAGAGACACAGAGAGGGACAGAGAGATACAGAGAGAGACAAAGAGAGACAGAGATAGAAAGAGAGAGAGACAAAGAGAGACAGAGAAAGACAGAGAGAGACAGAGAGAGACAGATGAGACAGAGATAGAGACAGAGAGAGACAGAGAGAGACAGAGGGAGAAACAGAGAGAGACAGAGAGACACAGAGAGAGACAGAGAGAGAGAGACACAGAGAGACAGAGAGAGAGACAGAGAGAGACAGATGAGACAGAGAGAGAGACAGAGAGAGAGACAGAGAGAGAAACAGAGAGAGACAGAGAGATACAGAGAGAGAAAAAGAGAGACAGAGAGAGACAGAGAGAGAGACAGAGAGTGACAGAGAAAGACAGAGAGAGACAGAGAGAGACAGAGAGAGATAAAGAAAGACAGAGAGAGAGACAGAGAGAGACAGAGAAAGAGAGAGAGCGACAGCGAGAAATGGAGTGAGACATACAGTGAGAGACATAGAGAGACAGAGAGAGACACAGACAGAGACAGAGAGAGACAGATAGAGACACAGTGAGATACAGAGAGACAGAGAAAAAGTCAGAGATACAGAGAGAGACAGACAGAGAGACAGAGAGAGACAAAAAAGAGACAAAGAGAGAGAGACAGTGAAAGAGAGAGAGCGACAGAGAGAGATAGAGAGAGACATACAGAGAGAGACATAGAGAGACAGAGAGAGACACAGAGAGAGACAGAGAGAAACAGAGAGAGACAAAGAGAGAAACAGAGAGAGACAGAGAGAGAGACAGAGAGAGACAGAAAGAGACAGAGAGAGACAGAAAGAGACAGAGAGAGACAGAGAGAGACACCGAGAGAGGAAGAGAGAGACAGAGAGAGAGACAAAGAGAGAGACAGAGAGAGATATAGAGAGACAGAGAGAGACAAAGAGAGAGACAGTGAGAGATAGAGAGAGAGTGAGAGAGACAGAAAGAGAGAGAGAGACAGAGATAGAGATAGAGAGAGACATATAGAGAGACAGAGAGAGAAATAGAGAGAGTGAAAGAGACAGAAAGAGAGACAGAGATAGACAGAGTGAGACAGAGACAGAGTGAGATAGACTGATTGAGACAGTTAGAGAGACAGAGAGGGACAGAGAGAGACAGAGAGACAGAGATAGACAGGGAGAGACAGAGAGAGACAGAGAGAGACAGAGATAGAGACAGAGAGACACAGAGGGAGACACAGAGAGAGACAAAAAGAGACAGAGAGAGACACAGAGAGAAAGAGAGAGAGAGACAGAGAGAGACAGAGAGAGAGACAGAGAGAGACAGAGATAGGGATAGAGAGAGACACAGAGAGAGACATAGAGAGAGTGAGAGAGACAGAAAGAGAGAGAGACAGAGAGAGAGACAGAGAGAGACAGAGACAGTGTGAGATATACTGAGTGAGACAGAAAGAGAGACAGAGATAGAGACAGAGAGAGACAGAGAGAGACACTGAGAGAGAAAGAGAGAGACAGAGAGAGAGACAGCGGGAGACAGAGAGAGACAGAGAGAGAGACAGAGAGAGAAAAAGAGAGAGACAGAGAGAGACTGAGATAGAGAGCGAGACACAGGGAGACACAGAGAGAGACAGAGCTAGACAGAGAGATACAGAGAGAGAGACAGAGAGAGACATAGAGCGACAGAGAGATAGAGAGAAACAGGGAGAGATAGAGAGAGAGACAGAGAAAGAGAGACAGAGAGAGACAAAGACAGAGTGAGATAGACTGAGTGAGACAGAAAGAGAGTCAGAGATAGAGACAGAGAGAGACAGAGAGAGACACTGAGAGAGAAAGAGAGAGAGACAGAGAGAGACAGAGAAAGAAAAAGAGAGAGACAATGAGAGACAGAGATAGAGAGCGAGACAAAGGGAGACACAGAGAGATACAGAGCTAGACAGGGAGATACAGAGAGAGAGACAGAGAGAGACATAGAGAGACAGAGAGACATATAGAGACACAGAGAGACACAGAGAGACACAGAGAGAGGGAGAGAGAGAGAGAGACAAAGAGAGAGACAGAGAGAGACACAGAGAGACACAGAGAGACACAGAGAGACACAGAGAGAGGGAGAGACAGAGAGAGAGAGACAAAGAGAGAGACAGAGAGAGACAGAGAAAGAGACAGAGAGAGATAGAGAGACAGAGAGAGACACAGAGAGAGACAAAGAGAGAGACAGAGAGAGATAGAGAGAGAGTGAGAGAGACAGAAAGAGAGACAGAGAGAGACAGAGATAGAGATAGAGAGAGAGATATAGAGAGACAGAGAGAGACATAGAGAGAGTGAGAGAGACAGAAAAAGAGACAGAGAGAGAGACAGAGAGAGACAGAGTGAGATAGACTGAGTGAGACAGAGAGAGAGACGGAGAGGGACAGAGAGAGACAGAGACACAGAGAGAGACATAGAGAGAGTGAGAGAGACAGAAAGAGAGAGAGACAGAGAGAGAGACAGAGAGAGACACAGACAGAGTGAGATTGACTGAGTGAGACAGAAAGAGAGATGAGGTAGAGACCAAGAGAGACAGAGAGAGAAAGAGAGAGACAGAGAGAGAGACAGAAAGAGAGACAGAGAGAGACCGAGAGAGACAGAGAGAGACAGAGAGAGAAAAAGAGAGAGACAGAGAGAGACAGAGATAGAGAGCGAGACACAGGGAGACACTGAGAGAGAAGAGCTAGACAGAGAGATACAGAGAGAGAGACAGAGAGAGACATAGAGAGACAGAGAGACAGAGAGAGACAGGGAGAGACAGAAAGAGAGACAGAGAGAGACAGAGAGAGAGACAGAGAGGGACAGAGAGAGAGAAAGAGAAAGACAGAGACACAGAGAGAGACAGAGAGTGAGACACAGAGAGAGACAGAGAGAGAGACAGATAGAGACACAGAGAGAGACAGAGAGAGACAGAGAGAGAGAGACCGAGAGAGACAGAGAGACAGAGAGAGACAGGGAGAGACAAAGAGAGAGACAGAGAGAGACAGAGATAGAGACAGAGAGAGACAGAGAGAGACACAGAAAGAGACAGAGAGAGAGACACAGAGAGGTACAGAGAGAGAGACAGAAAGATACACAGAGAGATTCAGAGAGAGAGAGACACAGAGAGAGACAGAGAGAGACACAGAGAGAGAGAGACAGAGATAGGGATAGAGATAGACAGAGAGACATAGAGAGAGTGAGAGAGACAGAAAGAGAGACAGAGAGAGAGAGAGACAGAGAGAGACAGAGACAGAGTGAAATAGACTGAGTGAGACAGAAAGAGCGACAGAAAGAGAGACAAAGATAGAAACAGAGAGGGACAGAGAGGGACAAAGAGAGAGAAAGAGAGAGACAGAGAGAGAGACAGAGAGATAGACAGAGAGAGACAGAGAGAGAGAGAGAGAAAAAGATAGAGACAGAGAAAGACAGAGATAGAGAGCGAGACACAGGTAGACACAGAAAGAGACAGAGCTAGACAGAGAGATACAGAGAGAGAGACAGAGAGAGACATAGAGAGACAGAGAAACAGAAAGAGACAGGGAGAGACAGAGTGAGAGACAGAGAGAGACAGAGAGAGAGAAAGAGAGAGACAGAGACACAGAGAGAGACAGAGAGAGACACAGAGAGAGACAGAGAGAGAGAGAGACAGAGAGAGACAGAGTGAGAGACAGAGAGAGACAGAGAGAGAGAAAGAGAGAGACAGAGACACAGAGAGAGACAGAGAGAGACACAGAGAGAGACAGAGAGAGAGAGAGACAGAGAGAGACACAGAGAGTGACAGAGAGAGACAGAGATAGGGATAGAGAGAGACATAGAGAGAGACAGAGAGCAACAGAGAGAGACAGAGAGAGACATAGAGAGACAGAGAGAGACAGAGAGAGACAAAGAGAGACAGAGAGATATATAGAGGGAGACATAGAGAGACATAGAAATTCAGAGAGAGACAAAGTAAGACAGAGAGAGAGACAGAGAGAGACAAAGAGAGACAGAGAGATACAGAGAGAGAGACATAGAGAGACATAGAAATACAGAGAGAGACAAAGAAAGACAGAGAGAAAGACATAGAGAGACAGACAGAGACAGAAAAGAGACAAAGAGATAGAGACAGAGAGAGACAGGGAGAGAGACACAGAGAGAGGCCGAGAGAGACAGAGAGAGACAGAGAGAAAAGAGTCAAAGAGAGAGAGAGACAAAGAGAGACAGAGACAGATAGAGAGATACAGAGAGAGAGACAGAGACAGAATGACAGAGAATGAGAGAGACAGAGAGACAGAGAGAGAGACAGATGAGACAGAGATAGAGACAGAGAGAGACAGATAGACACAGAGAGAGACAGAGAGAGACACAGAGAGGGACAGAGAGATACAGAGAGAGACAAAGAGAGACAGAGATAGAAAGAGAGAGAGACAAAGAGAGACAGAGAAAGACATAGAGAGACAGATGAGACAGAGATAGAGACAGAGAGAGACAGAGATAGAGACAGAGGGAGAAACAGAGAGAGACAGAGACACAGAGAGAGACAGAGAGAGAGACACAGAGAGACAGAGAGAGAGACAGAGAGAGACAGATGAGACAGAGAGAGAGACAGAGAGAGAAACAGAGAGAGACAGAGAGCTACAGAGAGAGAAAAAGAGAAACAGAGAGAGACAGAGAGAGAGACAGAGAGTGACAGAGAAAGACAGAGAGAGACAGAGAGAGACAGAGAGAGATAAATAAAGACAGAGAGAGAGACAGAGAGAGACAGAGAAAGAGAGAGAGCGACAGCGAGAGATGGAGAGAGACATACAGTGAGAGACATAGAGAGACAGAGAGAGACACAGACAGAGACAGAGAGAGACAGATAGAGACACAATGAGATACAGAGAGACAGAGAAAAAGTCAGAGATACAGAGAGAGACAGACAGAGAGACAGAGAGAGACAGAAAAGAGACAAAGAGAGAGAGACAGAGAATGAGAGAGAGCGACAGAGAGAGATAGAGAGAGACATACAGAGAGAGACATAGAGAGACAGAGAGAGACACAGAGAGAGACAGAGAGAAACAGAGAGAGACAAAGAGAGAAACAGAGAGAGACAGAGAGAGAGACAGAGAGAGACAGAGAGAGACAGAAAGAGACAGAGAGAGACAGAAAGAGACAGAGAGAGACAGAGAGAGACACCGAGAGAGGAAGAGAGAGACAGAGAGAGAGACAAAGAGAGAGACAGAGAAAGAGACAGAGAGAGATATAGAGAGACAGAGAGAGACAAAGAGAGAGACAGAGAGAGATAGAGAGAGAGTGAGAGAGACAGAAAGAGAGAGAGAGAGACAGAGATAGAGATAGAGAGAGACATATAGAGAGACAGAGAGAAATAGAGAGAGTGAAAGAGATAGAAAGAGAGACAGAGAGAGACAGAGTGAGACAGAGACAGAGTGAGATAGACTGAGTGAGACAGATAGAGAGACAGAGAGGGACAGAGAGAGACAGAGAGACAGAGATAGACAGGGAGAGACAGAGAGAGAGACAGAGAGAGACAGAGATAGAGATAGAGAGACACAGAGGGAGACACAGAGAGAGACAAAAAGAGACAGAGAGAGACACAGAGAGAAAGAGAGAGAGACAGAGAGAGACAGAGAGAGAGACAGAGAGAGACAGAGATAGGGATAGAGAGAGACACAGAGAGAGACATAGAGAGAGTGAGAGAGACAGAAAGAGAGAGAGACAGAGAGAGAGACAGAGACAGAGTGAGATAGACTGAGTGAGACAGAAAGAGAGACAGAGATAGAGACAGAGAGAGACAGAGAGAGACACTGAGAGAGAAAGAGAGAGATAGAGAGAGAGACAGCGGGAGACAGAGAGAGACAGAGAGAGAGACAGAGAGAGAAAAAGAGAGAGACAGAGAGAGACTGAGATAGAGAGCGAGACACAGGGAGACACAGAGAGAGACAGAGCTAGACAGAGAGATACAGAGAGAGAGACAGAGAGAGACATAGAGCGACAGAGAGATAGAGAGAGACAGGGAGAGATAGAGAGAGACAGAGAGAGACAGAGAGAGAGAGACAGAGAGTGAGACAGAGAGAGACAAAGACAGAGTGAGATAGACTGAGTGAGACAGAAAGAGAGTCATAGATAGAGACAGAGAGAGACTGAGAGAGACACAGAGAGAGAAAGAGAGAGAGAAAGAGAGAGAGACAGAGAGAGACAGAGAGAGACAGAGAGAGAAAAAGAGAGAGACATTGAGAGACAAAGATAGAGAGCGAGACACAGGGAGACACAGATAAAGACAGAGCTAGACAGGGAGATACAGAGAGAGAGACAGAGAGAGACATAGAGAGAAAGAGAGACAGAGAGAGACAGGGAGAAACAGAGAGAGAGACAGAAAGAGAGACAGAGAGAGACAGAGAGAGAAACAGAGAGATACAGAGAGACACAGAGAGACACCGAGAGAGGAAGAGAGAGACAGAGAGAGAGACAAAGAGAGAGACAGAGAAAGAGACAGAGAGAGATATAGAGAGACAGAGAGAGACAAAGAAAGAGACAGAGAGAGATAGAGAGAGAGTGAGAGAGACAGAAAGAGAGAGAGAGAGACAGAGATAGAGACAGAGAGACACAGAGGGAGACACAGAGAGAGACAAAAAGTGACAGAGAGAGACACAGAGAGAAAGAGAGAGAGACAGAGAGAGACAGAGAGAGAGACAGAGAGAGACAGAGATAGGGATAGAGAGAGACACAGAGAGAGACATAGAGAGAGTGAGAGAGACAGAAAGAGAGAGAGACAGAGAGAGAGACAGAGACAGAGTGAGATAGACTGAGTGAGACAGAAAGAGAGACAGAGATAGAGACAGAGAGAGACAGAGAGAGACACTGAGAGAGAAAGAGAGAGACAGAGAGAGAGACAGCGGGAGACAGAGAGAGACAGAGAGAGAGACAGAGAGAGAAAAAGAGAGAGACAGAGAGAGACTGAGATAGAGAGCGAGACACAGGGAGACACAGAGAGAGACAGAGCTAGACAGAGAGATACAGAGAGAGATACAGAGGGAGACATAGAGCGACAGAGAGATAGAGAGAGACAGGGAGAGATAGAGAGAGACAGAGAGAGAGAGACAGAGAGTGAGAAAGAGAGAGACAAAGACAGAGTGAGATAGACTGAGTGAGACAGAAAGAGAGTCAGAGATAGAGACAGAGAGAGACAGAGAGAGACACAGAGAGAGAAAGAGAGAGAGAAAGAGAGAGAGACAGAGAGAGACAGAGAGAGACAGAGAGAGAAAAAGAGAGAGACATTGAGAGACAGAGATAGAGAGCGAGACACAGGGAGACACAGAGAAAGACAGAGCTAGACAGGGAGATACAGAGAGAGAGAAAGAGAGAGACATAGAGAGACAGAGAGACAGAGAGAGACAGGGAGAAACAGAGAGAGAGACAGAAAGAGAGACAGAGAGAGACAGAGAGAGACACAGAGAGATACAGAGAGACACAGAGAGACACAGAGAGAGGAAGAGAGAGACAGAGAGAGAGACAAAGAGAGAGACAGAGAGAGACAGAGAAAGAGACAGAGAGAGATAGAGAGACAGAGAGAGACACAGAGAGAGACAAAGAGAGAGACAGAGAGAGATAGAGAGAGAGTGAGAGAGACAGAAAGAGAGACAGAGAGAGACAGAGATAGAGATAGAGAGAGACATATAGAGAGACAGAGAGAGACATAGAGAGAGTGAGAGAGACAGAAAAAGAGACAGAGAGAGACAGAGAGAGACAGAGTGAGATAGACTGAGTGAGACAGAGAGAGACACAGAGAGGGACAGAGAGAGACAGAGAGACAGAGAGGCAGGGAGAGACAGAGAGAGAGACAGAGATAGAGACAGAGAGACACTGAGTGAAACACAGAGAGAGACAGAAAAAGACAGAGAGAGACACAGAGAGAAAGAGAGAGAGACAGATAGAGACAGAGTGAGACACAGAGATAGACATAGAGAGAGTGAGAGAGACAGAAAGAGAGAGAGACAGAGAGAGAGACAGACAGAGAAAGAGACAGAGTGAGACTGACTGAGTGAGACAGAAAGAGAGACAGAGATAGAGACCGAGAGAGACAGAGAGAGACACAGAGAGAGAAAGAGAGAGACAGAGAGAGAGACAGCGGGATACAGAGAGAGACAGATAGAGAGACAGAGAGAGAAAAAGAGAGAGACAGAGATAGAAAGCGAGACACAGGGAGACACAGAGAGAGACAGAGCTAGACAGAGATACAGAGAGAGACAGAGAGAGACATAGAGCCACAGAGAGATAGAGAGAGACAGGGAGAGATAGAGAGAGAGACAGAGAGAGACAGATAGAGAGAGACAGAGAGTGAGACAGAGAGAGACAAAGACAGAGTGAGATAGACTGAGTGAGACAGAAAGAGAGTCAGAGTTAGAGACAGAGAGAGACAGATAGAGACAAAGAGAGAGAAAGAGAGAGAGAGAGACAGAGAGAGACACAGAGAGACAGAGATAGAAAAATAGAGAGACATTGAGAGACAGAGATAGAGAGCGAGACACAGGGAGACACAGAGAGAGACAGAGCTAGACAGGGAGATACAGAGAGAGAGACAGAGAGAGACATAGAGAGACAGAGAGACAGAGAGAGACAGGGAGAGACAGAGAGAGACAGAAAGAGAGACAGAGAGAGACAGAGAGAGACACAGAGAGATACAGAGAGACACAGAGATACACAGAGAGAGGAAGAGAGAGACAGAGAGAGAGAGACAAAGAGAGAGACAGAGAGAGACAGAGAAAGAGACAGAGAGAGAGATAGAGAGACAGAGAGAGACACAGAGAGAGACAAAGAGAGAGACAGAGAGAGATAGAGAGAGAGTGAGAGAGACAGAAAGAGAGACAGAGAGAGACAGAGATAGAGATAGAGAGAGACATATAGAGAGACAGAGAGAGACATAGAGAGAGTGAGAGAGACAGAAAAAGAGACAGAGAGAGACAGAGAGAGACAGAGTGAGATAGACTGAGTGAGACAGAGAGAGAGACAGAGAGGGACAGAGAGAGACAGAGAGACAGAGAGAGACAGGGAGAGACAGAGAGAGAGACAGAGATAGAGACAGAGAGACACAGAGGGAGACAAAGAGAGAGACAGAAAAAGACAGAGAGAGACACAGAGAGAAAGAGAGAGAGACAGATAGAGACAGAGAGAGACACAGAGAGAGACATAGAGAGAGTGAGAGAGACAGAAAGAGAGAGACAGAGAGAGACAGAGAGACAGAGACAGAGTGAGATTGACTGAGTGAGACAGAAAGAGAGACAGAGATAGAGACCGTGAGAGACAGAGAGAGAGACACAGAGAGAGAAAGAGAGAGACAGAGAGAGAGACAGAAAGAGAGACAGAGAGAGACAGAGAGAGTCAGAGAGAGACAGAGAGACAGAGAGAGAAAAAGAGAGAGACAGAGAGAGACAGAGATAGAGAGCGAGACACAGGGAGACACAGAGAGAGAAGAGCTAGACAGAGAGAGACAGGGAGAGACAGAGAGAGAGACAGAGATAGAGACAGAGAGAGACAGGGAGAGACAGAGAGACAGAGAGAGACAGAGAGAGACAGAGAGGGACAGAGAGAGAGAAAGAGAAAGACAGAGAGAGACAGAGATAGAGACAGAGAGAGACACAGAGAGAGACAGAGAGAGACAGAGAGAGACAGAGAGAGACAGAGAGAGAGACCGAGAGAGACAGAGAGACAGAGAGAGACAGGGAGAGACAAAGAGAGAGACAGAGAGAGACAGAGATAGAGACAGAGAGAGACACAGAGAGACACAGAGAGAGACAGAGAGAGACACAGAGAGGTACAGAGAGAGAGACAGAAAGAGACACAGAGAGATTCAGAGAGAGAGAGACAGAGAGAGACAGAGAGAGACACAGAGAGAGACAGAGAGAGAGAGAGATAGGGATAGAGAGAGACATAGAGAGAGACAGAGAGACAGAGAGAGAGTGAGAGAGACAGAAAGAGAGACAGAGAGAGAGAGACAGAGAGAGACAGAGACAGAGTGAAATAGACTGAGTGAGACAGAAAGAGCGACAGAAAGAGAGACAAAGATAGACACAGAGAGAGACAGAGAGGGACACAGAGAGAGAAAGAGAGAGACAGAGAGAGAGAGACAGAGAGAGACAGAGAGAGACAGAGAGAGTGACAGAGAGAGACAGAGAGAGAAAAAGAGAGAGACAGAGAAAGACAGAGATAGAAAGCGAGACACAGGTAGACACAGAAAGAGACAGAGCTAGACAGAGAGAGACAGAGAGAGACAGAGAGAGACATAGAGAGACAGAGATACAGAGAGAAACAGGGAGAGACAGAGTGAGAGACAGAGAGAGACAGAGAGAGAGAAAGAGAGAGACAGAGACACAGAGAGAGACAGAGAGAGACATAGAGAGAGACAGACAGAGAGAGACACAGAGAGAGACAGAGAGAGACAAAGAGAGACAGAGAGAGACAGAGATAGTGATAGAGAGAGACCTAGAGAAAGACAGAGAGCAACAGAGAGAGACATAGAGAGACAGAGAGAGACAGAGAGAGACAAAGAGAGACAGAGAGATATATAGAGAGAGACATAGAGAGACATAGAAATACAGAGAGAGACAAAGTAAGACAGAGAGAGACAGAGAGAGACAAAGAGAGACAGAGAGATACAGAGAGAGAGACATAGAGAGACATAGAAATACAGAGAGAGACAAAGAAAGACAGAGAGAAAGACATAGAGAGACAGACAGAGACAGAAAAGAGACAAAGAGATAGAGACAGAGAGAGACAGGGAGAGAGACACAGAGAGAGGCAGAGAGAGACAGAGAGAGAGGCAGAGAGAGACAGAGAGAGACAGAGACAGATAGAGAGATACAGAGAGAGAGACAGAGACAGAATGACAGAGAATGAGAGAGACAGAGAGATAGAGAGAGACAGATGAGACAGAGATAGAGACAGAGAGAGACAGAGAGAGAGACAGAGAGACACAGAGAGAGACAGAGAGAGACACAGAGAGGGACAGAGAGATACAGAGAAAGACAAAGAGAGACAGAAATAGAAAAAGAGAGAGATGAAGAGAGACAGAGAAAGACAGAGAGAGACAGAGAGAGACAGATGAGACAGAGATAGAGACAGAGAGAGACAGAGATAGAGAAAGAGGGAGAAACAGAGAGAGACAGAGAGACACAGAGAGAGACAGAGAGACAGAGACACAGAGAGACAGAGAGAGACAGAGTGAGAGACAGAGAGAGACAGAGAGAGAGAAAGAGAGAGACAGAGACACAGAGAGAGACAGAGAGAGACACAGAGAGAGACAGAGAGAGAGAGAGACAGAGAGAGACACAGAGAGTGACAGAGAGAGACAGAGATAGGGATAGAGAGAGACATAGAGAGAGACAGAGAGCAACAGAGAGAGACAGAGAGAGACATAGAGAGACAGAGAGAGACAGAGAGAGACAAAGAGAGACAGAGAGATATATAGAGGGAGACATAGAGAGACATAGAAATTCAGAGAGAGACAAAGTAAGACAGAGAGAGAGACAGAGAGAGACAAAGAGAGACAGAGAGATACAGAGAGAGAGACATAGAGAGACATAGAAATACAGAGAGAGACAAAGAAAGACAGAGAGAAAGACATAGAGAGACAGACAGAGACAGAAAAGAGACAAAGAGATAGAGACAGAGAGAGACAGGGAGAGAGACACAGAGAGAGGCCGAGAGAGACAGAGAGAGACAGAGAGAAAAGAGTCAAAGAGAGAGAGAGACAAAGAGAGACAGAGACAGATAGAGAGATACAGAGAGAGAGACAGAGACAGAATGACAGAGAATGAGAGAGACAGAGAGACAGAGAGAGAGACAGATGAGACAGAGATAGAGACAGAGAGAGACAGATAGACACAGAGAGAGACAGAGAGAGACACAGAGAGGGACAGAGAGATACAGAGAGAGACAAAGAGAGACAGAGATAGAAAGAGAGAGAGACAAAGAGAGACAGAGAAAGACATAGAGAGACAGATGAGACAGAGATAGAGACAGAGAGAGACAGAGATAGAGACAGAGGGAGAAACAGAGAGAGACAGAGACACAGAGAGAGACAGAGAGAGACACAGAGAGACAGAGAGAGAGACAGAGAGAGACAGATGAGACAGAGAGAGAGACAGAGAGAGAAACAGAGAGAGACAGAGAGCTACAGAGAGAGAAAAAGAGAAACAGAGAGAGACAGAGAGAGAGACAGAGAGTGACAGAGAAAGACAGAGAGAGACAGAGAGAGACAGAGAGAGATAAATAAAGACAGAGAGAGAGACAGAGAGAGACAGAGAAAGAGAGAGAGCGACAGCGAGAGATGGAGAGAGACATACAGTGAGAGACATAGAGAGACAGAGAGAGACACAGACAGAGACAGAGAGAGACAGATAGAGACACAATGAGATACAGAGAGACAGAGAAAAAGTCAGAGATACAGAGAGAGACAGACAGAGAGACAGAGAGAGACAGAAAAGAGACAAAGAGAGAGAGACAGAGAATGAGAGAGAGCGACAGAGAGAGATAGAGAGAGACATACAGAGAGAGACATAGAGAGACAGAGAGAGACACAGAGAGAGACAGAGAGAAACAGAGAGAGACAAAGAGAGAAACAGAGAGAGACAGAGAGAGAGACAGAGAGAGACAGAGAGAGACAGAAAGAGACAGAGAGAGACAGAAAGAGACAGAGAGAGACAGAGAGAGACACCGAGAGAGGAAGAGAGAGACAGAGAGAGAGACAAAGAGAGAGACAGAGAAAGAGACAGAGAGAGATATAGAGAGACAGAGAGAGACAAAGAGAGAGACAGAGAGAGATAGAGAGAGAGTGAGAGAGACAGAAAGAGAGAGAGAGAGACAGAGATAGAGATAGAGAGAGACATATAGAGAGACAGAGAGAAATAGAGAGAGTGAAAGAGATAGAAAGAGAGACAGAGAGAGACAGAGTGAGACAGAGACAGAGTGAGATAGACTGAGTGAGACAGATAGAGAGACAGAGAGGGACAGAGAGAGACAGAGAGACAGAGATAGACAGGGAGAGACAGAGAGAGAGACAGAGAGAGACAGAGATAGAGATAGAGAGACACAGAGGGAGACACAGAGAGAGACAAAAAGAGACAGAGAGAGACACAGAGAGAAAGAGAGAGAGACAGAGAGAGACAGAGAGAGAGACAGAGAGAGACAGAGATAGGGATAGAGAGAGACACAGAGAGAGACATAGAGAGAGTGAGAGAGACAGAAAGAGAGAGAGACAGAGAGAGAGACAGAGACAGAGTGAGATAGACTGAGTGAGACAGAAAGAGAGACAGAGATAGAGACAGAGAGAGACAGAGAGAGACACTGAGAGAGAAAGAGAGAGATAGAGAGAGAGACAGCGGGAGACAGAGAGAGACAGAGAGAGAGACAGAGAGAGAAAAAGAGAGAGACAGAGAGAGACTGAGATAGAGAGCGAGACACAGGGAGACACAGAGAGAGACAGAGCTAGACAGAGAGATACAGAGAGAGAGACAGAGAGAGACATAGAGCGACAGAGAGATAGAGAGAGACAGGGAGAGATAGAGAGAGACAGAGAGAGACAGAGAGAGAGAGACAGAGAGTGAGACAGAGAGAGACAAAGACAGAGTGAGATAGACTGAGTGAGACAGAAAGAGAGTCATAGATAGAGACAGAGAGAGACTGAGAGAGACACAGAGAGAGAAAGAGAGAGAGAAAGAGAGAGAGACAGAGAGAGACAGAGAGAGACAGAGAGAGAAAAAGAGAGAGACATTGAGAGACAAAGATAGAGAGCGAGACACAGGGAGACACAGATAAAGACAGAGCTAGACAGGGAGATACAGAGAGAGAGACAGAGAGAGACATAGAGAGAAAGAGAGACAGAGAGAGACAGGGAGAAACAGAGAGAGAGACAGAAAGAGAGACAGAGAGAGACAGAGAGAGAAACAGAGAGATACAGAGAGACACAGAGAGACACCGAGAGAGGAAGAGAGAGACAGAGAGAGAGACAAAGAGAGAGACAGAGAAAGAGACAGAGAGAGATATAGAGAGACAGAGAGAGACAAAGAAAGAGACAGAGAGAGATAGAGAGAGAGTGAGAGAGACAGAAAGAGAGAGAGAGAGACAGAGATAGAGACAGAGAGACACAGAGGGAGACACAGAGAGAGACAAAAAGTGACAGAGAGAGACACAGAGAGAAAGAGAGAGAGACAGAGAGAGACAGAGAGAGAGACAGAGAGAGACAGAGATAGGGATAGAGAGAGACACAGAGAGAGACATAGAGAGAGTGAGAGAGACAGAAAGAGAGAGAGACAGAGAGAGAGACAGAGACAGAGTGAGATAGACTGAGTGAGACAGAAAGAGAGACAGAGATAGAGACAGAGAGAGACAGAGAGAGACACTGAGAGAGAAAGAGAGAGACAGAGAGAGAGACAGCGGGAGACAGAGAGAGACAGAGAGAGAGACAGAGAGAGAAAAAGAGAGAGACAGAGAGAGACTGAGATAGAGAGCGAGACACAGGGAGACACAGAGAGAGACAGAGCTAGACAGAGAGATACAGAGAGAGATACAGAGGGAGACATAGAGCGACAGAGAGATAGAGAGAGACAGGGAGAGATAGAGAGAGACAGAGAGAGAGAGACAGAGAGTGAGAAAGAGAGAGACAAAGACAGAGTGAGATAGACTGAGTGAGACAGAAAGAGAGTCAGAGATAGAGACAGAGAGAGACAGAGAGAGACACAGAGAGAGAAAGAGAGAGAGAAAGAGAGAGAGACAGAGAGAGACAGAGAGAGACAGAGAGAGAAAAAGAGAGAGACATTGAGAGACAGAGATAGAGAGCGAGACACAGGGAGACACAGAGAAAGACAGAGCTAGACAGGGAGATACAGAGAGAGAGAAAGAGAGAGACATAGAGAGACAGAGAGACAGAGAGAGACAGGGAGAAACAGAGAGAGAGACAGAAAGAGAGACAGAGAGAGACAGAGAGAGACACAGAGAGATACAGAGAGACACAGAGAGACACAGAGAGAGGAAGAGAGAGACAGAGAGAGAGACAAAGAGAGAGACAGAGAGAGACAGAGAAAGAGACAGAGAGAGATAGAGAGACAGAGAGAGACACAGAGAGAGACAAAGAGAGAGACAGAGAGAGATAGAGAGAGAGTGAGAGAGACAGAAAGAGAGACAGAGAGAGACAGAGATAGAGATAGAGAGAGACATATAGAGAGACAGAGAGAGACATAGAGAGAGTGAGAGAGACAGAAAAAGAGACAGAGAGAGACAGAGAGAGACAGAGTGAGATAGACTGAGTGAGACAGAGAGAGACACAGAGAGGGACAGAGAGAGACAGAGAGACAGAGAGGCAGGGAGAGACAGAGAGAGAGACAGAGATAGAGACAGAGAGACACTGAGTGAAACACAGAGAGAGACAGAAAAAGACAGAGAGAGACACAGAGAGAAAGAGAGAGAGACAGATAGAGACAGAGTGAGACACAGAGATAGACATAGAGAGAGTGAGAGAGACAGAAAGAGAGAGAGACAGAGAGAGAGACAGACAGAGAAAGAGACAGAGTGAGACTGACTGAGTGAGACAGAAAGAGAGACAGAGATAGAGACCGAGAGAGACAGAGAGAGACACAGAGAGAGAAAGAGAGAGACAGAGAGAGAGACAGCGGGATACAGAGAGAGACAGATAGAGAGACAGAGAGAGAAAAAGAGAGAGACAGAGATAGAAAGCGAGACACAGGGAGACACAGAGAGAGACAGAGCTAGACAGAGATACAGAGAGAGAGACAGAGAGAGACATAGAGCCACAGAGATATAGAGAGAGACAGGGAGAGATAGAGAGAGAGACAGAGAGAGACAGATAGAGAGAGACAGAGAGTGAGACAGAGAGAGACAAAGACAGAGTGAGATAGACTGAGTGAGACAGAAAGAGAGTCAGAGTTAGAGACAGAGAGAGACAGATAGAGACAAAGAGAGAGAAAGAGAGAGAGAGAGACAGAGAGAGACACAGAGAGACAGAGATAGAAAAATAGAGAGACATTGAGAGACAGAGATAGAGAGCGAGACACAGGGAGACACAGAGAGAGACAGAGCTAGACAGGGAGATACAGAGAGAGAGACAGAGAGAGACATAGAGAGACAGAGAGACAGAGAGAGACAGGGAGAGACAGAGAGAGACAGAAAGAGAGACAGAGAGAGACAGAGAGAGACACAGAGAGATACAGAGAGACACAGAGATACACAGAGAGAGGAAGAGAGAGACAGAGAGAGAGAGACAAAGAGAGAGACAGAGAGAGACAGAGAAAGAGACAGAGAGAGAGATAGAGAGACAGAGAGAGACACAGAGAGAGACAAAGAGAGAGACAGAGAGAGATAGAGAGAGAGTGAGAGAGACAGAAAGAGAGACAGAGAGAGACAGAGATAGAGATAGAGAGAGAGAGCGACAGAGAGAGATTGAGAGAGACATACAGTGAGAGACATAGAGAGACAGATAGAGACACAGACAGAGACAGAGAGAGACAGAGAGAGACACAGTGAGATACAGAGAGAGACAGAGAAAGAGTCAGAGATACAGAGAGAGACAAACAGAGAGACAGAGAGAGACAGAAAAGATACAAAGAGAGAGTGACAGAGAAAGAGAGAGAGCGACAGAGAGAGATAGAGAGAGACATACAGAGAGAGACATAGAGAGACAGAGAGAGACACAGAGAAAGACAGAGAGAGACAGAGAGAGACAAAGAGAGAAACAGAGAGAGACAGAGAGAGAGACAGATAGAGACAGAGAGAGACAGAAAGAGACAGAGAGAGACAGAAAGAGACAGAGAGAGACAGAGAGAGACACAAAGAGAGGAAGAGAGAGACAGAGAGAGAGAGACAAAGTGAGAGACAGAGAAAGAGACAGAGAGAGATATAGAGAGACAGAGAGAGACACAGAGAGAGACAAAGAGAGAGACAGAGAGAGATAGAGAGAGAGTGAGAGAGACAGAAAGAGATACAGATAGAGACAGAGATAGAGATGAAGAGAGACATATAGAGAGAAAGAGAGAGAAATAGAGAGAGTGAAAGAGACAGAAAGAGAGACAGAGAGAGAGACAGAGTGAGACAGAGACAGAGTGAGATAGACTGAGTGAGACAGATAGAGAGACAGAGAGGGACAGAGAGAGACAGAGAGACAGAGAGAGACAGGGAGAGACAGAGAGAGAGACAGAGAGAGACAGAGATAGAGACAGAGAGACACAGAGGGAGACACAGAGAGAGACAAAAAGAGACAGAGAGAGACACAAAGAGAAAGAGAGAGAGACAGAGAGAGACAGAGATAGGGATAGAGAGAGACACAGAGAGAGACATAGAGAGAGTGAGAGAGACAGAAAGAGAGAGAGACAGAGAGAGAGACAGAGACAGAGTGAGATAGACAGAGTGAGACAGAAAGAGAGACAGAGATAGAGACAGAGAGAGACACAGAGACACACAGAGAGAGAAAGAGAGAGACACAGAGAGAGACAGCGGGAGACAGAGAGAGTCAGATAGAGAGACAGAGAGAGAAAAAGAGAGAGACAGAGAGAGACAGAGATAGAGAGCGAGACACAGGGAGACACAGAGAGAGACACAGCTAGACAGAGAGATACAGAGAGAGAGACAGAGAGAGACATAGAGCGACAGAGATATAGAGACAGGGAGAGATAGAGAGAGAGACAGAGAGAGACAGAGAGAGACAGAAAGAGAGACAGAGAGAGAGACAGAGAGAGAGACAGAGAGAGACAAAACAGAGTGAGATAGAATGAGTGAGACAGAAAGAGAGTCAGAGATAGAGACAGAGAAAGACAGAGAGAGACACAGAGAGAGAAAGAGAGAGAGAGAGAGAAAGAGAGACAGAGAGAAACAGAGAGAGACAGAGAGAGACAGAGAGAGAAAAAGAGAGAGACATTGAGAGACAGAGATAGAGAGCGAGACACAGGGAGACACAGAGAGAGACAGAGCTAGACAGGGAGATACAGAGAGAGAGACAGAGAGAGACATAGAGAGACAGAGAGACAGAGAGACACAGGGAGAGACAGAGAGAGAGACAGAGAGATAGACAGAGAGAGACACAGAGAGACACAGAGAGACACAGAGAGACAAAGAGAGAGGAAGAGAGAGACAGAGAGAGAGAGACAAAGAGAGAGACAGAGAGAGACAGAGAACGAGACAGAGAGAGAGATAGAGAGACACAGAGAGAGACACAGAGAGAGACAAAGAGAGAGACAGAGAGAGATAGAGAGAGAGTGAGAGACACAGAGAGAGAGACAGAGAGAGACAGAGATAGAGAGAGAGAGACATATAGAGAGACAGAGAGAGACATAGAGAGAGTGAGAGAGACAGAAAAAGAGACAGAGAGAGAGACAGAGAGGGACAGAGAGAGACAGAGAGACAGAGAGAGACAGGGAGAGACAGAGAGAGAGACAGAGATAGAGACAGTGAGACACAGAGGGAGACACAGAGAGAGACAGAAAAAGACAGAGAGAGACACAGAGAGAAAGAGAGCGAGACAGATAGAGACAGAGAGAGACACAGAGAGAGACATAGAGAGAGTGAGAGAGACAGAAAGAGAGAGAGACAGAGAGAGAGACAGAGAGAGACAGAGACAGAGTGAGATTGACTGAGTGAGACAGAAAGAGAGACAGAGATAGAGATCGAGGGAGACAGAGAGAGACACAGAGAGGAAAGAGAGAGACAGAGAGAGAGACAGAAAGAGAGACAGAGAGAGACAGAGAGAGACAGAGAGAGACAGAGAGAGAAAAAGAGAGAGACAGAGAGACAGAGATAGAGAGCGAGACACAGGGAGACACAGAGAGAGAAGAGCTAGACAGAGAGATACAGAGAGAGAGACAGAGAGACACATAGAGAGACAGAGAGACAGAGAGAGACAGGGAGAGACAGAGAGAGACAGAGAGAGACAGAGAGAGAGACTGAGAGGGACAGAGAGAGAGAAAGAGAAAGACAGAGACACAGAGAGAGACAGAGAGTGAGACACAGAGAGAGACAGAGAGAGAGACAGAGAGACATAGAGAGAGTGAGAGAGACAGAAAGAGAGACAGAGAGAGAGACAGAGAGAGACAGAGATAGAGTGAAATAGACTGAGTGAGACAGAAAGAGCAACAGAAAGAGAGACTGAGATAGAGACAGAGAGAAACAGAGAGGGACACAGAGAGAGAAAGAGAGAGACAGAGAGAGAGACAGAGAGAGAGACAGAGAGAGAGACAGAGAGAGAGACAGAGAGAGTGACAGAGAGAGACAGAGAGAGACAGAGAGAGAAAAAGAGAGAGACATAGAAAGACAGAGATAGAGAGCCAGACACAGGGAGACACAGAGAGAAACAGAGCTAGACAGAGAGATACAGAGAGAGAGACAGAGAGAGACATAGAGAGACAGAGAAACAGAGAGAGACAGGGAGAGACAGAGTGAGAGACAGAGAGAGACAGAGAGAGAGAAAGAGAGAGACAGAGACACAGAGAGAGACAGAGAGAGAGACACAGAGAGAGACAGAGAGAGAGAGAGACAGAGAGAGACACAGAGAGAGACAGAGAGAGACAGAGAGAGACAGAGAGAGACAGAGATAGGGATAGAGAGAGACAGAGAGCAACAGAGAGAGACAGAGAGAGACATAGAGAGACAGAGAAAGACAGAGAGAGACAAAGAGAGACAGAGAGATATATAGAGAGAGACATAGAAATACAGAGAGAGACAAAGAAAGACAGAAAGAGAGACAGAGAGAGACAAAGAGAGACAGAGAGATACAGAGAGAGAGACATAGAGAGACATAGAAATACAGAGAGAGACAAAGAAAGACAGAGAGAAAGACATAGAGACAGACAGAGACAGAAAGAGACAAAGAGATAGAGACAGAGAGAGACAGGGAGGGAGACACAGAGAGAGGCAGAGAGAGACAGAGAGAGACAGAGAGAAAAGAGACAAAAGAGAGAGAGACAGACAGAGACAGACAGAGACAGAGACAGATATAGAGAGACAGAGAGAGAGACATAGACAGAATGACAGAGAATGAGAGAGACAGAGAGACAGAGAGATACAGATGAGACAGACATAGAGACAGAGAGAGACAGAGAGAGAGACAGAGAGACACAGAGAGAGACAGAGAGAGACACAGAGAGAGACAGAGAGATACAGAGAGAGACAAAGAGAGACAGAGATAGAAAGAGAGAGAGACAAAGAGAGACAGAGAAAGACAGAGAGAAACAGAGAGAGACAGTTGAGACAGAGATAGAGACAGAGAGAGACAGAGAGAGAGAGAGAGGGAGAAACAGAGAGAGACAGAGAGACAGAGAGAGACACAGAGAGACACAGAGAGAGACAGAGAGAGAGAGACACAGAGAGTCAGAGAGAGAGACAGAGAGAGAAACAGAGAGAGACAGAGAGATACAGAGAGAGACAAAGAGAGACAGAGAGAGACAGAGAGAGAGACAGAGAGTGACAGAGAAAGACAGAGAGAGACAGAGAGAGAGGTAAAGAAAGACACAGAGAGAGACAGAGAGAGAGACAGAGAGAGATAGAGAGAGAGTGAGAGAGACAGAAAGAGAGACAGATAGAAACAGAGATAGAGATAGAGAGAGACAATAGAGAGACAGAGAGAGATATAGAGAGAGTGAAAGAGACAGAAAGAGAGACAGAGTGAGAGAGACAGAGTGAGACAGAGACAGAGTGAGATAGACTGAGTGAGACAGATAAAGAGACAGAGAGGGACAGAGAGAGACAGAGAGACAGAGAGAGACAGGGAGAGACAGAGAGAGAGACAGAGAGAGACAGAGATAGAGACAGAGAGACACAGAGGGAGACACAGAGAGAGACAAAAAGAGACAGAGAGAGACACAGAGAGAAAGAGAGAGAGACAGAGAGAGAGACAGAGATAGGGATAGAGAGAGACACAGAGAGAGACATAGAGAGAGTGAGAGAGACAGAGAGAGAGACAGAGAGAGAGACAGAGAGAGACAGAGACAGAGTGAGATAGACTGAGTGAGACAGAAAGAGAGACAGAGATAGAGACAGAGAGAGACACATAGAGACACAGAGCGAGAAAGAGAAAGACAGAGAGAGAGAGACAGCGGGAGACAGAGAGAGACAGATAGAGAGACAGAGAGAGAAAAAGAGAGAGACAGAGAGAGACAGAGATAGAGAGCGAGACACAGGGAGACACAGAGAGAGACAGAGCTAGACAGAGAGATAAAGAGAGAGATACAGAGAGAGACATAAAGCGACAGAGAGATAGAGAGAGACAGGGAGAGATAGAGAGAGAGACAGAGAGAGACAGAGAGAGAGACAGAGAGAGAGACAGAGAGAGAGACAGAGATAGACAAAGACAGAGTGAGATAGACTGAGTGAGACAGAAACAGAGTCAGAGATAGAGATAGAGAGAGACAGATAGAGACACAGAGAGAGAAAGAGAGAGAGAGAGAGAAAGAGAGACAGAGAGAAACAGAGAGAGACAGAGAGAGACAGAGAGAGAAAAAGAGAGAGACATTGAGAGACAGAGATAGAGAGCGAGACACAGGGAGACACAGAGAGAGACAGAGCTAGACAGGGAGATACAGAGAGAGAGACAGAGAGAGACATAGAGAGACAGAGAGACACATGGAGAGACAGAGAGAGACAGAGAGAGAAACAGAGATAGACAGAGAGAGACACAGAGAGACACAGAGAGACACAGAGAGACAAAGAGAGAGGAAGAGAGAGACAGAGAGAGAGACAAAGAGAGAGACAGAGAAAGACAGAAAAAGAGACAGAGAGAGAGATAGAGAGACAGAGAGAGACACAGAGAGAGACAAAGAGAGACAGAGATAGAGAGAGAGTGAGAGACACAGAGAGAGAGACAGAGAGAGACAGAGATAGAGATAGAGAGAGACATATAGAGAGACAGAGAGAGACATAGAGAGAGTGATAGAGACAGAAAAAGAGACAGAGAGAGAGACAGAGAGAGACAGAGTGAGATAGACTGAGTGAGACAGAGAGAGACAGAGAGGGACAGTGAGAGACAGAGAGACAGAGAGAGACAGGGAGAGACAGAGAGAGAGACAGAGATAGAGACAGAGAGACACAGAGGGAGACACAGAGAGAGACAGAAAAAGACAGAGAGAGACACAGAAAGAAAGAGAGAGAGACAGATAGAGACAGAGAGAGACACAGAGAGAGACATAGAGAGAGTGAGAGAGACAGAAAGAGAGAGAGACAGAGAGAGAGACAGAGAGAGACAGAGACAGAGTGAGATTGACTGAGTGAGACAGAAAGAGAGACAGAGATAGAAACCGAGAGAGACAGAGAGAGACACAGAGAGGAAAGAGAGAGACAGAGAGAGAGACAGAAAGAGAGACAGAGAGAGACAGAGAGAGACAGAGAGAGACAGAGAGAGAAAAAGAGAGAGACAGAGAGAGACAGACATAGAGAGCGATACACAGGGAGAAACAGAGAGAGAAGAGCTTGACAGAGAGATACAGAGAGAGAGACGGAGAGACACATAGAGAGACAGAGAGACAGAGAGAGAGACAGAGAGAGAGACTGAGAGGGACAGAGAGATAGAAAGAGAAAGACAGAGACAAAGAGAGAGACAGAGAGTGAGACACAGAGAGAGACAGAGAGAGAGACAGATAAAGACACAGAGAGAGACAGAGAGAGACAGAGAGAGACAGAGAGAGACAGAGAGAGACAGAGAGAGACAGAGAGAGGGACAGAGAGAGACACAGAGACAGAGAGAGACAGGGAGAGACAAAGAGAGAGACAGAGAGAGACAGAGACAGAGACAGAGAGAGACAGAGAGAGACACAGAGAGAGACAGAGAGAGACACAGAGAGGTACAGAGAGAGAGACAGAAAGAGACACAGAGAGATTCAGAGAGAGAGAGACAGAGAGAGACACAGAGAGAGACAGAGGGAGACACAGAGAGAGACAGAGAGAGACAGAGATAGGGATAGAGAGAGACATAGAGACAGACAGAGAGACATAGAGAGAGTGAGAGAGACAGAAGGAGAGACAGAGAGAGAGACAGAGAGAGACAGAGACAGAGTGAAATAGACTGAGTGAGACAGAAAGAGCGACAGAAAGAGAGACAAAGATAGAAACAGAGAGAGACAGAGAGGGACACAGAGAGACAAAGAGAGAACCTGAGAGAGAGACAGAGAGAGAGACAGAGAGAGACAGAGAGAGAGACAGAGAGAGACAGAGAGAGACAGAGAGAGAAAAAGAGACAGACAGAGAAAGTCAGAGATAGAGAGCGAGACACAGGTAGACACAGAAAGAGACAGAGCTAGACAGAGAGATACAGAGAGAGAGACAGAGAGAGACATAGAGAGACAGAGAAACAGAGAGAGACAGGGAGAGACAGAGTGAGAGACAGAGAGAGACAGAGAGAGAGAAAGAGAGAGACAGAGACACAGAGAGAGACAGAGAGAGAGACACAGAGAGAGACAGAGAGAGAGAGACAGAGAGAGACACAGAGAGAGACAGAGAGAGACAGAGAGAGACAGAGAGCGACAGAGATAGGGATAGAGAGAGACATAGAGAGAGACAGAGAGCAACAGAGAGAGACAGAGAGAGACAGAGAGAGACAGAGAGAGACAAAGAAAGACAGAGAGAGAGACAGAGAGAGACAAAGAGAGACAGAGAGATACAGAGAGAGAGACATAGAGAGACATAGAAATATAGAGATAGACAAAGAAAGACAGAGAGAAAGACATAGAGAGACAGACAGAGACAGAAATGAGACAAAGAGATAGAGACAGAGAGAGACAGGGAGAGAGACAGAGAGAGAGGCAGAGAGAGACAGAGAGAGACAGAGAGAAAAGAGACAAAAGAGAGAGAGAGACAGAGACAGAGAAAAACAGACAGAGACAGAGACAGATAGAGAGAGACAGAGAGAGACAGAGACAGAATGACAGAGAATGAGAGAGACAGAGAGACAGAGAGAGATACAGATGAGACACACAGAGAGACAGAGAGAGACACAGAGAGAGACAGAGAGATACAGAGATAGACAAAGAGAGACAGAGATAGAAAGAGAGAGAGACAAAGAGAGACAGAGAAAGACAGAGAGAGACAGAGAGAGACAGATGAGACAGAGATAGAGACAGAGAGAGACAGAGAGAGAGACAGAGGGAGAAACAGAGAGAGACAGAGAGACAGAGAGAGACACAGAGAGACACAGAGAGAGACAGAGAGAGAGACACAGAGAGACAGAGAGAGAGACAGAGAGAGAAACAGAGAGAGACAGAGAGATACAGAGAGAGACAAAGAGAGACAGCGAGAGACAGAGAGAGAGACAGAGAGTGACAGAGAAAGACAGAGAGAGACAGAGAGAGAGGTAAAGAAAGACACAGAGAGAGACAGAGAGAGAGACAGAGAGACAAAGAGAGACAGAAGTGAGACAGAGAGATACAGAAAAGAGACAAAGAGAGAGAGAGACAGAGAGAGACAGAAAAAGAGAGAGAGCGACAGCGAGAGATGGAGAGAGACATACAGTGAGAGACATAGAGAGACAGAGAGAGACAGAGAGAGACACAGTGAGATACAGAGAGAGACAGAGAAAGATTCAGAGATACAGAGAAAGACAGAGAGAGAGACAGAGAGAGACAGAAAAGAGACAAAGAGAGAGAGACAGAGAGAGACAGAGAAAGAGAGAGAGAGCGACAGAGAGAGATAGAGCGAGACATACAGAGAGAGACATAGAGAGACACAGAGAGAGACAGAGAGAGACAGAGAGAGAAAAAGAGAAAAACAGAGACAGAGAGAGAGACAGCGAAGACAGAAAGAGACAGAGAGAGACAGAGAGAGACACAGAGAGAGGAAGAGAGAGACAGAAAGAGAGAGACAGAGACAAAGAGAGATACAGAGAAAGACAGAGAGAGACAGAGAAAGAGACAGAGAGAGACAGAGAGAGATACAGAGAGAGATAGAGAGAGAGTGAGAGAGACAGAAAGAGAGACAGAGAGAGACAGTGATAGGGATAGAGAGAGAGACAGAGAGAGACAGAAAAGAGACAAAGAGAGAGACAGAGAGAGACACAGAGACAGAGAGAGAGAGAGACAAAGAGAGAAACAGAGAGAGACAGAGAAAGAGACAGAGAGAGACAGAAAGAGACAGAGAGAGACACAGAGAGACACAGAGAGAGGAAGAGAGAGAGAGAGAGACAGAGACAAAGAGTGAGACAGAGAGAGACAGAGAAAGAGACAGAGAGAGATATCGAGAGACAGAGAGAGACACAGAGAGAGACAGAGAGAGACAGAAAGAGAAAAAGAGTGACAGAGAAAGACAGAGAGAGGCAGAGATAGATAAAGAAAGACAGAGAGAGAGACAGAGAGAGACAGATAGATACAGAGAGAGACACAGAGAGACACAGAGAGACAAAGAGAGAGGAAGAGAGAGACAGAGAGAGAGACAAAGAGAGAGACAGAGAGAGACAGAGAAAGAGACAGAGAGAGATAGAGAGACAGAGAGAGACACAGAGAGAGACAAAGAGAGAGACAGAGAGAGATAGAGAGAGAGTGAGAGACACAGAAAGAGAGGCAGAGAGAGACAGAGATAGAGATAGAGAGAGACATATAGAGAGACAGAGAGAGAAATAGAGAGAGTGAGAGAGACAGAAAAAGAGACAGAGAGAGAGAGACAGAGAGAGACAGAGTGAGATAGACTGAGTGAGACAGAGAGTGAGACAGAGAGGGACAGAGAGAGACAGAGAGACAGAGAGAGACAGGGAGAGACAGAGAGAGAGACAGAGATAGAGACAGAGAGACACCGAGGGAGACACAGAGAGAGACAGAAAAAGACAGAGAGAGACACAGAGAGAAAGAGAGAGAGACAGATAGAGACAGAGAGAGACACAGAGAGAGACATAGAGAGAGTGAGAGAGACAGAAAGAGAGAGAGACAGAGAGAGAGACAGAGAGAGACAGAGACAGAGTGAGATTGACTGAGTGAGACAGAAAGAGAGACAGAGATAGAAACCGAGAGAGACAGAGAGAGACACAGAGAGGAAAGAGAGAGACAGAGAGAGAGACAGAAAGAGAGACAAAGAGAGACAGAGAGAGACAGAGAGAGACAGAGAGAGAAAAAGAGAGAGACAGAGAGAAACAGAGATAGAGAGCGAGACACAGGGAGAAACAGAGAGAGAAGAGCTAGACAGAGAGATACAGAGAGAGAGACAGAGAGACACATAGAGAGACAGAGAGACAGAGAGAGAAAGTGAGAGACAGAGAGAGAGACAGAGAGAGACAGAGAGAGAGACTGAGAGGGACAGAGAGAGAGAAAGAGAAAGACAGAGACACAGAGAGAGACAGAGAGTGAGACACAGAGAGAGACAGAGAGAGAGACAGATAGAGACACAGAGAGAGACAGAGAGAGACAGAGAGAGACAGCGAGAGACAGAGAGAGACCGAGAGAGACAGAGAGACAGAGAGAGACAGAGAGAGACAAAGAGAGAGACAGAGATAGAGACAGAGATAGACAGAGAGAGACACAGTGAGAGACACAGAGAGACACAGAGAGGTACAGAGAGAGAGACAGAAAGAGACACAGAGAGATTCAGAGAGAGAGAGACAGAGAGAGACACAAAGAGAGACAGAGAGAGACACAGAGAGAGACAGAGAGAGACAGAGATAGGGATAGAGAGAGACATTGAGAGAGACAGAGAGACATAGAGAGAGTGAGAGAGACAGAAAGAGAGACAGAGAGAGAGACAGAGAGAGACAGAGACAGAGTGAAATAGACTGAGTGAGACAGAAAGAGCGACAGAAAGAGAGACAAAGATAGAAACAGAGAGAGACAGACAGGGACACAGAGAGAGAAAGAGAGAAACTGAGAGAGAGACAGAGAGAGAGACAGAGAGAGACAGAGAGAGAGACAGAGAGTGATAGAGAGAGACATAGAGAGACAGAGAAACAGAGAGAGACAGGGAGAGACAGAGTGAGAGACAGAGAGAGACAGAGAGAGAGAAAGAGAGAGACAGAGACACAGAGAGAGACAGAGAGTGAGACACAGAGAGAGACAGAGAGAGACACAGAGAGAGAAAGAGAGAGACAGAGAGAGACAGAGAGAGACAGAGATAGGGATAGAGAGAGACATAGAGAGAGACAGAGAGCAACAGAGAGAGACAGAGAGAGACATAGAAAGACAGAGAGAGACACAGAGAGACACAGAGAGAGGAAGAGAGAGACAGAGAGAGTGAGAGAGACAGAAAGAGAGTCAGAGAGAGACAGAGATAGGGATAGAGAGAGACAGAGAGAGACAGAGAGAGAAATAGAGAGAGTGAGAGAGACAGAAAGAGAGTCAGAGAGAGACAGAGATAGGGATAGAGAGAGACAGAGAGAGAGACAGAGAGAGAAATAGAGAGAGTGAGAGAGACAGAAAGAGAGACAGAGAGACAGAGAGAGACAGTTATAGAGACAGGGAGAGACAGAGAGAGACAGAGAGAGACAGAGAGAGACAGAGTGATACAGAGAGAGAGACCGAGAGAGACAGAGAGACAGAGAGAGACAGGGAGAGACAAAGAGAGAGACAGAGAGAGACAGAGATAGAGACAGAGAGACAGAGAGAGACACAGAGACAGAGAGAGACACAGAGAGGTACAGAGAGAGAGACAGAAAGGGACACAGAGAGATTCAAAGAGAGAGAGACAGAGGAGACACAGAGAGAGACAGAGAGAGACACAGAGAGAGACAGAGAGAGACAGAGAAAGAGACAGAGAAAGATAGAGAGACAGAGAGAGACACAGAGAGAGACAAAGAGAGAGACAGAGAGAGATAGAGAGAGAGTGAGAGACACAGAAAGAGAGGCAGAGAGAGACAGAGATAGAGATAGAGAGAGACATATAGAGAGACAGAGAGAGAAATAGAGAGAGTGAGAGAGACAGAAAAAGAGATAGAGAGAGAGACAGAGATAGACAGAGTGAGATAGACTGAGTGAGACAGAGAGTGAGACAGAGAGGTACAGAGAGAGACAGAGAGACAGAGAGAGACAGGGAGAGACAGAGAGAGAGAGACAGAGATAGAGACAGAGAGACACCGAGGGAGACACAGAGAGAGACAGAAAAAGACAGAGAGAGACACAGAGAGAAAGAGAGAGAGACAGATAGAGACAGAGAGAGACACAGAGAGAGACATAGAGAGAGTGAGAGAGACAGAAAGAGAGAGAGACAGAGAGAGAGACAGAGAGAGACAGAGACAGAGTGAGATTGACTGAGTGAGACAGAAAGAGAGACAGAGATAGAAACCGAGAGAGACAGAGAGAGACACAGAGAGGAAAGAGAGAGACAGAGAGAGACAGAAAGAGAGACAGAGAGAGACAGAGAGAGACAGAGAGAGACAGAGAGAGAAAAAGAGAGAGACAGAGAGAAACAGAGATAGAGAGCGAGACACAGGGAGAAACAGAGAGAAGAGCTAGACAGAGAGATACAGAGAGAGAGACAGAGAGACACATAGAGAGACAGAGAGACAGAGAGAGAAAGTGAGAGACAGAGAGAGAGACAGAGAGAGACAGAGAGAGAGACTGAGAGGGACAGAGAGAGAGAAAGAGAAAGACAGAGACACAGAGAGAGACAGAGAGTGAGACACAGAGAGAGACAGAGAGAGAGACAGATAGAGACACAGAGAGAGACAGAGAGAGACAGAGAGAGACAGAGAGAGACAGCGAGAGACAGAGAGAGAGACCGAGAGAGACAGAGAGACAGAGAGAGACAGAGAGAGACAAAGAGAGAGACAGAGATAGAGACAGAGATAGACAGAGAGAGACACAGTGAGAGACACAGAGAGACACAGAGAGGTACAGAGAGAGAGACAGAAAGAGACACAGAGAGATTCAGAGAGAGAGAGACAGAGAGAGACACAAAGAGAGACAGAGAGAGACACAGAGAGAGACAGAGAGAGACAGAGATAGGGATAGAGAGAGACATTGAGAGAGACAGAGAGACATAGAGAGAGTGAGAGAGACAGAAAGAGAGACAGAGAGAGAGACAGAGAGAGACAGAGACAGAGTGAAATAGACTGAGTGAGACAGAAAGAGCGACAGAAAGAGAGACAAAGATAGAAACAGAGAGAGACAGACAGGGACACAGAGAGAGAAAGAGAGAAAATGAGAGAGAGACAGAGAGAGAGACAGAGAGAGACAGAGAGAGAGACATAGAGAGTGATAGAGAGAGACATAGAGAGACAGAGAAACAGAGAGAGACAGGGAGAGACAGAGTGAGAGACAGAGAGAGACAGAGAGAGAGAAAGAGAGAGACAGAGACACAGAGAGAGACAGAGAGTGAGACACAGAGAGAGACAGAGAGAGACACAGAGAGAGACAGAGAGAGACAGAGAGAGACAGAGAGAGACAGAGAGAGACAGAGATAGGGATAGAGAGAGACATAGAGAGAGACAGAGAGCAACAGAGAGAGACAGAGAGAGACATAGAAAGACAGAGAGAGACACAGAGAGACACAGAGAGAGGAAGAGAGAGACAGAGAGAGTGAGAGAGACAGAAAGAGAGTCAGAGAGAGACAGAGATAGGGATAGAGAGGGACAGAGAGAGAGACAGAGAGAGAAATAGAGAGAGTGAGAGAGACAGAAAGAGAGTCAGAGAGAGACAGAGATAGGGATAGAGAGAGACAGAGAGAGAGACAGAGAGAGAAATAGAGAGAGTGAGAGAGACAGAAAGAGAGACAGAGAGACAGAGAGAGACAGTTATAGAGACAGGGAGAGACAGAGAGAGACAGAGAGAGACAGAGAGAGACAGAGTGATACAGAGAGAGAGACCGAGAGAGACAGAGAGACAGAGAGAGACAGGGAGAGACAAAGAGAGAGACAGAGAGAGACAGAGATAGAGACAGAGAGACAGAGAGAGACACAGAGACAGAGAGAGACACAGAGATGTACAGAGAGAGAGACAGAAAGGGACACAGAGAGATTCAAAGAGAGAGAGACAGAGGAGACACAGAGAGAGACAGAGAGAGACACAGAGAGAGACAGAGAGAGACAGAGATAGTGATAGAGAGAGACATAGAGAGAGACAGAGAGACATTGAGAGAGTGAGAGAGACAGAAGAAGAGACAAAGAGAGAGACAGAGAGAGACAGAGACAGAGTGAAATAGACTGAGTGAGACAGAAAGAGCGACAGAAAGAGAGACAAAGATAGAAACAGAGAGAGACAGAGAGGGACACAGAGAGAGAAAGAGAGAACCTGAGAGAGAGACAGAGAGAGAGACAGAGAGAGACAGAGAGAGAGACAGAGAGAGTGACAGAGAGAGACAGAGAGAGACAGAGAGAGAAAAAGAGACAGACAGAGAAAGACAGAGATAGAGAGCGAGACACAGGTAGACACAGAAAGAGACAGAGTTAGACAGAGAGATACAGAGAGAGAGACAGAGAGAGACATAGAGAGACAGAGAAACAGAGAGAGACAGGGAGAGACAGAGTGAGAGACAGAGAGAGACAGAGAGAGAGAAAGAGAGAGACAGAGACACAGAGAGAGACAGAGAGAGAGACAGAGAGAGAGAGACAGAGAGAGACACAGAGAGAGACAGAGAGAGACAGAGAGAGACAGAGAGAGACAGAGAGAGAGAAAGAGAGAGAAAGAGACACAGAGAGAGACAGAGAGAGACAGAGAGAGAGAGACAGAGAGAGACACAGAGAGAGACAGAGAGAGACAGAGAGAGACAGAGAGAGACTCAGAGAGAGACAGAGAGAGACACAGAGAGAGACACAGAGAGATTCAGAGAGAGAGAGACCGAGAGAGACAGAGAGAGAGACAGAGAGAGACACAGAGAGAGACAGAGAGACACAGAGATAGGCATAGAGATAGGGATAGTGAGAGACATAGAAAGAGTGAGAGAGACAGAAAGAGAGACAGAGAGTGAGACAGAGAGAGACAGAGACAGAGTGAAATAGACTGAGTGAGACAGAAAGAGAGACAGAGATAGAGACAGAGAGAGACAAGAGAGACACAGAGAGAGAAAGAGAGAGACAGAGAGAGAGACAGATAGAGAGACAGAGAGAGACAGAGAGAGACACAGAGAGAGTGACAGAGAGACAGAGAGAGACAGAGAGAGAAAAAGAGAGAGACAGAGAAAGACAGAGATATAGAGCGAGACACAGGGAGACACAGAGAGAGACAGAGCTAGACAGAGAGATACAGAGAGAGAGACAGAGAGAGACATAGAGAGACATAGAAACTGAGAGAGACAGAGAGAGACACAGAGACAGACAGAGAGAGAGACAGAGAGAGACACAAAGAGAGACAGAGAGAGACAGATAGAGACAGAGAGAGTCAGAGATAGGGATAGAGAGAGACATAGAGAGAGACAGAGAGCGACAGAGAGAGACAGAGAGAGACATTGAGATACAGAGAGAGACAGAGAGAGACAAAGAGAAACAGAGATATACAGAGAGAGAGACATAGAGAGACATAGAAATAAAGAGAGAGACAAAGAAAGACAGAGAGAAAGACAGAGAGAGACAGACAGAGACAGAAAAGAGACAAAGAGATAAAGACAGAGAGAGACAGGGAGAGAGACACAGAGAGAGGCAGAGAGAGACAGAGAGAGACAGATAGAAAAGAGACAAAGAGAGAGAGAGACAGTGAGACAGCGAAAGACAGACAGAGACAGAGACAGATAGTGAGAGACAGAGAGAGAGACAGAGACAGAATGACAGAGAATGAGAGAGACAGATAGACAGAGAGAGATACAGATGAGACAGAGGTAGAGACAGAGAGAGACAGAGAGAGAGACAGAGAGACACAGAGAGAGAGAGAGAGAGAAGAGCTTGACAGAGAGATACAGAGAGAGAGACAGAGAGACACATAGAGAGACAGAGAGACAGAGAGAGACAGGGAGAGACAGAGAGAGAGACAGAGAGAGAGACTGAGAGGGACAGAGAGATAGAAAGAGAAAGACAGAGACACAGAGAGAGACAGAGAGTGAGACACAGAGAGAGACAGAGAGAGAGACAGATAAAGACACAGAGAGAGACAGAGAGAGACAGAGAGAGACAGAGAGAGACAGAGAGAGACAGAGAGAGGGACCGAGAGAGACACAGAGACAGAGAGAGACAGGGAGAGACAAAGAGAGAGACAGAGAGAGACAGAGATAGAGACAGAGAGAGACAGAGAGAGACACAGAGAGAGACAGAGAGAGACACAGAGAGGTACAGAGAGGGAGACAGAAAGAGACACAGAGAGATTCAGAGAGAGAGAGACAGAGAGAGACACAGAGAGAGACAGAGAGAGACACAGAGAGAGACAGAGAGAGACAGAGATAGGGATAGAGAGAGACATAGAGAGAGACAGAGAGACATAGAGAAAGTGAGAGAGACAGAAAGAGAGACAGAGAGAGAGACAGAGAGAGACAGAGACAGAGTGAAATAGACTGAGAGAGACAGAAAGGGCGACAGAAAGAGAGACAAAGATAAAAACAGAGAGAGACAGACAGGGACACAGAGAGAGAAAGAGAGAAACTGAGAGAGAGACAGAGAGAGAGACAGAGAGAGACAGAGAGAGAGAGACAGAGAGAGTGACAGAGAGAGACAGAGAGAGACAGAGAGAGAAAAAGAGACAGACAGAGAAAGACAGATAGAGAGCGAGACACAGGTAGACACAGAAAGAGACAGAGCTAGACAGAGAGATACAGAGAGAGAGACAGAGAGAGACATAGAGAGACAGAGAAACAGAGAGAGTCAGGGAGAGACAGAGTGAGAGACAGAGAGAGACAGAGAGAGAGAAAGAGAGAGACAGAGACACAGAGAGAGACACAGAGAGAGACACAGAGAGAGACAGAGAGAGAGACACAGAGAGAGACAGAGAGAGACAGAGAGAGACAGAGAGAGACAGAGATAGGGATAGATAGAGACATAGAGAGAGACAGAGAGCAACAGAGAGAGACAGAGAGAGACAGAGAGAGACAGAGAGAGACAGAGAGAGACAAAGAGAGACAGAGAGATATATAGAGAGAGACATAGAGAGACATAGAAATACAGAGAGAGACAAAGAAAGACAGAGAGAGAGACAGAGAGAGACAAAGAGAGACAGAGAGATACAGAGAGAGAGACATAGAGAGACATAGAAATACAGAGAGAGACAAAGAAAAACAGAGAGAAAGACATAGAGAGACAGACAGAGACAGAAAAGAGACAAAGAGATAGAGACAGAGAGAGACAGGGAGACAGACACAGAGAGAGGCAGAGAGAGACAGAGAGATACAGAGAGAAAAGAGACAAAAGAGAGAGAGACAGAGAGAGACAGAGAAAGACAGACAGAGACAGAGACAGATAGAGAGAGACAGAGAGAGAGACAGAGACAGAATGACAGAGAATGAGAGAGACAGAGAGACAGAGAGAGATACAGATGAGACAGACATAGAGACAGAGAGAGACAGAGTGAGAGACAGAGAGACACACAGAGAGACAGAGAGAGACAGAGAGATACAGAGAGAGACAAAGAGAGACAGAGATAGAAAGAGAGAGAGAAAAAGAGAGACAGAGAAGACAGAGAGAGACAGAGAGAGACAGATGAGACAGAGATAGAGACAGAGAGAGACAGAGAGGAGACATAGGGAGAAACAGAGAGAGACAGAGAGAAAGAGAGAGACACAGAGAGACACAGAGAGAGACAGAGAGAGAGACACAGAGAGACAGAGAGAGAGACAGAGAGAGAAACAGAGAGAGACAGAGAGATACAGAGAGAGACAAAGAGAGACAGAGAGAGACAGAGAGAGAGAGAGTGACAGAGAAATACAGAAAGAGACAGAGAGAGAGGTAAAGAAAGACACAGAGAGAGACAAAGAGAGAGACAGAAAGACAGAGAGAGACAGAAGCGAGACAGAGAGAGACAGAAAAGAGACAAAGAGAGAGAGACAGAGAGAGACAGATAAAGAGAGAGAGCGACAGCGAGAGATGGAGAGAGACATACAGTGAGAGACATAGAGAGACAGAGAGAGACACAGAGAGAGACAGAGAGAGACAGAGAGAGACACAGTGAGATACAGAGAGAGACAGAGAAATATTCAGAGATACAGAGAAAGGCAGAGAGAGAGACAGAGAGAGATAGAAAAGAGACAAAGAGAGAGAGACAGAGAAAGAGAGAGAGCGACAGAGAGAGATAGAGAGAGACATACAGAGAGAGACATAGAGAGACAGAGAGAGACACAGAGAGAGACAGAGAGAGACAGATAGAGAAAAAGAGAAAAACAGAGAGAGACAGAGAGACAGCGAAGACAGAAAGAGACAGAGAGAGACAGAGAGAGACAGAAAGAGAAAAAGAGAGACAGAGAGAGACACAGAGAGAGGAAGAGAGAGACAGAGAGAGAGACAGAGACAAAGAGAGAGACAGAGAAAGACAGAGAGAGACAGAGAAAGAGACAGAGAGAGATATAGAGAGACAGAGAGAGACACAGAGAGAGACAAAGAGAGATACAGAGAGAGATAGAGAGAGAGTGAGAGAGACAGAAAGAGAGACAGAGAGAGACAATGATAGGGATAGAGAGACAGAGAGAGACAGAAAAGAGAAAAATAGAGAGAGACAGAGAGAGACACAGAGAGAGACAGAGAGAGAGAGACAAAGAGAGAAACAGAGAGAGACAGAGAGAGACAGAAAGAGACAGAGAGAGACACAGAGAGACACAGAGAGAGGAAGAGAGAGACAGAGAGAGAGAGACAGAGACAAAGAGTGAGACAGAGAGAGACAGAGAGAGACAGTAAAAGAGACAGAGAGAGATATAGAGAGACAGAGAGAGACACAGAGAGAGACAGAGAGAGACAGAAAGAGAAAAAGAGTGACAGATAAAGACAGAGAGAGGCAGAGATAGATAAAGAAAGACAGAGAGAGAGACAGAGAGAGAGACAGAGAGAGAGACAGATAGATACAGAGAGAGACAGAGAGAGACCCCGAGAGACACAGAGAGAGACAGAGAAAGAGACAAAGAGAGAGAGACAGAGAAAGAGAGAGAGCGACAGAGAGAGATAGAGAGAGACATGCAGAGAGAGACATAGAGAGACAGAGAGAGACACAGAGAGAGACAGAGAGAGACAGAGAGAGACACAGAGAGACACAGAGAGAGGAAGAGAGAGACAGAGAGAGAGACAAAGAGAGAGACAGAGAGAGACAGAGAAAGAGACAGAGAGAGAGATAGAGAGAGAGAGAGACACAGAGAGAGACAAAGAGAGAGACAGAGAGAGATAGAGAGATTGTGAGAGAGACAGAAAGAGAGACAGAGAGAGACAGAGATAGAGATAGAGAGAGACATATAGAGAGACAGAGAGAGACATAGAGAGTGAGAGAGACAGAAAGAGAGACAGAGAGAGACAGAATGAGAAAGACTGAGTGAGACAGAGAGAGAGACAGAGAGGGAGAGTTAGAGACAGAGAGACAGAGAGAGACAGGGAGAGACAGAGAGAGAGACAGAGATAGAGACAGAGAGACACAGAGGGAGACAGAGAGAGACAGAAAAAGACAGAGAGAGACACAGAGAGAAAGAGAGAGAGACAGATAGAGACAGAGAGTGACACAGAGAGAGTCATAGAGAGACTGAGAGAGACAGAAAGAGAGAGAGACAGAGAGAGAGAGACAGAGAGAGACAGAGACAGAGTGAGATTGATTGAGTGAGACAGAAAGAGAGACAGAGATAGAGACAGAGAGAGACAGAGATAGACACAGAGAGAGAAAGAGAGAGACAGAGAGAGAGAGAAAGAGAGACAGAGAAAGACAGAGAGAAAGACAAAGAGAGAAAAAGAGAGAGACAGAGAGAGACAGAGATAGAGAGCGAGACACAGGGAGACACAAAGAGAAGAGCTAGACAGAGAGATACAGAGAGAGAGACAGAGAGAGACATAGAGAGGCAGAGAGAGACACAGAGAGAGACATAGAGAGAGACAGAGAGACATAGAGAGAGTGAGAGAGACAGAAAGAGAGACAGAGAGAGAGAGACAGAGAGAGACAGAGATAGAGTGAAATAGACTGAGTGAGACAGAAAGAGCAACAGAAAGAGAGACAGAGATAGAGACAGAGAGAAACAGAGAGGGACACAGAGAGAGAAAGAGAGAGACAGAGAGAAACACAGAGAGAGACAGAGAGAGACAGAGAAAGGGATAGAGAGAGACATAGAGAGAGACAGAGAGACATAGAGAGAGTGAGAGAGACAGAAAGAGAGACAGAGAGAGAGACAGAGAGAGACAGAGATAGAGTGAAATAGACTGAGTGAGACAGAAAGAGCAACAGAAAGAGAGACAGACATAGAGACAGAGAGAAACAGAGAGGGACACAGAGAGAGAAAGAGAGAGACAGAGAGAGACAGAGAGAGAGACAGAGAGAGAGACAGAGAGAGAGACAGAGAGAGAGACAGAGAGAGTGACAGAGAGAGACAGAGAGAGACAGAGAGAGAAAAAGAGAGAGACAGAGAAAGACAGAGATAGAGAGCGAGACACAGGGAGACACAGAGAGAAACAGAGCTAGACAGAGAGATACAGAGAGAGAGACAGAGAGAGACATAGAGAGACAGAGAAACAGAGAGAGACAGGGAGAGAAAGAGTGAGAGACAGAGAGAGACAGAGAGAGACAGAGACACAGAGAGACAGAGACAGAGAGAGACAGAGAGAGAGACAGAGAGAGAGACACAGAGAGAGACAGAGAGAGACAGAGAGAGACACAGAGAGAGACAGAGAGAGACAGAGAGAGACAGAGAGAGACAGAGATAGGGATAGAGAGAGACATAGAGAGAGACAGAGAGCAACAGAGAGAGACAGAGAGAGACATAGAGAGACAGAGAGAGACAGAGAGAGACAGGATGAGACAAAGAGAGACAGAGAGATATATAGAGAGAGACATAGAGAGACATAGAAATACAGAGAGAGACAAAGAAAGACAGAGAGAGAGACAGAGAGAGACAAAGAGAGACAGAGAGATACAGAGAGAGAGACATAGAGAGACATAGAAATACAGAGAGAGACAAAGAAAAACAGAGAGAAAGACATAGAGAGACAGACAGTGACAGAAAAGAAACAAAGAGATAGAGACAGAGAGAGACAGGGAGACAGACACAGAGAGAGGCAGAGAGAGACAGAGAGAGACAGAGAGAAAAGAGACAAAAGAGAGAGAGACAGAGAGAGACAGAGAAAGACAGACAAAGACAGAGACAGAGAGAGAGAGACAGAGAGAGAGACAGAGACAGAATGACAGAGAATGAGAGAGACAGAGAGACAGAGAGAGATACAGATGAGACAGAGGTAGAGACAGAGAGAGACAGAGAGAGACAGAGAGACACAGAGAGAGAGACACACAGAGAGAGACAGAGAGATACAGAGAGAGATAAAGAGAGACAGAGATAGAAAGAGAGAGAGACAAAGAGAGACAAAGAGAGACAGAGAAAGACAGAGAGAGACAGAGAGAGACAGATGACACAGAGATAGAGACAGAGAGAGACAGAGAGAGAGACAGAGGGAGAAACAGAGAGACAGAGAGACAGAGAGAGACACAGAGAGACACAGAGAGAGACAGAGAGAGAGACACAGAGAGACAGAGAGAGACAGAGAGTGAGACAGAGAGAGACATAGAGCGACAGAGAGATAGAGAGAGACAGGGAGAGATAGAGACAGAGACAGAGAGAGACAGAGAGAGAGACAGAGAGAGAGACAGAGAGAGACAGAGAGAGACAGAGAGAGACAAAGAGAGACAGAGAGAGACAGAGAGTGACAGAGAAAGACAGAGAGAGACAGAGAGAGATAAAGAAAGACAGAGAGAGACAGAGAGAGAGACAGAGAGAGACAGAGAGCGAGACAGAGAGAGACAGAAAAGAGACAAAGAGAGAGAGACAGAGAGAGACAGAGTAAGGGAGAGAGTGAAAGATAGAGATTGAGAGAGACATACAGTGAGAGACATAGAGAGACAGAGAGAGACACAGACAGAGACAGAGAGTGACAGAGAGAGACACAGTGAGATACAGAGAGAGAAAGAGAAAGAGTCAGAGATACAGAGAGAGACAGACAAAGAGACAGAGAGAGACAGAAAAGAGACAAAGAGAGAGAGACAGAGAAAGAGAGAGAGCGACAGAGAGAGATAGAGAGAGACATACAGAGAGAGACATAGACAGAGAGAGACACAGAGAGAGACAGAGAGAGACAGAGAGAGACAAAGAGAGAAACAGAGAGAGACAGAGAGAGAGACAGAGAGAGACAGAGAGAGACAGAAAGAGACAGAGAGAGACAGAAAGAGACAGAGAGAGACAGAGAGAGACAGAGAGAGAGGAAGAGAGAGACAGAGAGAGAGACAAAGAGAGAGACAGAGAAAGAGACAGAGAGAGATATAGAGAGACAGAGAGAGACACAGAGAGAGACAAAGAGAGAGACAGAGAGAGATAGAGAGAGAGTGAGAGAGACAGAAAGAAAGACAGAGAGAGATAGAGATAGAGATACATAGAGACATATAGAGAGACAGAGAGTGAAATAGAGAGAGTGAAAGAGACAGAAAGAGAGACAGAGAGAGAGACAGAGTGAGACAGAGACAGAGTGAGATAGACTGAGTGAGACAGATAGAGAGACAGAGAGGGACAGAGAGAGACAGAGAGACAGAGATAGACAGGGAGAGACAGAGAGAGACAGACAGAGACAGAGATAGAGACAGAGAGACACAGAGGGAGACATAGAGAGAGACAAAAAGAGACAGAGAGAGACACAGAGAGAAAGAGAGAGAGACAGAGAGAGACAGAGAGAGACAGAGAGAGACAGAGATAGGGATAGAGACACAGAGAGAGACATAGAGAGAGTGAGAGAGACAGAAAGAGAGAGAGACAGAGAGAGAGACAGAGAGAGACAGAGACAGAGTGAGATAGACTGAGTGAGACAGAAAGAGAGACAGAGATAGAGACAGAGAGAGACACAGAGAGACACAGAGAGAGAAAGAGAGAGACAGAGAGAGAGACAGCGGGAGACAGAGAGAGACAGAGAGACAGAGAGAGAAAAAGAGAGAGACAGAGAGAGACAGAGATAGAGAGCGAGACACAGGGAGACACAGAGAGAGACAGAGCTAGACAGAGAGATACAGAGAGAGAGACAGAGAGAGACAAAGAGCGACAGAGAGATAGAGAGAGACAGGGAGAGATAGAGAGAGAGACAGAGAGAGACAGAGAGAGAGAGACAGAGAGAGAGACAGAGACAGACAAAGACAGAGTGAGATAGACTGAGTGAGACAAAAAGAGAGTCAGAGATTGAGACAGAGAGAGACAGAGAGAAACACAGAGAGAGAAAAAGAGAGAGAGAGAGATAGAGAGACATAGAGAGACAGAGAGATACAGAGAGAGAAATAGAGAGAGACATTGAGAGACAGAGATAGAGAGCGAGAAACAGGGAGACACAGAGAGAGACAGAGCTAGACAGGGAGATACAGAGAGAGAGACAGAGAGAGACATAGAGAGACAGAGAGACAGAGAGAGACATGGAGAGACAGAGAGAAAGACAGAGAGAGAAACAGAGAGAGACAGAGAGAGACATAGAGAGACACAGAGAGACACAGAGAGACACAGAGAGAGGAAGAGAGAGACAGAGAGAGAGAGACAAAGAGAGAGACAGAGACAGAGAAAGAGACAGAGAGAGAGATAGAGAGACAGAGAGAGACACAGAGAGAGACAAAGAGAGAGACAGAGAGAGATAGAGAGAGAGTGAGAGAGACAGAAAGAGAGACAGAGAGAGACAGAGATAGAGATAGAGATAGAGAGAGACATATAGAAAGACAGAGAGAGACATAGAGAGAGTGAGAGAGACAGAAAAAGAGACAGAGAGAGGAGACAGAGAGAGACAGAGTGAGATAGACTGAGTGAGACAGAGAGAGAGACAGAGAGGGACAGAGAGAGACAGAGAGACAGAGAGAGACAGCGAGAGACAGAGAGAGAGAGACAGAGAAAGACAGAAAAAGACAGAGAGAGACACAGAGAGAAAGAGAGAGAGACAGATAGAGACAGAGAGAGACACAGAGAGAGACATAGAGAGAGTGAGAGAGACAGAAAGAGAGAGAGACAGAGAGAGAGAGAGAGAGAGACAGAGACAGAGTGAGATTGACTGAGTGAGACAGAAAGTGAGACAGAGATAGAGACCGAGAGAGACAGAGAGAGACACAGAGAGAGAAAGAGAGAGACAGAGATAGAGACAGAAAGAGAGACAGAGAGAGACAGAGAGAGAAAAAGAGAGAGACAGAGAGAGACAGAGATAGAGAGCGAGACACAGGGAGACACAGAGAGAGAAGAGCTAGACAGAGAGATACAGAGAGAGAGACAGAGAGAGACATAGAGAGACAGAGAGACAGAGAGACAGGGAGAGACACAGAGAGAGACAGAGAGAGACAGAGAGAGAGACAGAGAGGGACAGAGAGAGAGAAAGAGAAAGACAGAGACACAGAGAGAGACAGAGAGTGAGACACAGAGAGAGACAGAGAGAGAGACAGATAGAGATACAGAGAGAGACAGAGAGAGACAGAGAGAGACAGAGAGAGAGACCGAGAGAGACTAGAGACAGAGAGAGACAGGGAGAAACAAAGAGAGAGACAGAGAGAGACAGAGATAGAGACAGAGAGAGACACAGAGAGAGACAGAGAGAGACACAGAGAGGTACAGAGAGAGAGACAGAAAGAGACACAGAGAGATTCAGAGAGAGAGAAACAGAGAGAGACATAGAGAGAGACAGAGAGAGACACAGAGAGAGACAGAGAGAGACAGAGATAGGGATAGAGAAAGACATAGAGAGAGACAGAGAGACATAGAGAGAGTGAGAGAGACAGAAAGAGAGACAGAGAGAGAGAGACAGAGAGAGACAGAGACAGAGTGAAATAGACTGAGTGAGACAGAAAGAGAGACAAAGAGAGAAACAGAGAGAGACAGAGAGGGACACAGAGAGAGAAAGAGAGAGACAGAGAGAGAGACAGAGAGAGACAGAGAGAGACAGATGAGACAGAGAGAGAGACAGAGAGAGAACCAGAGAAAGACAGAGACAGAGAGAGACAGAGAGAGATAAAGAAAGACAGAGAGAGACAGAGAGAGAGACAGAGAGAGACAGAGAGCGAGACAGAGGGACAGAAAAGAGACAAAGAGAGAGAGACAGAGAGAGACAGAGTAAGGGAGAGAGCGACAGATAGAGATTGAGAGAGACATACAGTGAGAGACATAGAGAGACAGAGAGAGACAGAGACAGAGACAAAGAGTGACAGAGAGAGACACAGTGAGATACAGAGAGAGAAAGAGAAAGAGTCAGAGATACAGAGAGAGACAGACAAAGAGACAGAGAGAGACAGAAAAGAGACAAAGAGAGAGAGACAGAGAAAGAGAGAGAGCAACAGAGAGAGATAGAGAGAGACATACAGAGAGAGACATAGAGAGACAGAGAGAGACACAGAGAGAGACAGAGAGAGACAGAGAGAGACAAAGAGAGAAACAGAGAGAGACAGAGAGAGAGACAGAGAGAGACAGAGAGAGACAGAAAGAGACAGAGAGAGACAGAAAGAGACAGAGAGAGACAGAGAGAGACACAGAGAGAGGAAGAGAGAGACAGAGAGAGAGACAAAGAGAGAGACAGAGAAAGAGACAGAGAGAGATATAGAGAGACAGAGAGAGAAATAGAGAGAGTGAAAGAGACAGAAAGAGAGACAGAGAGAGAGACAGAGTGAGACAGAGACAGAGTGAGATAGACTGAGTGAGACAGATAGAGAGACAGAGAGGGACAGAGAGAGACAGAGAGACAGAGAGAGACAGGGGGAGACAGAGAGAGACAGAGAGAGACAGAGATAGAGACAGAGAGACACAGAGGGAGACATAGAGAGAGACAAAAAGAGACAGAGAGAGACACAGAGAGAAAGAGAGAGAGACAGAGAGAGACAGAGAGAGACAGAGATAGGGATAGAGAGAGACACAGAGAGAGACATAGAGAGAGTGAGAGAGACAGAAAGAGAGAGAGACAGAGAGAGAGACAGAGAGAGACAGAGACAGTGAGATAGACTGAGTGAGACAGAAAGAGAGACAGAGATAGAGACAGAGAGAGACAGAGAGAGACACAGAGAGAGAAAGAGAGAGACAGAGAGAGAGACAGCAGGAGACATAGAGAGACAGAGAGAGAGACAGAGAGAGAAAAAGAGAGAGACAGAGAGAGACAGAGATAGAGAGCGAGACACAGGGAGACACAGAGAGAGACAGAGCTAGACAGAGAGATACAGAGAGAGAGACAGAGAGAGACATAGAGCGACAGAGAGATAGAGAGAGACAGGGAGAGATAGAGAGAGAGACAGAGAGAGACAGAGAGAGAGAGACAGAGAGAGAGACAGAGAGAGACAAAGACAGAGTGAGATAGACTGAGTGAGACAAAAAGAGAGTCAGAGATAGAGACAGAGAGAGACAGAGAGAAACACAGAGAGAGAAAAAGAGAGAGAGAGAGACAGAGACAGAGAGAGACAGAAAGATACAGAGAGAGAAATAGAGAGAGACATTGAGAGGCAGAGATAGAGAGCGAGACACAGGGAGACACAGAGAGAGACAGAGCTAGACAGGGAGATACAGAGAGAGAGACAGAGAGAGACATAGAGAGACAGAGAGACAGGGAGAGACATGGAGAGACAGAGAGAAAGACAGAGAGAGAAAGAGAGAGAGACACAGAGAGACACAGAGAGAGGAAGAGAGAGACAGAGAGAGAGAGACAGAGACAGAGAAAGAGACAGAGAGAGAGATAGAAAGACAGAGAGAGACATAGAGAGAGTGAGAGAGACTAAAAAAGAGACAGAGAGAGGAGACAGAGAGAGAAAGAGTGAGATAGACTGAGTGAGACAGAGAGAGAGACAGAGAGGGACAGAGAGAGACAGAGAGACAGAGAGAGACAGGGAGAGACAGAGAGAGAGAGACAGAGATAGAGACAGAGAGACACAGAGGGAGACACAGAGAGAGACAGAAAAAGACAGAGAGAGACAAAGAGAGAAAGAGAGAGAGACAGATAGAGACAGGGAGAGACACACAGAGAGACATAGAGAGAGTGAGAGAGACAGAAAGAGAGAGAGACAGAGAGAGAGACAGAGAGAGACAGAGACAGAGTGAGATTGACTGAGTGAGACAGAAAGAGAGACCGAGATAGAGACCGAGAGAGACAGAGAGAGACACAGAGAGAGAAAGAAAAGACAGAGATAGAGACAGAAAGAGAGACAGAGAGAGACAGAGAGAGACAGAGAGAGAAAAAGAGAGAGACAGAGATAGAGAGCGAGACACAGGGAGACACAGAGAGAGAAGAGCTAGACAGAGAGATACAGAGAGAGAGACAGAGAGAGACAGAGAAAGGGATAGAGAGAGACAGAGAGAGAGACAGAGAGACATAGAGAGAGTGAGAGAGACAGAAAGAGAGACAGAGAGAGAGACAGAGATAGAGTGAAATAGACTGAGTGAGACAGAAAGAGCAACAGAAAGAGAGACAGAGATAGAGACAGAGAGAAACAGAGAGGGACACAGAGAGAGAAAGAGAGAGACAGAGAGAGACAGAGAGAGAGACAGAGAGAGAGACAGAGAGAGAGACAGAGAGAGTGACAGAGAGAGACAGAGAGAGACAGAGAGAGAAAAAGAGAGAGACAGAGAAAGACAGAGATAGAGAGCGAGACACAGGGAGACACAGAGAGAAACAGAGCTAGACAGAGAGATACAGAGAGAGAGACAGAGAGAGACATAGAGAGACAGAGAAACAGAGAGAGACAGGGAGAGACAGAGTGAGAGACAGAGAGAGACAGAGAGAGAGACAGAGAGAGACAGAGACACAGAGAGACAGAGACAGAGAGAGAGACCGAGAGAGAGACAGAGAGAGAGACACAGAGAGAGACAGAGAGAGACAGAGAGAGACAGAGAGATACACAGAGAGAGACAGAGAGAGACAGAGAGAGACAGAGATAGGGATAGAGAGAGACATAGAGAGAGACAGAGAGCAACAGAGAGAGACAGAGAGAGACATAGAGAGACAGAGAGAGACAGAGAGAGACAAAGAGAGACAGAGAGATATATAGAGAGAGACATAGAGAGACATAGAAATACAGAGAGAGAGAAAGAAAGACAGAGAGAGACAGAGAGAGACAAAGAGAGACAGAGAGATACACAGAGAGAGACATAGAGAGACATAGAAATACAGAGAGAGACAAAGAAAGACAGAGAGAAAGACATAGAGAGACAGACAGAGACAGAAAAGAGACAAAGAGATAGAGACAGAGAGAGACAGGGAGACAGACACAGAGAGAGGCAGAGAGAGACAGAGAGAGACAGAGAGAAAAGAGACAAAAGAGAGAGAGACAGAGAGAGACAGAGAAAGACAGACAGAGACAGAGACAGATAGAGGGAGACAGAGAGAGAGACAGAGACAGAATGACAGAGAATGAGAGAGACAGAGAGACAGAGAGAGATACAGATGAGACAGAGGTAGAGACAGAGAGAGACAGAGAGAGAGACAGAGAGACACAGAGAGAGAGACACACACAGAGAGAGACAGAGAGATACAGAGAGAGACAAAGAGAGACAGAGATAGAAAGAGAGAGAGACAAAGAGAGACAAAGAGAGACAGTGAAAGACAGAGAGAGACAGATGACACAGAGATAGAGACAGAGAGAGACAGAGAGAGACAGAGGGAGAAACAGAGAGAGACAGAGAGACAGAGAGAGACACAGAGAGACACAGAGAGAGACAGAGAGAGAGACAGAGAGAGACAGAGAGAGACAGAGAGAGAGACAGAGAGATACAGATGAGACAGAGAGAGAGACAGAGAGAGAACCAGAGAGAGACAGAGAGAGACAAAGAGAGACAGAGAGAGACAAAGAGTGACAGAGAAAGACAGAGAGAGACAGAGAGAGATAAAGAAAGACAGAGAGAGACAGAGAGAGAGAGACAGAGAGAGACAGAGAGCGAGACAGAGAGAGACAGAAAAGAGACAAAGAGAGAGAGACAGAGAGAGACAGTGTAAGGGAGAGAGCGACAGATAGAGATTGAGATAGACATACAGTGAGAGACATAGAGAGAAAGAGAGAGACACAGACAGAGACAGAGAGTGACAGAGAGAGACACAGTGAGATACAGAGAGAGAAAGAGAAAGAGTCAGAGATACAGAGAGAGACAGACAAAGAGACAGAGAGACAGAAAAGAGACAAAGAGAGAGAGACAGAGAAAGAGAGAGAGCGACAGAGAGAGATAGAGAGAGACATACAGAGAGAGACATAGAGAGACAAAGAGGGACACAGAGAGAGACAGAGAGAGACAAAGTGAGAAACAGAAAGAGACAGAGAGAGAGACAGAGAGAGACAGAGAGAGACAGAAAGAGACAGAGAGAGACAGAAAGAGACAGAGAGAGACACAGAGAGACACAGAGAGAGGAAGAGAGAGACAGAGAGAGAGACAAAGAGAGAGACAGAGAAAGAGACAGAGAGAGATATAGAGAGACAGAGAGAGACACAGAGAGAGACAAAGAGAGAGACAGAGAGAGATAGAGAGAGAGTGAGAGAGACAGAAAGAAAGACAGAGAGAGACAGAGATAGAGATAGAGAGAGACATATAGAGAGACAGAGAGAGAAATAGAGAGAGTGTAAGAGACAGAAAGAGAGACAGAGAGAGAGACAGAGTGAGACAGAGACAGAGTGAGATAGACTGAGTGAGACAGATAGAGAGACAGAGAGGGACAGAGAGAGACAGAGAGACAGTGATAGACAGGGAGAGACAGAGAGAGAGACAGAGAGACAGAGATAGAGACAGAGAGACACAGAGGGAGACATAGAGAGAGACAAAAAGAGACAGAGAGAGACACAGAGAGAAAGAGAGAGAGACAGAGAGAGACAGAGAGAGACAGAGATAGGGATAGAGAGAGACATAGAGAGAGTGAGAGAGACAGAAAGAGAGAGAGACAGAGAGAGAGACAGAGAGAGACAGAGACAGAGTGAGATAGACTGAGTGAGACAAAAAGAGAGTCAGAGATAGAGTCAGAGAGAGACAGAGAGAAACACAGAGAGAGAAAAAGAGTGAGAGAGAGATAGAGAGACAGAGAGAGACAGAGAGATACAGAGAGAGAAATAGAGAGACATTGAGAGACAGAGATAGAGAGCGAGACACAGGGAGACACAGAGAGAGACAGAGCTAGACAGGGAGATACAGAGAGAGAGAGAGAGAGAGACATAGAGAGACAGAGAGACAGAGAGAGACAGGGAGAAACAGAGAGAAAGATAGAGAGAGAGACAGAGAGAGACAGAGAGAGACACAGAGAGAAACAGAGAGACACAGAGAGAGGAAGAGAGAGACAGAGAGAGAGAGACAAAGAGAGAGACAGAGACAGAGAAAGAGACAGAGAGAGAGATAGAGAGACAGAGAGAGGCACAGAGAGAGTCAAAGAGAGAGACAGAGAGAGATAGAGAGAGAGTGAGACAGACAGAAAGAGAGACAGAGATAGACAGACATAGAGATAGAGATAGAGAGAGACATATAGGGAGACAGAGAGAGACATAGAGAGAGTGAGAGAGACAGAAAAAGAGACAGAGAGAGGAGACAGAGAGAGACAGAGTGAGATATACTGAGTGAGACAGAGAGAGAGACAGAGAGGGACAGAGAGAGACAGAGAGACAGAGAGAGACAGGGAGAGATAGAGAGAGAGAGACAGAGATAGAGACAGAGAGACACAGAGGGAGACACAGAGAGAGACAGAAAAAGACAGAGAGAGACACAGAGAGACAGAGAGATACAGAGAGAGAGACAGAGAGAGAAAAAGAGAGAGACAGAGAGAGACAGAGATAGAGAGCGAGACACAGGGAGACACAGAGAGAGAAAGAGCTAGACAGAGAGATACAGAGAGACAGAGAGAGACATAGAGAGACAGAGAGACAGAGAGAGACAGGGAGAGACAGAGAGAGAGACAGAGAGAGACAGAGAGAGACAGAGACAGAGTGAGATTGACTGAGTGAGACAGAAAGAGAGACAGAGATAGAGACCGAGAGAGACAGAGAGAGACACAGAGAGAGAAAGAGAGAGACAGAGATAGAGACAGAAAGAGAGACAGAGAGAGACAGAGAGAGACAGAGAGAGAAAAAGAGAGAGACAGAGAGAGACAGAGATAGAGAGCGAGACACAGGGAGACACAGAGAGAGAAGAGCTAGACAGAGAGATACAGAGAGACAGAGAGAGACATAGAGAGACAGAGAGACAGAGAGAGACAGGGAGAGACAGAGAGAGAGACAGAGAGAGACAGAGAGAGAGACAGAGAGGGACAGAGAGAGAGAAAGAGAAAGACAGAGACACAGAGAGAGACAGAGAGTGAGACACAGAGAGAGACAGAGAGAGAGACAGATAGAGACACAGAGAGAGACAGAGAGAGACACAGAGAGAGAACGAGAGAGACTAGAGACAGAGAGAGACAGGGAGAAACAAAGAGAGAGACAGAGAGAGACAGAGATAGAGACAGAGAGAGACAGAGAGAGGCACAGAGAGAGACAGAGAGGACACAGAGAGGTACAGAGAGAGAGACAGAAAGAGACACAGAGAGATTCAGAGAGAGAGAGACAGAGAGAGACATAGAGAGAGACAGAGAGAGACACAGAGAGAGACAGAGAGAGACAGAGATAGGGATAGAGAGAGACAGAGAGAGAGACAGAGAGACATAGAGAGAGAGTGAGAGAGACAGAAAGAGAGACAGAGAGAGAGATACAGAGACAGAGTGAAATAGACTGAGTGAGACAGAAAGAGCGACAGAAAGAGAGACAAAAAGAGAAACAGAGAGAGACAGAGAGGGACACAGAGAGAGAAAGAGAGAGAGAGAGAGAGAGAGAGAGAGACAGAGAGAGACAGATGAGACAGAGAGAGAGAGAGAACCTGAGAGAGACAGAGAGAGACAGAGAGAGACAAAGAGAGACAGAGAGAGACAGAGAGTGACAGAGAAAGACAGAGAGAGACAGAGAGAGATAAAGAAAGACAGAGAGAGACAGAGAGAGACAGAGAGCGAGACAGAGAGAGACAGAAAAGAGACAAAGAGAGAGACAGAGAAAGAGAGAGAGCGACAGAGAGAGATAGAGAGAGACATACAGAGAGAGACATAGAGAGACAGAGAGAGACACAGAGAGAGACAGAGAGAGACAGAGAGATACAAAGAGAGAAACAGAGAGAGACAGAGAGAGAGACAGAGAGAGACAGAAAGAGACAGAGAGAGACAGAAAGAGACAGAGAGAGACAGAGAGAGACACAGAGAGAGGAAGAGAGAGACAGAGAGAGAGACAAAGAGAGAGACAGAGAAAGAGACAGAGAGATATATAGAGAGACAGAGAGAGACACAGAGAGAAACAAAGAGAGAGACAGAGAGAGATAGAGAGAGAGTGAGAGAGACAGAAAGAAAGACAGAGAGACAGAGATAGAGATAGAGAGAGACATATAGAGAGACAGAGAGAGAAATAGAGAGAGTGAAAGAGACAGAAAGAGAGACAGAGAGAGAGACAGAGTGAGACAGAGACAGAGTGAGATAGACTGAGTGAGACAGATAGAGAGACAGAGAGGGACAGAGAGAGACAGAGAGACAGAGAGACAGAGATAGACAGGGAGAGACAGAGAGAGACAGAGATAGAGACAGAGAGACACAGAGGGAGACATAGAGAGAGACAAAAAGAGACAGAGAGAGACACAGAGAGAAAGAGAGAGAGACAGAGAGAGACAGAGAGAGACAGAGAGAGACAGAGAGAGACAGAGATAGGGATAGAAAGAGACACAGAGAGAGACATAGAGAGAGTGAGAGAGACAGAAAGAGAGAGAGACAGAGAGAGACAGAGACAGAGTGAGATAGACTGAGTGAGACAGAAAGAGAGACAGAGATAGAGACAGAGAGAGACAGAGAGAGACACAGAGAGAGACAGAGAGACACAGAGAGACACAGAGAGAGGAAGAGAGAGACAGAGAGAGAGAGACAAAGAGAGAGACAGAGACAGAGAAAGAGACAGAGAGAGAGATAGAGAGACAGAGAGAGGCACAGAGAGAGTCAAAGAGAGAGACAGAGAGAGATAGAGAGAGAGAGAGAGAGAGACAGAAAGAGAGACAGAGAGAGACAGACATAGAGATAGAGATAGAGATAGAGAGAGACATATAGGGAGACAGAGAGAGACATAGAGAGAGTGAGAGAGACAGAAAAAGAGACAGAGAGAGGAGACAGAGAGAGACAGAGTGAGATATACTGAGTGAGACAGAGAGAGAGACAGAGAGGGACAGAGAGAGACAGAGAGACAGAGAGAGACAGGGAGAGATAGAGAGAGAGAGACAGAGATAGAGACAGAGAGACACAGAGGGAGACACAGAGAGAGACAGAAAAAGACAGAGAGAGACACAGAGAGAAAGAGAGAGAGACAGAGAGAGACAGAGAGATACAGAGAGAGAAAAAGAGAGAGACATTGAGAGAGAGAGATAGAGAGCGAGACACAGGGAGACACAGAGAGAGACAGAGCTAGACAGGGAGATACAGAGAGAGAGACAGAGAGAGACATAGAGAGACAGAGAAACAGAGAGAGACATGGAGAGACAGAGAGAAAGACAGAGAGAGAAACAGAGAGAGACAGAGAGAGACACAGAGAGACACAGAGAGACACAGAGAGACACAGAGAGAGGAAGAGAGAGACAGAGAGAGAGAGAGAGACAAAGAGAGAGACAGAGACAGAGAAAGAGACAGAGAGAGAGATAGAGAGACAGAGAGAGACACAGAGAGAGACAAAGAGAGAGACAGAGAAAGACAGAGACAGAGTGAAATAGACTGAGTGAGACAGAAAGCGCGACAGAAAGAGAGACAAAGATAGAAACAGAGAGAGACAGAGAGGGACTCAGAGAGAGAAAGAGAGAGACAGAGAGACAGACAGAGAGAGAGACAGAGAGAGACAGAGTCAGACAGAGAGAGAAAAAGAGAGAGACAGAGAAAGACAGAGATAGAGAGCGAGACACAGGTAAACAAAGAAAGAGACAGAGCTAGACAGAGAGATATAGAGCTAGAGACAGAGAGAGACATAGAGATACAGAGAAACAGAGACAGACAGGGAGAGACAGAGTGAGAGACAGAGAGACACAGAGAGAGAGAAAGAGAGAGAGAGAGACACAGAGAGAGACAGAGAGAGAGACACAGAGAGAGACAGAGAGAGAGAGACAGAGAGAGACACAGAGAGAGACAGAGAGAGACAGAGACAGAGATAGGGATAGAGAGAGACATAGAGAGAGACAGAGAGCAACAGAGAGAGACAGAGAGAGACAGAGAGAGACAGAGAGAGACAGAGAGAGACAAAGAGAGACAGAGAGATATATAGAGAGAGACATAGAGAGACATAGAAATACAGAGAGAGACAAAGAAAGACAGAGAGAGAGTCAGAGAGAGACAAAGAGTGACAGAGAGATACAGAGAGAGAGACATAGAGAGACATAGAAATACACAGAGAGAGACAAAGAAAGACAGAGAGAAAGACATAGAGAGACAGACAGATCAGAAAAGAGACAAAGAGATAGAGACAGAGAGAGACAGGGAGAGAGACACAGAGAGAGGCAGAGAGAGACAGAGAGAGACAGAGAGAAAAGAGACAAAAGAGTGAGAGACAGAGAAAGACAGACAGAGACAGAGACAGATAGAGAGAGACAGAGAGAGAGACAGAGACAGAATGACAGAGAATGAGGGAGACAGAGAGACAGAGAGAGATACAGAAGAGACAGACATAGTGACAGAGAGAGACAGAAAGAGACAGAGAGACACAGAGAGAGACAGAGAGAGACACAGAGAGAGACAAAGAGAAACATAGAGAGACAGAGAGAGACAGAGAGAGAGACAGAGAGATACAGAGAGAGACCAAGAGAGACAGAGATGAACAGAGAGAGAGACAAAGAGAGACTGAGAAAGACAGAGAGAGACAGAGAGAGACAGATGAGACAGAGATAGAGACAGACAGAGACAGAGAGAGAGACAGAGGGAGAAACAGAGAGAGACAGAGAGACAGAGAGAGACACAGTGAGACACAGAGAGAGACAGAGAGAGAGAGACACAGAAAGACACAAAGAGACAGAGAGAGACAGAGAGAGAGACAGGGAGACACAGATGAGACAGCGAGAGAGAGACAGAGAGAGAACCAGAGAGAGAAAGAGAGATACAGAGAGAGACAAAGAGAGACAGAGAGAGACAGAGAGTGACAGAGAAAGACAGAGAGAGAGAGACACAGAAAGACACTGAGAGACAGAGAGAGACAGAGAGAGACAGGGAGAGACAGATGAGACAGCGAGAGAGAGACAGAGAGAGACACAGAGAGAGACAGAGAGATACAGAGAGAGATAAAGAAAGACAGAGAGAAACACAGTGAGACACAGAGAGAGACAGAGAGAGAGAGACACAGAAAGACACAGAGAGACAGAGAGAGACAGGGAGAGACAGGGAGAGACAGATGAGACAGTGAGAGAGAGACAGAGAGAGACACAGAGAGAGACAGAGAGATACAGAGACAGAGAGAGACACAGAGAGAGACAGAGAGATACAGAGAGAGACCAAGAGAGACAGAGATGAACAGAGAGAGAGACAAAGAGAACCTGAGAAAGACAGAGAGAGACAGAGAGAGACAGATGATACAGAGATAGAGACAGACAGAGACAGAGAGAGAGACAGAGGGAGAAACAGAGAGAGACAGAGAGACAGAGAGAGAGAGAGAGCGAGACAGAGAGGGACAGAAAAGAGACAAAGAGAGAGAGACAGAGAGAGACAGAGAAAGAGAGAGAGCGACAGAGAGAGATTGAGAGAGACATACAGTGAGAGACATAGAGAGACAGATAGAGACACAGACAGAGACAGAGAGAGACAGAGAGAGACACAGTGAGATACAGAGAGAGACAGAGAAAGAGTCAGAGATACAGAGAGAGACAGACAGAGAGACAGAGAGAGACAGAAAAGAGACAAAGAGAGAGACAGAGAAAGAGAGAGAGCGACAGAGAGAGATAGAGAGAGACATACAGAGAGAGACATAGAGAGACAGAGAGAGACACAGAGAGAGACAGAGAGAGACAGAGAGAGACAGAGAGAGACAGAGAGAGAGACAGATAGAGACAGAGAGAGACAGAAAGAGACAGAGAGAGACAGAAAGAGACAGAGAGAGACAGAGAGAGACACACAGAGAGAAAGAGAGAGACAGAGAGAGAGACAAAGTGAGAGACAGAGAAAGAGACAGAGAGAGATATAGAGAGACAGAGAGAGACACAGAGAGACAGCGAGAGAGACAGAGAGAGATAGAGAGAGAGTGAGAGAGACAGAAAGAGTGACAGATAGAGACAGAGATAGAGATAGAGAGAGACATATAGAGAGACAGAGAGAGAAATAGAGAGAGTGAAAGAGACAGAAAGAGAGACAGAGAGAGACAGAGTGAGACAGAGACAGAGTGAGATAGACTGAGTGAGACAGATAGAGAGACAGAGAGGGACAGAGAGAGACAGAGAGACAGAGATAGACAGGGAGAGACCGAGAGAGAGACAGAGAGAGACAGAGATAGAGACAGAGAGACACAGAGGGAGACAAAGAGAGAGACAAAAAGAGACAGAGAGAGACACAGAGAGAAAGAGAGAGAGACAGAGAGAGACAGAGAGAGAGACAGAGAGAGACAGAGATAGGGATAGAGAGAGACACAGAGAGAGACATAGAGAGAGTGAGAGAGACAGAAAGAGAGACAGAGAGAGAGACAGAGAGAGACAGAGACAGTGAGATAGACTGAGTGAGACAGAAAGAGAGACAGAGATAGAGAGAGAGAGATAGAGAGAGACACAGAGAGAGAAAGAGAGAGACAGAGAGAGAGACAGCGGGAGACAGAGAGAGACAGAGAGAGAGACAGAGAGAGACAGAGATAGAGAGCGAGACACAGGGAGACACAGAGAGAGACAGAGCTAGACAGAGAGATACAGAGAGAGAGACAGAGAGAGACATAGAGCGACAGAGAGATAGAGAGAGACAGGGAGAGATAGAGAGAGAGACAGAGAGAGACAGAGAGAGAGACAGAGAGAGACAAAGACAGAGTGAGATAGACTGAGTGAGACAAAAAGAGAGTCAGAGATAGAGACAGAGAGAGACAGAGAGAGACACAGAGAGAGAAAGAGAGAGAGAGAGACAGAGAGAGACAGAGAGAGACAGAGAGATACAGAGAAAGAAAAAGAGAGAGACATTGAGAGACAGAGATAGAGAGCGAGACACAGGGAGACACAGAGAGAGACAGAGCTAGACAGGGGGATACAGAGAGAGAGACAGAGAGAGACATAGAGAGACAGAGAGACAGAGAGAGACAGGGAGAGACAGAGAGAAAGACAGAGAGAGACAGAGAGAGACAGAGAGAGACACAGAGAGACACAGAGAGAGGAAGAGAGAGACAGAGAGAGAGAGACAAAGAGAGAGACAGAGACAGAGAAAGAGACAGAGAGAGAGATAGAGAGACAGAGAGAGACACAGAGAGAGACAAAGAGTGAGACAGAGAGAGATAGAGAGAGAGTGAGAGAGACAGAAAGAGAGACAGAGAGAGACAGAGATAGAGATAGAGAGAGACATATAGAGAGACAGAGAGAGACATAGAGAGAGTGAGAGAGACAGAAAAAAAGACAGAGAGAGGAGACAGAGAGAGACAGAGTGACATAGACTGAGTGAGACAGAGAGAGAGACAGAGAGGGACAGTGAGAGACAGAGAGACCGAGAGAGACAGGGAGAGACAGAGAGAGAGACAGGGATAGAGACAGAGAGACACAGAGGGAGACACAGAGAGAGACAGAAAAAGACAGAGAGAGACACAGAGAGAAAGAGAGAGAGACAGATAGAGACAGAGAGAGACACAGAGAGAGTCATAGAGAGAGTGAGAGAGACAGAGAGAGAGACAGAGAGAGAGACAGAGAGAGACAGAGACAGAGTGAGATTGACTGAGTGAGACAGAGAGACAGAGATAGAGACCGAGAGAGACAGAGAGAGACACAGAAAGAGAAAGAGAGAGACAGAGAGAGAGACAGAAAGAGAGACAGAGAGAGACAGAGAGAGACAGAGAGAGAAAAAGAGAGAGACAGAGAGAGACAGAGATAGAGAGCGAGACACAGGGAGACACAGAGAGAGAAGAGCTAGACAGAGAGATACAGAGAGAGAGACAGA
>NW_028227276.1:3384922-3387422 GCF_978045245.1 Mus caroli
GAGACAGGGAGAGACAGAGAGAAAGACAGAGAGAGAGACAGAGAGAGACAGAGAGAGACACAGAGAGACACAGAGAGAGGAAGAGAGAGACAGAGAGAGAGAGACAAAGAGAGAGACAGAGACAGAGAAAGAGACAGAGAGAGAGATAGAGAGACAGAGAGAGACACAGAGAGAGACAAAGAGAGAGACAGAGAGAGATAGAGAGAGAGTGAGAGAGACAGAAAGAGAGACAGAGAGAGACAGAGATAGAGATAGAGAGAGACATATAGAGAGACAGAGAGAGACATAGAGAGAGTGAGAGAGACAGAAAAAGAGACAGAGAGAGGAGACAGAGAGAGACAGAGTGACATAGACTGAGTGAGACAGAGAGAGAGACAGAGAGGGACAGTGAGAGACAGAGAGACAGAGAGAGACAGGGAGAGACAGAGAGAGAGACAGGGATAGAGACAGAGAGACACAGAGGGAGACACAGAGAGAGACAGAAAAAGACAGAGAGAGACACAGAGAGAAAGAGAGAGAGACAGATAGAGACAGAGAGAGACACAGAGAGAGTCATAGAGAGAGTGAGAGAGACAGAGAGAGAGACAGAGAGAGAGACAGAGAGAGACAGAGACAGAGTGAGATTGACTGAGTGAGACAGAGAGACAGAGATAGAGACCGAGAGAGACAGAGAGAGACACAGAGAGAGAAAGAGAGAGACAGAGAGAGAGACAGAAAGAGAGACAGAGAGAGACAGAGACAGAGAGAGAAAAAGAGAGAGACAGAGAGAGACAGAGATAGAGAGCGAGACACAGGGAGACACAGAGAGAGAAGAGCTAGACAGAGAGATACAGAGAGAGAGACAGAGAGACACATAGAGAGACAGAGAGACAGAGAGAGACAGGGAGAGACAGAGAGAGAGAGACAGAGAGAGACAGAGAGAGAGACAGAGAGGGACAGAGAGAGAGAAAGAGAAAGACAGAGACACAGAGAGAGACAGAGAGTGAGACACAGAGAGAGACAGAGAGAGAGACAGATAGAGACACAGAGAGAGACAGAGAGAGACAGAGAGAGACAGAGAGAGACAGAGAGAGAGACCGAGAGAGACAGAGAGAGACAGAGAGAGACAGAGAGAGAGACAGAGAGAGACACAGAGAGGTACAGAGAGAGAGACAGAAAGAGAGACAGAGAGATTCAGAGAGAGAGAGACAGAGAGAGACACAGAGAGAGACAGAGAGAGACAGAGAGAGAAAGAGATAGGGATAGAGAGAGACATAGAGAGAGACAGAGAGAGACAGAGACAGAGTGAAATAGACTGAGTGAGACAGAAATGGCGACAGAAAGAGAGACAAAGATAGAAACAGAGAGAGACAGAGAGGGACACAGAGAGAGAAAGAGAGAAACTGAGAGAGAGACAGAGAGAGAGACAGAGAGAGACAGAAAGAGACAGAGAGAGTGACAGAGAGAGACAGAGAGAGACAGAGAGTGAAAAAGAGACAGACAGAGAAAGACAGAGATAGAGAGCGAGACACAGGTAGACACTGAAAGAGACAGAGCTAGACAGAGAGATACAGAGAAAGAGAACGAGAGAGACATAGAGAGACAGAGAAACAGAGAGAGACAGGGAGAGACAGAGTGAGAGACAGAGAGAGACAGAGAGAAAGAGAGAGACAGAGACACAGAGAGAGACAGAGAGAGGGACACAGAAAGAGACAGAGAGAGAGACAGAGAGAGACACAGAGAGAGACAGAGAGACAGAGAGAGACAGAGAGAGACAGAGATAGGGATAGAGAGAGACATAGAGAGAGACAGAGAGCAACAGAGAGAGACATAGAGAGACATAGAGAGACAGAGAGAGACAGAGAGAGACAAAGAGAGACAGAGAGATATATAGAGAATGACATAGAGAGACATAGAAATACAGAGAGAGACAAAGAAAGACAGAGAGAGAGACAGAGAGAGACAAAGAGAGACAGAGAGATACAGAGAGAGACATAGAGAGACATAGAAATACAGAGAGAGACAAAGAAAGACAGAGAGAAGGACATAGAGAGACAGACAGAGACAGAAAAGAGACAAAGAGATAGAGACAGAGAGAGACAGGGAGAGACACACAGAGAGAGGCAGAGAGAGACAGAGAGAGACAGAGAGAAAAGAGACAAAAGAGAGAGAGACAGAGAGAGACAGAGAAAGACATACAGAGACAGATAGAGAGAGACAGAGAGAGACAGAGACAGAATGACAGAGAATGAGAGAGACAGATAGACAGAGAGAGATACAGATGAGACAGAGGTAGAGACAGAGAGAGACACAGAGAGACACAGAGAGAGAGAGAGACACACACAGAGAGAGACAGAGAGATACAGAGAGAGACAAAGAGAGACAGAGATAGAAAGAGAGAGAGACAAAGAGAGACAGAGAAAGACAGAGAGAGAGAGAGAGAGACAGATGACACAGAGATAGAGACAGAGAGAGACAGAGAGAGAGAGACACAGAAAGACACAGAGAGACAGAGAGAGAC
>NW_028227276.1:3392422-3394922 GCF_978045245.1 Mus caroli
AGAGACAGAATGAGATAGACTGAGTGAGACAGAGAGAGAGACAGAGAGGGACAGTGAGAGACAGAGAGACAGAGAGAGACAGGGAGAGACAGAGATAGAGACAGAGAGACACAGAGGGAGACACAGAGAGAGACAGAAAAAGACAGAGAGAGACACAGAGAGAAAGAGAGAGAGACAGATAGAGACAGAGAGAGACACAGAGAGAGACATAGAGAGAGTGCGAGAGACAGAAAGAGAGAGAGACAGAGAGAGAGACCGAGATACACAGAGAGAAACACAGAGAGAGAAAGAGAGAGAGAGAGAGAGAAAGAGAAAGAGAGACAGAGAGAGACAGAGAGAGAGACAAAGAGAGAAAAAGAGAGAGACAGAGAGAGACAGAGATAGAGAGCGAGACACAGGGAGACACAGAGAGAGAAGAGCTAGACAGAGAGATACAGAGAGAGAGACAGAGAGAGACATAGAGAAACAGAGAGACAGAGAGAGACAGGGAGAGACAGAGAGAGAGACAGAGAGAGACAGAGAGAGAGACAGAGAGGGACGAGAGAGAGAAAGAGAAAGACAGAGACACAGAGAGAGACAGAGAGTGAGACACAGAGAGAGACAGAGAGAGACAGAGAGAGACACAGAGAGAGACAGAGAGAGACAGAGAGAGACAGAGAGAGAGACTGAGAGAGACAGAGAGACATAGAGAGACAGGGAGAGACAAAGAGAGAGACAGAGAGAGACAGAGATAGAGACAGAGAGAGACACAGAGAGAGAGACAGAGATAGACACAGAGAGAGACAGAGAGAGAGAGACAAAGAGAGAAACAGAGAGAGACAGAGAGAGAGACAGAGAGAGACAGAAAGAGACAGAGAGAGACACAGAGAGACACAGAGAGAGGAAGAGAGAGACAGAGAGAGAGACAGATACAAAGAGTGAGACAGAGAGAGAGACAGAGAGAGACAGAGAAAGAGACAGAGAGAGATATAGAGAGACAGAGAGAGACACAGAGAGAGACAGAGAGAGACAGAAAGAGAAAAAGAGTAACAGAGAAAGACAGAGAGAGGCAGAGATAGATAAAGAAAGACAGAGAGAGAGACACAGAGAGAGACAGATAGATACAGAGAGACACAGAGAGAGACACAGAGAGACACAGAGAGAGACAGAGAAAGAGACAAAATGAGAGAGACAGAGAAAGAGAGAGAGTGACAGAGAGAGATAGAGAGAGACATACAGAGAGAGACATAGAGAGACAGAGAGAGACACAGAGAGAGACAGAGAGAGACACAGAGAGACACAGAGAGAGGAAGAGAGAGACAGAGAGAGAGAGACAAAGAGAGAGACAGAGAGAGACAGAGAAAGAGACAGAGAGAGATAGAGAGACAGAGAGAGACACAGAGAGAGACAAAGAGAGAGACAGAGAGATTGTGAGAGAGACAGAAAGAGAGACAGAGAGAGACAGAGATAGAGATAGAGAGAGACATATAGAGAGACAGAGAGAGACATAGAGAGAGTGAGAGAGACAGAAAAAGAGACAGAGAGAGACAGAGTGAGATAGACTGAGTGAGACAGAGAGAGACAAAGAGAGGGACAGAGAGAGACAGAGAGAAAGAGAGAGACAGGGAGAGACAGAGAGAGAGACTGAGATAGAGACAGAGAGACACAGAGGGAGACACAGAGAGAGACAGAAAAAGACAGAGAGAGACACAGAGAGAAAGAGAGAGAGACAGATAGAGACAGAGAGAGACACAGAGAGAAACATAGAGAAAGTGAGAGAGACAGAAAGAGAGAGAGACAGAGAGAGAGACAGAGATAGACAGAGACAGAGTGAGATTGACTGAGACAGAAAGAGAGACAGAGATAGAGACAGAGAGAGACAGAGAGAGACACACAGAGAGAAAGAGAGAAACAGAGAGAGAGAGAGAAAGAGAGACAGAGAGAGACAGAGAGAGAGACAAAGAGAGAAAAAGAGAGAGACAGAGAGAGACAGAGATAGAGAGCGAGACACAGCGAGACACAGAGAGAGAAGAGCTAGACAGAGAGATAAAGAGAGAGAGACAGAGAGAGACATAGAGAGACAGAGAGACAGAGAGAGACAGGGAGAGACAGAGAGAGACAGAGAGAGAGACAGAGAGGGACAGAGAGAGAGAAAGAGAAAGACAGAGACACAGAGAGAGACAGAGTGTGAGACACAGAGAGAGACAGAGAGAGACAGAGAGAGACACAGAGAGAGACAGAAGGAGACAGAGAGAGACAGAGAGAGAGACCGAGAGAGACAGAGAGACATAGAGAGACAGGGAGAGACAAAGAGAGAGACAGAGAGAGACAGAGATAGAGACAGAGAGAGACAGAGAGAGAGACAGAGAGAGACAGAGACAGAGTGAAATAGACTGAGTGAGACAGAAAGAGCGACAGAAAAAGAGACAGAGATAGAGACAGAGAGAAACAGAGAGGGACACAGAGAGAGAAAGAGAGAGACAGAGAGAGACAGAGAGAGAGACAGAGAGAGACAGAGAGA
>NW_028227276.1:3397422-3399922 GCF_978045245.1 Mus caroli
GAAAGAGAGAGAGAGATACAGCGAGATACAGAGAGAGACAGAGAGAGACAGAGAGAGACAGAGAAAGACAGAGAGAGACAGAAATAGAGACAGAGAGACAGAGGGTGACAGAGAGAGACAGAGAGAGACAGAGAGAGACACAGTGAGAGATAGAGAGAGACAGAGAGAGACACAGAGAGAGACAGAGCGACAGAGTGATAAACAGAGAGAGACAGAGATAGAGACAGAGAGACGGAGATAGAGACAGAGAGAGACAAAGACAGATTGAGAGAGACTGAGAGAGACAGATGGTGAGACAGAGAGACAGAGAGAGACAGAGAGATACAGAGAGAGACAGAGATACAGATAGAGACAGAGATAGAGACAGAGAGACAGAGAGAGACAGAGAGAGACAGAGAGAGACAGAGAGAGACAGAGATAGAGACTGAGAGACACAGAGAGTGACAGAGAGAGAGACAGAGAGAGACAGAGTGAGAGACAGAGACAAAGAGAATGACTGAGAAATACAGAGAGAGACACAGAGAGAGAGACAGAGAGAGACAAAGAGATAGAGGGAGAGACAGAGAAAGAGAAAGAGAGAGACAGAGAGAGAGACAGAGAGAGACAGAAAAGAGACAGAGAGAGAGACAGAGACAGACAGAGAGAGACAGAGAGAGACAGATATAGAGACAGAGAGAGACACAGAGAGAGACTGAGAGAGACACAGAGAGACACAGAGAGACAGAGAGAGACACAGAGAGAGACAGAGAGAGAGACTGAGAGAGACAGAGGGTGAGACAGAGAGACAGAGAGAGACAGAGAGAAACAGAGAGAGACAGAGACATACAGAGAGAGAGACAGAGAGAGACACAGAGAGAGACAAACAAAGACAGAGAGAGAGACAGACAGAGAGACAGAGATACAGAGACAGAGACACAGAGAAACACATAGAGAGACACAGAGAGAGACAGAGACAAAGAGAAAGACAGAGACAGAGTGAGAGAGACTGAGAAAGACAGAGAGACAAACAGAGAGCGACAGAGACTAAGAGAGAGACAAGAGAGACACAGATAGAAACAGAGAGAGACAGAGAAAGAGACAGAGAGAGACAGATAGAGACTGAGAGACACAGAGAGTGACAGAGATAGAGACAGAGAGACGGAGATAGAGACAGAGAGAGACAAAGACAGATTGAGAGAGACTGAGAGAGACAGAGGGTGAGACAGAGAGACAGAGAGAGACAGAGAGATAGACAGATAGAGACAGAAAAGAGACAGAGAGAGAGACAGAGAGAGAAACACAGAGACACAGAGAGAGACAGAGAGAGAGAGGCAGAGAGAGACGAGAGAGACAGAGAGAGACACAGAGAGCAAAAGAGAGATACAGAGAGTTACACAAAGAGAGCATAGAGATACAGAGAGACAAAGAGAGAAGAGAGACAGGGAGAGATACAGAGTGAAACAGAGAGAGACAGAGAGAGAGAGACAGAGAGAGACAGGAGATAAACAGGGAGAGACAGAGTTAGAGACAGAGAGAGACCGAGAGAGACAATGAGAGACAGAGAGAGACAGAGAGAGACAGAGAAAGACACAGAGAGAGACAGAGAGAGACACAGAGAGACACAGAGAGAGACACAGAGAGAGACAGAGACATAGAGAGACAGAGATAGAGAGACAGAGACACAAAGAGGCTCATAGAGATACACAGAGAGACACAGAGAGAGACAGAGACAGAGTGAAAGAGACTGAGACATACAGAGAGAGAAACAGAGAGAGACAGAGACATACAGAGAGAGAGACATAGAGAGACAGAGAGAGACACAGAGAGAGACAAACAAAGACAGAGAGAGAGACAGACAGAGAGACAGAGATACAGAGACAGAGACACAGAGAAACACATAGAGAGACACAGAGAGAGACAGAGACAAAGAGAAAGACAGAGACAGAGTGAGAGAGACTGAGAGAGACAGAGAGACAAACAGAGAGCGACAGAGACTAAGAGAGAGACAATGAGAGACAGAGAGAGAAAGAGAGAGACAGAGATAGAGACAGAGAGAGACAAAGACAGAGTGAGAGAGACTGAGAGAGACAGAGAGATTACAGAGAGAGACAGAGAGAGACAGAGAAAGAAAGAGAGAGACAGAGATAGAAAGACAGACAGAGAGATACACAGTGAGAGATAGGGAGAGACAGAGAGAGACACAGAGGGAGACAGAGCGACAGAGTGATAAACAGAGAGAGACAGAGACAGAGACAGAGAGAGACAGTGATAGAGAGAGAGAAAGAGAGAGATAGATACAGCGAGATACAGAGAGAGACAGAGAGAGACAGAGAGAGACAGAGAAAGACAGAGAGAGACAGAAATAGAGACAGAGAGACAGAGGGTGACAGAGAGAGACAGAGAGAGACAGAGAGAGACACAGTGAGAGATAGAGAGAGACAGAGAGAGACACAGAGAGAGACAGAGCGACAGAGTGATAAACAGAGAGAGACAGAGATAGAGACAGAGAGACGGAGATAGA
>NW_028227276.1:3402422-3409922 GCF_978045245.1 Mus caroli
AGACAGAGAGAGACAGTGATAGAGATAGAGAAAGAGAGAGAGATACAGCGAGATACAGAGAGAGACAGAGAGAGACAGAGAGAGACAGAGAAAGACAGAGAGAGACAGAAATAGAGACAGAGAGACAGAGGGTGACAGAAAGAGACAGAGAGAGACAGAGAGAGACACAGTGAGAGATAGAGAGAGACAGAGAGAGACACAGAGAGAGACAGAGCGACAGAGTGATAAACAGAGAGAGACAGAGATAGAGACAGAGAGACGGAGATAGAGACAGAGAGAGACAAAGACAGAGTGAGAGAGACTGAGAGAGACAGAGGGTGAGACAGAGAGACAGAGAGAGACAGAGAGATACAGAGAGAGACAGAGATACAGATAGAGACAGAGATAGAGACAGAGAGACAGAGAGAGACAGAGAAATACAGAGAGAGACACAGTGAGAGATAGGGATAGACAGAGAGAGACACAGAGTGAGACAGGGCGACAGAGTGATAAACTGAGTGACACAGAGATAGAGACAGAGAGAGACAGAGGGAGACCGAGAAAGACAGAGACAAAGAGAGAGACAGAGAGAGACAGAGACAGAGTGAGAGAGACTGTGAGACTGAGAGAGACAGAGAGAGACAGAGAGACAGAGAGAGACAGGGAGAGACAGGGAGAGAGACAGAGAGAAAGAGATAGAGACATAGAGAGATGCAGAGAGAGACAGAGAGAGACAAAGAGATAAACAGAGAGAGACAGAGATAGAGACAGAGAGAGACAGAGAGAGACAATGAGAGACAAAGAGAGACAGAGATAGAGACAGAGAGAGACAGAGACAAAGAGAGAGACAGAGAGAGACAGAGACAGAGTGAGAGAGACTGAGAGACAGAGAGAGACACAGAGCGAGACAGAGAGAGTCAGAGAGAGACAGAGATAGAGACAGAGATAGACAGAGAGAGACACAGTGAGAGACAGAGAGAGACAGCGAGAGACAGAGAGAGACAGAGAGAGACAGAGAGAGACAGAGATAGAGAAAGAGAGAAACAGAGAGAGAAAGAGAGAGAGACAGAGAGAGACAGTGAGAGACAGAGATAGAGGGACAGAGACACAGAGAGACACATAGAGAGACACCGTGAGAAACAGAGACAAAGATTGAGACAGACAGAGACAGAAACAGAGACAAAGATAGACAGAGAGAGACACAGAGAGACACAGAGAGAGACAGAGAGAGACAAAGAGATAAACAGAGAGAGACAGATATAGAGACAGAGAAAGACAAAGAGAGAGACAGAGAGAGACAAAGAGATAAACAGAGAGAGACAGAGATAGAGACAGAGAGAGACAGAGAGAGAAAATGAGAGACAAAGAGAGACAGAGATAGAGACAGAGAGAGACAGAGACAAAAAGAGAGACAGAGAGAGACAGAGAGAGAGACAGAGAGAGACAAAGAGATAAACAGAGAGAGTAATAGATAGAAACAGAGAGAGACAGAGAGACAGAGATAGAGATAGAGAGAGACAGAGACAAAGAGAGAGACAGAAAGAGACAGAGATAGAGACAGAGAGAGACAGAGAGAGACAGAGACAGAGAGAGAGAGAGATAGAAAGAGAGACAAAGAGAGACAGAGACAGAGTGAGAGACACAGAGAGACAGAGGGAGACAGAGGGATACAGAGAGAGACAGAGAGAGACACAATGAGAAATAGAGAGAGACAGAGAGAGACACAGAGGGAGACATAGCGATAGAGTGATAAACTGAGAGAGACAGAGAGAGACAGAGACAGAGACAGAGAGAGACAGATATAGAGAGAGAGACAGAGAGAGACAGAGAGAGTCAATGAGAGACAGAGAGAGACAGAGAGATAGAGATAGAGATAGAGAGAGACAGAGACAAAGAGAGAGACAGAGAGAGACAGAGATAGAGACAGAGAGAGACAGAGAGATACAGAGACAGAGACAGAGAGAGACAGAGAGATACAGAGAGAGACACAGTGAGAGATAGAGAGAGAAAGAGAGAGACACAGAGAGAGATAGAGCAACAGAGTGATAAACAGAGAGAGACAGAGAGAGATAGAGACTGAGACAGAGAAAACAGAGATAGAGAGAGAGACGGAGAGAGACGGAGAGAGACAGAGAGAGACAGAGAGAGACAATGAGAGACAGAGAAAGAAAGAGAGAGACAAAGACAGAGTGAGAGAGACTGACAGAGACAGAGAGAGAGACAGAGAGAGACAGAGAGAGACAGAGACAGAGAGAGACAGAGAGAGATAGAGAGAGACAAAGAGAGAGATAGAGAGAGACAGAGAGAGACAGAGAGAGACAGAGAGAGAGACAGAGAGAGACAGAGAGAGACCGAGAGAGACAGAGATAGAGACAGAGATTCAGAGAGAGACAGAGAGAAACAGACAGAGAGACAGAGAGATACAGAGAGAGACAGAGAGAGACAGAGAGAGACAATGAGAGACAGAGAGAGAAAGAGAGAGACAGAGATAGAGACAGAGAGAGACAGAGACAGAGACAGAAAGAAACAGAGATAGAAAGAGAGACAGAGAGAGAGAGAGACAGAGAGAGACAGAGAGAGACAGAGAGAAACAGAGAGAGACAGAGATAGAGACAGAGAGACAGAGAGAGACAGAGAGAGACAGAGAAAGACACAGTGAGAGATAGAGAGAGACAAAGAGAGACACAGAGAGAGACAGAGAGACAGAGTGATAAACAGAGATAGACAGAGATAGAGACAGAGAGAGACAGAGTGAGACAGAGTAAGACAGAGAGAGACAGAGAGAGACACGGAGAGAGACAGAGAGAGACAGAGGGAGACTGAGAGAGACAGAGATTAAGACAGAGAGAGTGGGAGACAGAGAGAGACAAAGAAGATAGAGAGAGACAGAGACAAAGAGAGAGACAGAGACAGTGAGAGAGACTGATAGAGACAGAGAGAGACACAGAGAGAGACAGAGAGAGACAGAGGGATACTGAGAGAGAAAGAGATAAAGACAGAGAGAGACAGAGAGAGACAGAGAGGGAGACAGAGCGACAGAGTGATAAACAGAGAGAGAGAGAGAGAGACAGAGACAGAGAGAGACAGAGATAGACAGAGAGATAGAGAGAGACAGAGAGAGACAGAGAGAGACAGAGATAGAGGGACAGAGACACAGAGAGACACATAGAGAGACACCGTGAGAAACAGAGACAAAGATTGAGACAGACAGAGACAGAAACAGAGACAAAGATAGACAGAGAGAGACACAGAGAGACACAGAGAGAGACAGAGAGAGACAAAGAGATAAACAGAGAGAGACAGATATAGAGACAGAGAAAGACAAAGAGAGAGACAGAGAGAGACAAAGAGATAAACAGAGAGAGACAGAGATAGAGACAGAGAGAGACAGAGAGAGACAATGAGAGACAAAGAGAGACAGAGATAGATACAGAGAGAGACAGAGACAAAAAGAGAGACAGAGAGAGACAGAGAGAGAGACAGAGAGAGACAAAGAGATAAACAGAGAGAGTAATAGATAGAAACAGAGAGAGACAGAGAGACAGAGATAGAGATAGAGAGAGACAGAGACAAAGAGAGAGACAGAAAGAGACAGAGATAGAGACAGAGAGAGACAGAGAGAGACAGAGACAGAGACAGAGAGAGACAGAGATAGAAAGAGAGACAAAGAGAGACAGAGACAGAGTGAGAGAGACTGAGAGACTGAGAGAGATAGAGAGAGAGACAGAGAGAGACAGAGAGAGACAGAGACAGAGACAGAAAGACAGAGATAGAGAGAGAGACAAAGAGAGACAGAGAGATACAGAGAGAGACAGAGACAGAGAGAGACAGAGAGAGACAGAGGGAGACAGAGATAGAGACAATGAGACAGAGGGAGACCGAGAGATACAGAGAGAGACAGAGAGGGACACGGTGATAGATAGAGAGAGACAGAGAGAGACACAGAGAGAGACAGAGAGAGACTGAGAGAGACAGAGATAGAGACTGAGAGAGACAGAGACAGAGACAGAGAGAGACAGAGATAGAGAGAGAGACAGAGAAAGACAGAGATACAGAGAGAGACAGAGAGAGACAGAGAGAGTGACAGAGAGAGACATAGAGAGACAGAGAGAAAGAGATAGAGACATAGAGAGACAGAGAGAGAGACAGAGAGAGACAAAGAGATAAACAGAGAGAGTCATAGATAGAAACAGAGAGAGACAGAGAGACAGAGATAGAGATAGAGAGAGACAGAGACAAAGAAAGAGACAGAAAGAGACAGAGATAGAGACAGAGAGAGACAGAGAGAGACAGAGACAGAGACAGAGAGAGACAGAGATAGAAACAGAGACAGAGAGAGACAGAGAGAGACAGAGAGGGAGATAGAGAGAGACAGAGAGAGACAGAGAGAGACAGAGATACATACAGAGAGACAGAGAGAGACAGAGAGATACAGGAGAGACAGAGAGAGACACAGTGAGAGATAGAGAGAGACAGAGTGAGACACAGAGGGAGACAGAGCGACAGAGTGATAAACAGAGAGAGACAGAGATAGAGACAGAGAGAGACAGAGGGAGACAGAGAAAGACAGAGATAAAGAGAGAGACAGAGACAGAGTGAGAGAGACTGAGAGAGACAGAGAGAGAGAAAGAGAGAGACAGAGAGAGACAGAGACAGAGACAGAGAGAGACAGAGAGAGACAGGGAGAGAGACAGAGAGACGGAGATAGAGTCATAGAGAGACACAGACAGAGACAGAGAGAGACAAAGAGATAAACAGAGAGAGACATAGATAGAGACAGAAAGAGACGGAGAGAGACAGAGAGAGTCAATGAGAGACAGAGAGAGACAGAGAGACAGAGATAGAGACAGAGAGAGACAGAGAGAGATACGGAGGTAGACAGAGCGACAGAGTGATAAACAGAGAGAGACAGAGACAGAGACAGAGAGAGACAGAGATAGAGAGAGAGACAGAGAGAGACAGAGAGATACAGAGAGAGACAGAGAGAGACAGAGAGAGACACAGTGAGAGTTAGAGAGAGACAGAGAGAGACACAGAGAGAGATAGAGTACAGAGTGATAAACAGAGAGAGACAGAGAGAGACAGAGACTGAGACAGAGAGAGACAGAGATAGAGAGAGAGACGGAGAGAGACAGAGAGAGACAGAGAGACAGAGATAGAGACAGAGAGAGACAGAGAGAGATACGGAGGTAGACAGAGCGACAGAGTGATAAACAGAGAGAGACAGAGACAGAGACAGAGAGAGACAGAGATAGAGAGAGAGACAGAGAGAGACAGAGAGATACAGAGAGAGACAGAGAGAGACAGAGAGAGACACAGTGAGAGTTAGAGAGAGACAGAGAGAGACACAGAGAGAGATAGAGTACAGAGTGATAAACAGAGAGAGACAGAGAGAGACAGAGATAGAGAGAGAGACGGAGAGAGACAGAGAGAGACAGAGAGAGACAATGAGAGACAGAGAAAAAGAGAGAGACAAAGACAGAGTGAGAGAGACTGACAGAGCCAGAGAGAGACAGATAGAGACAGAGACAGACAGAGAGAGAGACAGAGAGAGACAGAGAGACACAGAGAGACAGAGAGAGACAGAGAGGGACATAGAGAGACAGAGAGAGACAGAGAGAGAGCGAGAGAGACAGAGATGGAGACAGAGAGACAGAGAGAGACAGAGAGTGACAGAGAGAGACAGACAGAGAGACAGAGAGATACAGAGAGATAGAGAGAGAAAGAGAGAGACACAGAGAGAGATAGAGCAACAGAGTGATAAACAGAGAGAGACAGAGAGAGATAGAGACTGAGACAGAGAAAACAGAGATAGAAAGAGAGACGGAGAGAGACGGAGAGAGACAGAGAGAGACAGAGAGAGACAGAGAGACAATGAGAGACAGAGAGAGACAGAGAGAGACCGAGAGAGACAGAGATAGAGACAGAGAGACAGAGAGAGACAGAGAGAGACAGACAGAGAGACAGAGAGATACAGAGAGAGACAGAGAGAGAGAGAGAGCGACCGAGTGATTAAGAGAGAGACACAGAGATAGAGACAGAGAGAGACGGAGAGAGACAGAGATAGTCAATGTGAGACAGAGAGAGAAAGAGAGAGACAGAGATAGAGACAGAGAGAGACATAGACAGAGACAGAAAGAAACAGAGATAGAAAGAGAGACAGAGACAGAGAGAGAGACAGAGAGAGACAGAGAGAAACAGAGAGAGACAGAGATAGAGACAGAGAGACAGAGAGAGACAGAGAGAGACAGAGATAGACAAAGTGAGAGATAGAGAGAGACAAAGAGAGACACAGAGAGAGACAGAGAGACAGAGTGATAAACAGAGATAGACAGAGATAGAGAGAGAGAGAGACAGAGGGAGACAGAGTAAGACAGAGAGAGACAGAGAGAGACACGGAGAGAGACAGAGAGAGACAGAGGGAGACTGAGAGAGACAGAGATTAAGACAGAGAGAGACAGAGAGAGACAGAGAGAGTGGGAGACAGAGAGAGACAAAGAAGGTAGAGAGAGACAGAGACAAAGAGAGAGACAGAGTGAGACAGAGACAGTGAGAGAGACTGAGAGAGAAAGAGAGAGACACAGAGAGAGACAGAGAGAGACAGAGGGAGACTGAGAGAGAAAGAGATAAAGACAGAGAGAGACAGAGAGAGACAGAGAGAGTGGGAGACAGAGAGAGACAAAGAAGGTAGAGAGAGACAGAGACAAAGAGCGAGACAGAGAAAGCCAGAGACAAAGAGAGAGACAGAGAGAGAGAGAGATAGAGACAGAGAGAGACTGAGAGAGACAGAGAGAGAAACAGATAGAGACAGAGAGAAACAAAGACAGAGACAGAGAGATACAGAGATAGAGAGAGAGACAGAGAGAGATAGAGAGAGACAGAGATAGAGACAGAGAAACAGAGGGAGACAGAGGGATACAGAGAGAGACAGAGAGAGACACAGTGAGAAATAGAGAGAGACAGAGAGAGACACAGAGGGAGACAGAGCGACAGAGTGATAAACTGAGAGAGACAGAGAGAGACAGAGACAGAGACAGAGAGACAGAGATAGAGAGAGAGACGGAGAGAGACAGAGAGAGTCAATGAGAGACAGAGAGAGACAGAGAGACAGAGATAGAGATAGAGAGAGACAAAGACAAAGAGAGAGACAGAGAGAGACAGAGATAGAGACAGAGAGAGACAGAGAGAGACAGAGACAGAACAGAGAGAGACAGAGATAGAAAGAGAGACAGAGAGAGAAAGAGAGAGACAGAGAGAGAGACAGAGAGAGACACAGAGAGACAGAGAGAGACAGAGATAGAGACAGAGAGACAGAGAGAGACAGAGAGATACAGAGAGAGACAGAGTGAGACCCAGTGAGAGATAGAGAGAGACAGGGTGAGACACAGAGGGAGACAGAGCGACAGAGTGATAAACTGAGAGAGACAGAGAGAGACAGAGAGATACAGAAAGAGACAGAGAGAGACAGAGAGAGACACAGTGAGAGATAGAGAGAGAAAGAGAGAGACACAGAGAGAGATA